>NW_028270175.1:35189024-35516802 GCF_037043375.1 Chiloscyllium plagiosum | reverse complement strand
GAAGCTAGGAATACTGCAGCGAGTAACTCACCTCCTGTCTCCCCAAAACCTGTCCACTATCTATAAGGCACAAGCCAGGAGTGTGATGAAATAGTCCCTAGTTACCTGGATGAGTGTAGCTCCAACAACACTCAAGAAGCTTGACACCATCCAGGTCAAGACAGCCCACTTGATTGGCACTACGTGTGCAAACATCCACTCCCTCCATCACCGACACTCAGTAGCAGCAGTGTGTATTGTCTCCAAGATACAATTCACCAAAGCTCCTCAGACTGCACCTTCCAAACTCACGACCATTTCCATCCAGGACAAGGGTAGCAGATAAATGGGAATACCATCATCTTCAGGTTCCTCTCCAAGGCCCTCACCATCCTGACTTGGGAATATATTGCCACTCCTTCACTATCACTGGGTCAAAATCCTGGAATTCCCTCCCTAATGATATTGTGGGTCAACCCACAGCAGGTGGACTGCAGTGGTTCAAGAAGGTAGTTCACTCCCACCTTATCAAGAGCAGTGAATTTTTTAAAAAATCACAAACTGAAAACTGGGGGCTGAGACATCAAACTTCTAACCCCCAACCTCTTCTCCAGGCCTTTGGCCCATCCCACTGTTCAAAATTCCCAAAACGCCCAGTTCCTCCTTCTTTCAACAAAGGATTAGCCAGCTTCTTGTTACATTTGCTTTAAAGGTCATGCTGGGTGATCATTTTCACAACTTCACCAGCATCTCAAGAAGCGACAGTCTTTGAGAATGATTTATTAATTGTGGATTAGCAGTAAATCTGAAGCAAAAGATTTCTCCCAACTTCCAGAGTCCTGACTCATGAATGAGCCAGGATACAAATGAGAAACAGGTTTCTTCATTCAAAGTTGTTCCTTAACAATTATTCTCATTTCATTTTAAAAAGATCACAAAATGACACTGGTGAGAAACTTACAGCAGAATCTAAACCAAAATAATAATACTGAATCTTTTCAATGGACATATTCTTTCAATGAAATATGGCTGTTTATTTTTAATGAAGCAAGGTTATAATCCTCTCTGGTTTTCTCTGTTCTGACACACAGATTGATAACAAAGTGTAAGATTTAGAATCAAGCTGCTTTCATTTTCTTTGGATAGAAATACGCCCTGAGGAGATTCAAGTCCTCTTGCCAGATATTTAATGTTCCCATCTACTGCTGATTTCATTTCTGCCAAAGTTTCAGATACGAAAATCAGAACCTCATTATGTACTTGTGAATGTATCATTCTCCTGATCTATTACTTAAACTGTCATGATGAAAATGTGTAGGAAGTGCAAATGATGGTTTCAGACCATGGCATTTTCTCTGTCATAAGCTCACCACATTCATTAACACTCTTGTTAAAAGAAATCATCGTTGACTCATGCTGAAGTTTTAAGTTCTACTCTTTTGTGATCAGGCGGCCTGCTTACGATCTTAGAATAAACACTAAATGAAAAATGCAGCCATACAGAACCTACTGAAATAATTTTAAGTTCTCTCTTAAGGCCAGTGAGCACTCAGAGACTAAACCTCTTCTGGACCCAACTGTTACAAAGGCAAATTTGAACAATCAAATGCAGCGGTAGTTCCAATGAAAGATAAATGCAGGGACAACCACACAGTTACCATGAAGTCAAGTCCCAATACCAAATATTCCTGCCATCAATTTGTTTGTGTTACAAGCCCAAAATCAGCTCCAATGTTAGGGTCTTGACTTTAACGGAATTCAATCAACACTATTCATAATTTTAGAACAATCTTACTCTCACTCTGAAAGGAAAAGTCAAAACACAGTTTCAAAAATTACTGGCATCTCAAAATATTGTCCTGATTAAAGGTTACTGCATTGACAGAATGGATTAATTATATGGAAGATCCAGCAAAACACACAATTGTTATTGATGAACTTCTCGAGACACTGATGTTTTTTTTATTAGTATTGCAGATAAAAAAGTGGAAGCAAGGAAAAGGGTGAGGGTGAGTAAAAAAACTCTCTCTGGCCTTGAATTTTTGTGTTTGACCTCAGTGAGTGATGAGACAGGAAGAGACTTCTGAGTGTAGGGGGAGTGGGTTTGACCATTGTTTACCCCTGAACTCACAGTTTCAGGACATAATGCCACATTGGGTTGGGACCTCTGCTTTGTTGTAACAGTATAGCCCCTGTACAATGGAAGTGGCACACTTCAAAGTACAGGTGAAGAACTAGATAGGCACTGGCTAAACGATAAACTCTCGTCAGGCACACTAGCTGCCAGGTTCATCTTCAGATAATGCACCGGCATCATTTATGCCCACTTGAAAACACAGAAAAGCCATCCATTTATCATTCCTACCAACTGACAGCAACTGCAACAGCACAACAATCAATCAGTTCTATACTGCAGTGCTATTTACTTGTGCCACAGAAGGTGGAAGAGGCAATACTTCTACCTGCACTTGGCAGTTTCATTGTCTGTAAACAATGGGCTAGAAACTCTGATAAGAAGATAGTCATTGCAGCAGTGTAGGCCAGAAATGTACATTGTGACCAGACAGAAGTCCCAAAGCACCTGACAATATGGGAATTGTATCTACAGTTTAAACATAAGTGGGAACTGTGCAGCATCTGGAATCCCCTGAGAAAGATTGCAGAGTATTCTGACTCACTTATGAAATGCTTACCCAGCAAATTTTAGAGGCTTTCAAAACTGTTCTAATTCCTGAGCATTTATAAAACTGATACCCTCCCCTTCCAAACCACTACTGACACCAAACCAAAACTCTAAGCCTCTTCTAAACATAACCCTAACCCCAATCCTAACTCTAACACAAACCCCAACCCTAATCCTAACACTAATCCTAATCCAAACTCTAACTTTAACACTAATCCTAACCCTCACAGTAACCCTAACCCTTACTCTAACCCTAACACTAATCCTAACTCTGACCCTAAAAATAATACTAAGCCTAAACCTCACCCTAATCCTGATCTGAGCTCTTTAATCAATCCTGACCTGCACATGTCACTACCAATCCCAACCTAATCTGACCACCCTTTCCCAACTCCCCCCTCCTCCCAAATGCACTCCTGATGCTTCCCCCAACCCACTCCAACATGATTCGACTTCCATTTGACTTGACAATAAACCTCCACCAGCCTCCACCCCCACCCCCCAACACCCAGTGTGGTGACCCACCTGACTAGGCACTGGCCAGCATTGACAGACTGACCTTGAGAAGCTGGGCCAATATGTAGATAGTCAATCTCTACAACTGCCATCAGTTTGAAATCTTTGATGACAATCAAAGTTCTACAGTGACACATCTCAAAACCAAATAATCTGCTTGCAGCAAAACCTGTTATGTAAATAGAAGATGATCCAAGGATGAACTGAGTGGTTTGATCAAATGTGTTGATCTGGATCTGGATCCTAATTTTTATTTTGTTGCATCCATTAACATTGGGAAATTGATTTTTTTTTATCTTTTCAAATGTTGTGAGCTTTTTTGACTGGAATATTGCAAGTTGTTTCACCTCTTGTGCTGGAATCTATCACAACTGTCTAAATATGAACAACATTTTCAGAGCAGCTTGTTGCATTGGCATTGGTCCACAGTCTCCATAATTAGAGGGAGACTCTTAGAGAAAAAAAATCTTTTGTCACTTTTGTAATTAAAGAGCATCAACCAGGCAGGGCAATGCCCATGGGAGAGCTGTTTAATTCTAATAACATTGACTTAACATCACATGATTGTTGTATACTTCACTTGTTTAGAAGCCATACCAAACAAGTGCCTGGAATGGCACTCGACTGACTCAATAAGTCACTTAATAAGAGAGTCACAAGCTGTATCATTGGTGGTCCCTCACAAATGAGGATAACTCTCTTCCACCACTCTCAAGGTGAGTTCTGCAGGTGACAGTACAGTTCAATACCTGAGTAGAATGTTATCTTGGGAAGGGCATTGGTGTGGCAGCTCGCTCCTTTCACTGTTTCGCCTGGCTTCCGTTTTCTCCCAATGGCAAGTTTCAGGAGGCTTGACGCCTTCCCAGATGATCCATCTCCAATTTGGACGGTCTTGGGCCAGTGACTCCCATGTGTCTGTAGGAATGCAGCACTTCCCCAGTGAGGCCTTGAGGGCATCCCTGAAGCATTTCCTCTGTCCACTTGGGTCTCACCTGCCATTTTGGAGCTGAAGTTGAGCATCTGCTTGGGAAATCTCGTGTCAGTCATGTGGATGGCATGCCCAGCCCATCCCAGCTGATCAAGGGGGGTGGGGGGTGGGGGTGGTAGGGGGGAAGAGGTTCAGTGCCTTGATGCTGGGGATGTTGGCCTAGTCAAGGACACTGGTGTTGATGCATCTGTCTTCCCAGCGCATTCACAGGATCTTGCGCAGGGACTGCTCCAGCGTCTTGAGGTATCTGCTGTAGACAGTCCGTGTCTCAGAGCCATACAGGAAGGCGGGAACCACCAGACCTTGGCGTCACATCTGATGTTGTTGTCTATGAATACCCTTTCCCTCAAGTGGCCTAAGGCTGTGCTAGCACACTGGAGGTGATGCTCTTCATGAACAGTTGCTTTTGTTCGCAGGACACTCCCGAGGTATTGGAAGTGGTCAGCATTCTCTAAGGGCTCCCTGTGGACCTTGATGATCTGTATTGATATGAACTATAATGACAGCAAATGACAAAATCCCATGCAAGGACTGCACAAAACACTATATAGGACAAACAGGAAGATAGCTAACAATCCGCATCCATGAACACCAACTAGCCACGAAACGCCACGACCAGCTATCCTTAGTAGCCACACACGCAGACGACAAGCAACATGAATTCGACTGGGACAACACTACCATTATAGGGCAAGCCAAACAAAGAACAGCCAGGGAATTCCTAGAAGCATGGCACTCATCCACAAACTCCATCAACAAACACATCAACCTGGACCCAATATACCGGCCACTACAGCAGACAGCTGAAACTGACAACCGGAAGCGGCAGGGACAGGCCACTATAAATGCCGGAGGAAACACCACAGAAGCGCTTCACAGGAGGCTCCCAAGCACTGAGGATGTCACCTAGGCAGGGGACAAAACGTTTGCAACAAAAATTTCCAGCTCAGCGAACAGAACCACAACGACAGCAAAGACTGATTGAGATGCTGATAACATCCCAGGAAAGCCTGATTCTTTCACTTGTGTTGCTACACTTTCTGGGCACTTTGTATTCCACACAAGTTTATCCAGTTCCTTAACAAATACTATTATACATAAGTAATTATTTCTCAAAATTAAGCATATCAACAGAGAGATGTTTAAGTTATTAAAACTGATGATGAGACTGTCATTATTTTAATGCAGCTTGAGGAGTCAATGGTGGAGTGTATTGTCACTGGGTTAGATCAGCCTTAGCGCAGAACAGGCCTTTCAGCCCCCGATGTTGCACCGACCTGTGAACTATTCTCAGCTCGTCCCCCTACACTATCCCAAAATCATCCATGTGTTTATCTAAGGATTGTTTAAATCTCCCTAATGTGGCTGAGCAGATAGGGCATTCCACACCCTTACCACTCTCTGCGTAAAGATCCTACCTCTGACATCTGTCTTAAATCTATCACCCCTCAATTTGTAGTTATGTCCCTTGTACAAGCTGATGTCATCATCCTAGGAAAAAGACTTTCACTGTCTACCCTATCTAATCCTCTGATCATCTTATATGTCTCTATCAAATCCCCTCTTAGCCTTCTTCTTTCGAATGAGAACAGATCTTCCCTCTAGACCAGGCAACATCCTGGTAAATCTCCTCTGCACCTTTTCCATTGTTTCCATGTACTTCCCGAAATATGTAACAATCAGTCTAATGAACTAGGGATTAATTCAAATCCCACCTTGACAGCTGGTGAAGATTAAATTCAATTCATTCATTGAAAAGTCTTAGTAAAGGTGACCACAAAACTGTCTTTAATTGTTCATAGCTTCCCTACAGTGTAGAAACAGGCCCTTTAGCCCAACAAGTCCGCATGACCCTCCGAAGGATAACACACCCAGTCCCATTCCCCATTACTCTACATTTACCCCTGACTAATGCACATAATCTACATATCCCTGAACACTATGGGCAATTTAGCATGGCCAATTCACGTAACCTGCACATCTTTGGATTGTGGGAGGAAACCAGAGCACCCGGAGGAAACTCATGCAGATATGAGGAGAATTTACAAACGTCACACAGTCACCCAAGGCTGGAATCAAACCCAAGTCCTTGGTGCTGTGAGGCAGCAGTGCTAACCACTGTGCCACCTGTGTTGTGAGGACCCATCCATGTTCACTAATGCCCTTCAGAGGAGGGTACCTGGTCTGGTACTACTTGTGACTCAAGACTCACAACAATGTGGTTGACCCTTAACTGTCCTCTGCAATGGCCCAGTATGTCATTCAGTTCAAGGGCAATAATTGACGAGCAACAGGTGCTTATCTTGATCAGCATTGTCATCAGGCCACGAATGGACAGAGACAAAAGCAAAGGTTTTCTGGCACAAAGGAAATCTGAAAAGAAGCATTAAAGATTTAAAACCTGAATAAACAATTTAAAACCACAAGGATGGAGATTTGATTTGAATAAATCATGGGCTACCTCCCCAGCATGGCAGCGGGTGGGTAATCATGATGTTCAGAGCTTCGGTACGTTTTGCCAGATGACCTGTACATGGGCATCCATACTCCGCTTATCAACTCTACACCTGAAAATGTCAAGGCAGGTTGAAGAATACAGACTGACCAGAAGATGCCAGGCTGGTCAAAGGATGCCAGTTTGGCCAGAGGATACCAAATCAGCTTTAAAAATGTCAAACTGACAGTGGTGTGACTATACATTGGTTAGGCCACTTTTGGAATATTGTATTCGGTTCTGGTCTCCCTGCTAGATTTACAAGGCTTTGGCCAGGGTTGGTGGGTTTGAGCTAAAGGGAGAGGCTGAACAGGCTGGGGTTGTTTTCCCTGGAGCAGCAGAAGCTGAGGGGTGACCTTATAGAGGTTTATAAAATCATGAGGGGCATGTATGGGGCGAATAGCCAATTTCTTTCCCCCAGGGTAGGGGAGTCCGAAACTAGAAGGCATAGGTTTAAGGTGAGAGGGGAATGATTTAAAAGGGACCTAAGGGGCAATGTTTCCATGCAGAATGTGGTGCATGAAAGAAATGAGCTGCCAGAGGAAGTGGTGGAGGCTGATACAATTACAACATTTAAAAGACATCTTTTAAAGGAAGTGTTTAGAGGGATATGGGCCAAATGTTGGCAAATGGGATGAGATTAGTTTAGAATATTCTGTCAGCATGGACAAGTTGGACCGAAGGATCTGTTTCAGTGCTGTACAACTCTATGACTCTATGACCCTAAAGGTAGATTTAGAAAAATTTTTCTTGGAACAGCGGTGACCCAATGTTCTTCTGGGGGCACCTGGTGAATTAATCCTATTCCTCATGGCCATTTGTAAAATGTTGAAGGATTCCCCTAATTGAGATGTGTTGAAAACCCTTATTTGTATCCATTGTATCAGTGATCAGTAAAATGTAAATATGACTAATTGTGGCAACATTCAATTTGCCCCGTAATAGGAATGTGCTAATTGTAAAGTTTTCAATAATTTATTCATTCCTGAAGAAGGGCTCATGCCCGAAACGTCGATTCTCCTGCTCCTTGGATGCTGCCTGACCTGCTGCGCATTTCCAGCACCACATTTTCAGCTCTGATCTCCAGCATCTGCAGTCCTCACTTTCTCCTAAATAATTTAGTCAGGACAGTTTGAAGAGCAGTTTAAAGGTTACAGACAGAAAGTCGAAAAGGGAGAAAGAGACAGACTGAAAGAGATTTGGATTCCATGTTAGTTGTGCTGTGGGTAGCTGGGCAGCTAGGAAGACAGCTGAACTACATTGATACTGGGTGAGGCATTCAGTCAGGATTCTAGGTCAGTGAGATAGCCGTGCGCAGTCAGAACTCAAAGATGTAGCTGTAGGAATTAGTGAGTGTTGCAGAGAGCACACAGAAAAAGTTCTGGCGAGTTGATAAATTATATTTCAAAAATTCCTAATATCATCGAATGTGCTTACAAACCAGTAAAGGTCAAAACACATTGCACTGGCAAGCTGAGAGGTCAGACTGTTTATGTCAGAATCAAAGTGATGAATGTGAGACAAATGCAATTCAATGTTCTGTCAACAGAACTCAGGTATACTATTGCAAGTTATCTGAATTCAAATGATCCCTTTCTTCTAATTCATATTCTTTTATATTTTGTTAATCACAATGCAATCTACAATTTCTGCATTTATTTGTGAACTCAGAACATCTGCAAAATGACAGATGAAGAATCTGAGATCAATAGGACTGTACATTGATCATATTTTGCCATCTACAATTATTAAGTTGTGTGGTTCTAAGGAACTCAGTGGCTCAGTGGTTAGCATTACTGCCTCACAGCACCAAAGTCCCAGGTTCGGTTCCAGCCCGGGCGACTGTCTGTGAGGAGTTTGCACATTCTCCCCGTGTCTGCATGGGTTTCCTCTGGGTATTCCAGTTTCCTCCCACAGTCCAAAGATGTGCTGGTCAGGTCAATTGGCCATGCTAAATTGCCCATAGTGTTAGGTGCATTAGTCAGAGGGAAATGGGTCTGGGTGGGTTACTCTTCGGAGGATCGGTGTGGACTTGTTGGGCCGAAGGACCTATTTCCACACTGTAGAGAATCTGAATATCATTGCAACTTTGAAAATCAACGATTCCTGCTGGAGCACCAAACACAGCCTCGGGGCAGTGAAAATGAGGGTGCTTGACTAAGGAAGGAAAACAAAGTTAAATATCCAATATAAGATAAGAAACCTGTCTACCAACAATCAAAGGTTATTGTAAAAGTAAAATTAACAGATAAAACCTTGCCAGATTTGAACTTGCACACCAGTTAATTTGAAAGAAATAATTTAAATATATTAGATGTTCCAGGTCTGCATTCATAACAAGAGTGACTACACCTCAAACATGCTTTAGTACCTTTGCAACAGCCTGGGGTTCTGCATAGTGCTAAATAAATGAACACATTTCTTTGTGCTTGCGAATGTAGAGGACTTTGAAGTTGAAACCACTCCTATGGTTATTATGGTGAATACTTTATCATATTCAGTAGCAAGTTTTTTCTTGTGTTATTTCATCATGTTGGTTATCATGTATGTTTTAAATCAGTTAAATAAATGCATCAAAATAGGGCATAGAAGAGAATAAGTTAACTTGTCCTGGGAGTATTTGTTACCCTTGTGCATTTGTATGCTATTGTAAGCAATGAAACATCTGCCTTCCTTTTCTACTCTCAGACAGCAAAAGGCAATCCCTGAGCAACTCCCCTCCAATTACTTTAAATGGTTTGCGTGAACCATTACCTCAAAGGAATACTTCATCCACCATATCAATTTGATGCTTCCATTCTCTATGGAGTATTTCAATATCTGGTCTGTGTGAGATTTCCGAGTAAGTGCCAATCACACCACAGTAGAGAGTATTAACATCACATGAGTTCAGGTTCACTGGGACAAGTCTGACCAAACTGATTTCACTAAGGAAACTTAACAGCTGCTAAAAACAAGACGTTTGTAATCTATCTAATTAGATTAAACTTGATCTGGGAAAGGAAAAGTCAACTTAATGTGACTGCCAGTGCTTATTCAAAATCTTGTACATTGTTTTGATTTGATTTACTGTTGTAACATGTACCGTGATACAGTGAAAAATATTGTGTTGTAAGTTAAATCATACTTTATATAAGTACATCAGGGTAACAGAACAGAATGCAGAATAGTGTGTTACAGCCACAGAGAAGATGCAGAGAAAGATCACCATTAATGCATGAGAAATCCATTCATAAGTCTGATAACAGCAGGGAAGAAGCTGTTCTTAAATCTGTTGGTACGTGTTTTCAAATTTTTTTAATATTCTGACGGATGGAAGAGTGTGAGAGGAGTCTTTGATTATGTTTTCCAAGCAGCACAAAGCGTAGAGGGAGTCAATGGATGGAAGGCTGTTTTTTTGTAATGGAGTGGGCTGTGTTCACAACTCTCTGTAATTAGTTGTGTTCTTGGGCAGCACAGTTGCCGTACCACAGGATGATGCATAGGAGGTGATGCTTTCAATGGTGCATCTCTAAAAATTGTTAAACTTCATTGTGGACACAGCCTATTTCCTTAGCCTCCTGAGGAAGTAGAGGTGCTGGTGTGCTCTTTTGATTGTAACATTGACGTGGATGAACCAAAATAGATAGCTACTATTAGGAGCTGGAACTCTCGATACCTCCACCTGATGCAGACAGGGACATGTCCTCCACTCCACTTCCTGAAGTTGATGATCAGCTCCTTCATGATGGAGAGATTGCTGTCTTTACACCATGTCACTAAACTGCCTGTCCCCTTCCTGTACTCTGTCTTGGCATTGTTTGAGATCTGACCCTCTGCAGTGGTGTCATCAGCAAATTTGTAAATGGAGTTAGAGCAGAATTTGGCCACACAGTCATGAGTGTATAAGGAGTATCGCAAGGGGCTGAATATGCCCTGAAAATTTCCAGGTGAACCTTGTTGTCCTTCTCCTAATCTGGGTTACTTAGACCAATTCTACCATCCCAACAACTGCCCTAGCAGACAGAAACTAAATCTCTAAGGGTTGCTTTATGTAACCACTAGACCACATGGACGAAGATGTGATTGTATTTCCAAGTAGCATTGGTTAAGCCAATCTCATGTACCCCTTTCTAGGGGAGCAATACAATGAGACCCCAAATGGAAAAGGGAGCTTCACTGTTACACTGTGACCAAATGCCTTGCTAGATAGTTCTTCCTTAGCGAGCTTTGAGAAGATTTGTAGCTCAGATTGAGATTCTGGATATAAGTTTGCAGGCTGAGCTGGAATCTGAAATCCAAGGAGCTACACCAAATATGAAAACACTTAGTAGAAGACACTCACCACTCCATCCACGAGTTCCTGAAGACCATCAAAGACACCAAGATAGAAGAGGATGAAATAATGGTTTCCTTTGACGTAACAGCCCTACTCACATCCAACAACATCATCCTGGCCAAGGAAGCACTGACTACTCTATTAGAAGAACCAAAGACACATACACCAAATGCCACCAACTTCATCAACAAGGGCAAATTCATCAAGCTAGTGTCTTACCATACCTTACCACCCACTTCACCTTCAACAGTAAAACCTCCAGACAAACCAATGGAATACCCATAGGATCTCTGATATCAGGATTCTTAGCAGAGACTCGAACAAACAGCTCTGCAAACCATCCAACCCAAACTTTGGGTCCACTATGTGGATGACGCCTTTGTCATCAATAAATGAAACAAATTATAGGAAACCTTCAAGACCATCAATAATACACTTACTGGCATAAAATTCACTAAAGTGGAAAAAAACAGCAACAAACTACCCATTCCTAGATGTCACAGTATAGACAGCAGCCAATGGGGAACTTCAAGCCAGCATCTACAGGAAAATAACACGTATGGACCAAATACTGAAATACAAAAGCAACCATCCCAACACCCACAAAGTGAGCTGCATTAGAACATTATTTCAATGAGCCACCACACACTGCAGCACAGAGGAACTACAAAGAGCAGAGGAAAATCACTTATACCATGTATTCAAAAAGAACAGGTACCCAATGAACACAGTTCACCGATTTCTCAGCAACAAACACCAGCAAGCAGACAAAACACATCCAGGAACCCTAGCTACTCTCCCGTACATCAAAGAAATCTTAGAAATGTCTGCCAGACTACTCAGACCCTTTGGCATCATAGTAGCCCACAAACCCACCGACACACTAAAATAGCAGTTAATGAACTTGAAAAACCCTCTACAGACAACAAGCAAAACTAATGTCATTTACAAATTACCTTGCAAGAACAGTAACAAACACTACATTGGACAAACAGACAGAAAATGAGCCACCAGGATACATGAACATTAACTAGCCACAAAAAGACATGACCCACTCTCACTAGTATCCTCAAATGAGGAAGGACACCAATTCGACTGGGACAACACATCCATCTTAGGACAAGCCAAACAGAGACATGCACAAGAATTCCTCGAAACATGGCATTCTCACCAGAACTCTATCAACAAACACATTGACTTGGATCCCATTTACCACCCCTTGAGAAAAAGAACAGGAAATGACATCATTACAGGAAATGACACCACCAATTCAAGGAAACCTAAACACATCAATAAAAAGTGGGCCATACCACCAGTGCTTCACTGGAGGCTCAGAGATGATGATGAAGGGCTTTTGCCCGAAACATCGATTTTCCTGCTCTTCGGATTCTGCCTGACCTGCTATGCTTTTCCAGCACCAATCTAACCTAGAGTCTGATTTCCAGCATCTGCAGTCCTCACCTTCGCCTCAGTGATGATGTTACCTAGTATGGTGATGAAATATCTGAAGACAAACCTTCCAGCTCTTCTTCATTCATATGTTTCATGACAGATATGTTATGTGGGTCCATTGCTTGTGAGTTCTGAAGAAAAGTCATACCAGATTCAAAGCATGAATGCTGTTTCACTCTCCATAGATGCTGCTAGGCCTGTTTTAGTTTCTGAAGCACTGTGTTTGTTTCTGAAATAACCACACAGAGGCCAGTATCCCATCAACAAGTCACCCTTTATTTACAGGTGCACAGTATTTTGGCTGTGACCAGCCAGTCCAGAATCAGTCCTTACAATTAGGAGACTCTCTGAATCTCTTGTTTATATCTGTCAGTTCGGGCTCCCTGAATCACTCAGGTTAACAACCCCCAATAAAGGATCCCATAGTCAATAAGATCCACATGGCCTTCATTCCAATCACTGCAGTTTCAGAATTTTTAGCTCATGCCTGATTGTCCTTGAAATTAAATTCATTGTCCTCAGCCATTTTGGAGGTCAACTAAGAGTTAATCACATTTCTATTGATTTTATAGAGTTCAGGCCAATTTAGGACAACAGGTTTGAAAGGTATTAGTGCAGAAATGAGTTTTTACAGTTCTGGGGGTTTCACAGTCACCATTCATGAAACCAGCATTTGAGTTCTGGGTTTAATTAATCAATTGAATTTAAATTCCCCAGCTGGTTGAGCACCATTTGATTCTTTGAAACGATTGCCCTGGTCTTTAGGGCAATGTATTTTTTCAATGGTGTGCCATTTCCAATGAAGTAAGACTTGGCCCTGTTTTGCTTGCGATTACTATTAAAATTGAAAGTACAGACAGCACACATGAGAGACACATGTAATCACTCGGGGATGGAAGGGAGGGGAAGCTTTTCAGTGGTGAAACCTACAATCATGTAGCAGCTACGGATGGACTATAAATTACCTTCTAGATCAAGATGGAAGCTCTGTTTCACAGCCAAAGATTTCCTTTCTAACTCCATTGTCATTAACATAACACTTGAGAGTAGAGAGGTAGATTGGGTGACTTTCAATATTAAATTTGAATTTCATATGTGTACCGTCATAATTTGTTGTGACTGGCTTAGTCAGAGAGCAGTAGCACACAATGGTGGTTATGGGAAACAAATGACATTCCCTTTATTGTTAAAGACATAATGTTGCTTTTTCTTTGTTCTCTCTTTGTTCTTTTATGTTCATGTTTGTATTTAGTGTTGCACACAACCCCTCCAACAGTGGGACATAGTTGACATTATAGGTTCATTGACCCTCCCTACTACACATTTTGTAGGGCACTGTCTTCTCATTGTAACTGATTGTTCCTCCTCATCTCCCATCACCACATCCAGGAAGGCAGGTCCTTCCCACCTCATTCCTTTATGATATGACTGTATTTCCTGGTCTGTCTTCCACTCCTTTATGCATATGACATTATGCCACACCATCCCTTCCTCTAGCCATTCCTTTATGATGTGACCGTCTCATCGTTGCTTGTTCTGAGAATGCATGCAAGTTTCCATTCTCCTGCTCTCTTCCCTTGTGCCATACAAGGAAAACCACTTACAGCAAAGCTGATGAGTCCATGCCTCCTTTAGACAAGCATGAACAGTGTGTCATAGTAATCTGTGCACCACTGACTTTATCTTGGAAGTGGGACACAATTATGAAATGTCTGATACTAATGTAATAGTTTGACAAGTATGAACCTGACACTGGCTGGTGTGAAGCTCCAATGCTCCAAACAAGGTGCTGACTTCATATCAACAACTTAACATGCCGTCAGAAAATTTAGATTTTTCATCCTGTCTAATTAAGACATACCACATGCAAGTTTTCCCACTGAATCCCCTCCTAGGTTATTACAGCGGCGATATAACCATTCCAGTACTGTATTCCATCATAAACTATTAATTATGAAGAAAAAACTGGCATTCTCCATATCTCCTTTATTGAGGATTTTGGCCCTGTGAAAATACAGATTTAAAAACTAACTTAAGAACATTCTGTACTATAAATTACTATCATGGTAAGGTTAATATTGAGGCTTTGAGAAATTGCTCAAAAAGAAAATCAAGCCTGTACTTGTTAAATTATCAGTGAAAGATCATCATCGTTTAACACTCTGCCCACTGAAAATCATGTCAAATTGAAATATTCACAGAATACTGATTACATCCATTCATAAACCTGTACTCCCATGCTGTCTGTGCCTGTGCTGGAATAGTTTCTATTATGTTTCCAGCAAAGGTGGACAGGGAGGTTATCTAATCTTTCCCATCATTGCAATTTGTGGAGAGTTGCTAAGAAAGTTCTTCCAGGCCTCCAAAATTATCTTTCTGACCAGATCAAACTTGTCATGTTTTAAATGTTGATTAATTCAAACTTCCTTGTTGAAGATGAATAGAGAATTTCTGTTTTCTGTTCGTAACTAATAGTCCACTCATTACACTGCAGATCTCAAATTAAGCCAACATATCATTAATAGTGTTACTGGGTATCAGCACCGTACACTGTCAGTTTGCAGTAATTTTCCCTGAAATAGTTAATTTGTGGCCAGTGACTCATGGTCCAGTTAAGGATAATGGGTGGGTTCTCAAAGATGGAAGTCCAACAGGAAGCTGTCCAACATGAAAGAAGATGCTGCCTTCCATTACAGGCATGGGCAACTTGGTGTGATCCCTCGTGAGATACCCTGTTGGCAACATTTTTTATACTTTTGAGTTAAATGCACAATAATGTTGGCAGGCTGAACTAAGGCAAAAAATGATCAGCCTGTCCAATTCTGTTCTCACCTCTATATTCTGCTCACTGATTGTTATTCTTCAATGGGGTGGCACAATGGCTCAGTGGTTAACACTGCTGCCTCATGGTGCCAGAGATCCTGGGTTCAATCCTACTGTGAGGCGACTGTCTATGTGGAGTTTGCACATTCTCCCTGTGTCTATGCAGGTCCCCTCCAGATGCTCTAGTTTCCTCCCATAGTCCAAAGATGTGCAGGTTAGGTGGATTGGCCATGCTAAATTGCCTACAGTATGCAGGCTAGGTAGATTAGTCATAGGAACAGCAGGGTTACAGGGATGGGGTAGGATGCTCTTCTGAGGGTTAGTGTGGATTTGATGGGCTGGATTGCCTGCTTCCGCACTGTAGGGAGTCTATGATTCTCTCTCCTTCGCAAAAATGTTTGTGTCAGTTGTAATAGCCGTATTTCTCCATATAAGAACAGAAAGTTATGGTAAAGCAGGGACTCAACTTGCAAATGTCTTCATCTGAGTAGTTCTATTCTCAAATGGGTAGTATACTAATTTTATACACTGCATTGGCTTTACTGACTGAAGATAAATCAGGTACCGGTCCCAGGGAAGTGATGCATATATTAAACTGACTAATTCCATGGCTGCTTCTGTCAAACAACTCCCAAGAATTCAGACACATTATTTGCTCATATTCATTCAGTGTTGTTCTGTTAAACTAAACTTCCTCTGGAATGCAAGCATTTTTTTAACAATAATATTGTGTTTTGATGGTTCTTTATTGCAGTTAGTCAGGCTAGCCGTCATTTGATTAGGCACTTGACTGTGAATCACAAACACTGAAGTTCAATTCCCTCTCTGATACTAGAAAATAAATACGACTGAGCAGGCTGCTCAGAAAATAGGCTGAATATAAATACGAAAGCTGATATTTAGTGCAGAATGAGGAAGTCGTGCACTATTGGCATGGGAAATGCATTCTGCCTGTTCAGGCTGCTGCACAAGAGTCCAGCTCTGTTTTACTTCTACTCAAAGTTATGTTTTTCCTATGTATTGGGATCTAGCTTGAAGTTTCTGAGGGTAGCTTTCAGTTGCCCTTGTATCTAAACTTAGGACGTCCTGTTGGGTGATCATAGAATAGAATCTCTAAAGTGCAGAAAGAGGCCGTTCAGCCCATTGACACTACACTGACCCCCTGAAGAGCATTCAGCCCATACCTATGTCTCACCCTACCCCCCCATAACCCTACACTCCACACAACTAATCCACCTAGCCCACGCATCCATGGTCACCACTGGAAATTTACCATGGCCAATCCATCTAACTTGCCCATCTTTGACCATGAGAGGAAAGCGGAGCATCCGGAGGAAACCCACACTGACACAGGGAGATTGTCCACACAGACAGCCACCCAAGGCTTGAATTGAACCTAGGTCCCTGGCGCTGTGAGGCTGCAGTGCTAACCACTGAGCCACCCATGATGTTTCCCACCTTCAGGTGACTATGGAGGACTACCTCAGGTAAGGCCCCATGAGAAACTCAGTGGCACTCTGTTTTGATATACATACTCTCGATGTTAGGAGGGCAGCCCTTTGTAAGAACCTCAGTGTTGGGAATGTTGACTCCAAGGTGGATCTCAGTCAGTGAAGACAGAATGCTTCCAATTGCTTTATGTGATCCCAGTAAGGTTGTTCAAGTCTCGCATTCATTAAGAAATGCTGTAAGAATTACTGCCCGGCAAACTTTCATCTTTAATCTCGAATACTGTTGAACTGAACTCATAGCAATCCCATTGCAGTTTCAAACATGAGAAGATAATAGACCACTAGACATGAATGGAACACTAGTGAAATACTGGAAAAATTAACCTCTCCTACCTGATTGCTATGATTTCCTTTGATGGCTTGCATTACCAGAGTTGAGAGTTGATCTCTGATGTTGGTCTGTCATATAAATTCCAATAAATTCCTTGCAACCGGTAATTGGAATGTATTTACATTGCTGGACACTGTTTTCACATCATTGCATTTTCAGTACATACAATCATACATTTGTACATGTGACTGTGGCATAAGCAATGTCCATGTTTTTAATGACAATGCCCCTGATATCCATTGTTTCCCTTCAGGAAAACAATAACCTTCAGATTTACTGAATATTAATGGAGGCAAAATGAACACAGTTCTACTGGGTCAGTTCATTGTAACTAAAATGGTCCAGTGCTGACTGGAGAATATTAAAATTCATGAGAAAACTAATAAACACTTTGATGAATATTATTCAGCAAGAACATCGGCTGTCAATCAGTGAATATTAGTACAAAAACATTGTGCACAATCTGAAACTGCCTTCAATTATTTACAAAATTAAACTTCAGATTGAGGCCTTCGAGAAATAAAATTTAAAAGAAAATAACCTACCTAGAAATCTGACATGAAAACAGTCAAGATTGAAAGTTCATTGCAGCAAGCCCATTGAGATCTGAAAAAGGAAGACAAAACCCTTAGTGTCAACTCTAAGCTATCCTTGAACATGTTTCTTCTTTGATTAAACCATGAACGTCCACAGCAGTAACAGAGACTGCTCAATGCATCTTTTCTATGCTAGTTCTCTGATCCACATTGTCCCACTCCCCTGCTCTTTTCCATCATCCTTACAGTCAGAGAGATGCACTGCATGGGAACAGACTCTTTGATCCAACTTGTCCATGCCGGCTGAATATTCTAAATTAATCTAGTCCCATTTGCCAGCATTTGGCCCACATCGCTTTAACCCTTCCTATTCATTTACCCATCCAGATGCCTTTTAAGTGTTGTAATTGTACCAGTCTCCACCACTTACCTGGCAGCTCAATCCATACACAAAACCTTCTCCATGAAAAGGCTGCCCTTAAGTCCCTTTTCAATTGTCCCCTCTCACCTTAAACCTAGGCCCTGTTGTTGTGGTTCTGTTCGCCGAGCTGGAAGTTTTTGTTGCAAACATTTCGTCCCCTGGCTAGGTGACATCATCAGTGCTTGGGAGCCTCCTGCGAAGCTAGGCCCTCTAGTTTTTCACTCCCCTACCCTTGGGAAAAGACCTTGACTATTCATCCCATCCATACCCCTCATAATTTTATAAACCTCTATCAGGTCACTCCTCATCCTTTGATGCTGCAGGGAAGATAGCCCCAGCCTATTCGGCTCCCCCCAACCCCGCCCCCCATTATCTCTAACCCTTCAACCCTGACAATATCGTTGTAAATATTTTCTGAACCTTTTCAAGTTTCACAACATTTTTCCTATATCAGGGAGACCAGAATTGAATGCAATATTCCAAAAGTGGCCGAACCAATGTCCTATACAGCCACAACATGACATCCCAACTTCTATTCTCAATGTACTGACCAATAAAGGCAAGCATTCCAAATGCCTTCTTCACCATCTTGTCTACCTGTGACTCTGAATTATTATCTCACACTCAAGGTGTCTTTGATCTGTACAATTTCTTGCCTGTCACTCGTTTGTGAAGTCTTTTGTGCCCATACTGTTTAGTATCAATTTTCAATGTCCTAATAACTGTTCCATGAAACAAAATTCCCAGTCTTTCCTTACATTGTTGTATACATTCCAATTCCAGACTGAGAACAATATTCTTGATTTGTACGCTCAAGTTCCCTCTTAATTTTGAATACGTCTTGATTACTTCATGTTTTCAGTTAGTTTTTCCAATGGGCCTTAGGATCACATGCTAATCCCAACCTACGTACATCAATAGCCTACCCACTGTCATCAATCTCCTGGAGGTGGTCTCTTATTGACCCACTCAGGGAGACACCAGCTCTTGAATCTTGGGTAGCCTCACTTGGAGAGATAGGTCATCGTGAGATAGGTCTTTGATCCTGATAGCACCTTAGACCATGTGTTTGCAATTTATTTGGAGAAAGGCCACCCTCCTCAAAGTGGAGGGAAACCCCTCTGATGCATTGTTGTGTTTTATTCATGCACACCACCATCATTGGAAAAACTAGCATTTGTTACCCATCGCCAATATCTACTGAGGAAGTAATATTCAGCAACCACCATGAACCACTGTGATATGTATGGTGTAGAAAAAACAACAACAGTGCTGTTGGGAAGGAAATTCCAGGATTTTTGCCAAGTGACAATAAAATAATTTCACAATTACAATCCAGAATGTGTCCAACATGGATAACAGCTTACATATGGTGTTATCCCAATGTATCTGCTACCCTTGTTCTTCTATCTGGTATGGATTGTGGGTTTGGAAGGTGCTGTCGTAGGAGCCTTGACAAACTGTAGTGTATCTTGCACATAGTAACTGCTGCCAGTGGGCACCATTGGTGGAGGGATTGAATGTTTGATGTAGTAGATGGGGTGACAATCATGTTTTGTCTTCTTTTACTGATGGGACATCTTTCACTTTGTGCACAGATTTTCTGGAATGTGGCTGTTATAATTAACTGTTAAATGAAGCTGTATTTATCCTTGTTGGCCCCTTTAATGGAAATGCTGTTGATGAAAACATGGTGCAAATTGAGTAAAATCTGGAGAAAGTATCTATGGATTACCAACTGCTTATAAATCCTGACTGCCTGCCTTAATGGGAAGCCAGAACACCAACAAACTGTGACTTCACTGGCTCTGTCCCTTTATTTTCCACCCTTTAATACTTCATAATATTAGACCTGAAGATTGACGAACAGATGGTAAACAGAGTTATCGAGTCGTACAGAACTGCAACAGACCCTTGAAATCAGCTTGTCCTTGCTGACCATAATCCCAAGATAAACTATTGCCACTTGTCTGAGCCTGGCCCATATCCCTCAACACAAAAAGTGCTTTCTAAACATTGTAATTGGACCTGCATCCATCACTTTCTCTGGATGTTAATTCCACACACAAACCATGCTCAGTGTAAAAACAATCCCAGCATGTTTTTTTTTAACTTTCTCCTCTCACCTTAAAATATTCCCACACCCTTGGAAAAAGACACTTGCCATTCACCTTATCTACTCCCCTCTTGATTTAAGAAACTCTATCAGGTTACCCCTCAATCTCCCACACTTCAGTGAAAGAAGTCCCATCCTGTCCAGCTTCTCCCTATAAACACGAACCCTCCATTCCTGGCAGCATCCTGGTAAATCTCTTCTGAACCCTCTCTGGCTATATAATATCCTTCCTATAACATGGCTACCAATCACTTTTGCAATTCATTCCCATGATGTGGACATAGCCAGCAATGTTGGAATTTCATGGCAGTGTTGAGAAAGCAGTGATAAGTCACCTTCTTGATTCAGTGGTTGAGAACTTCATGTTCTTCATAGTGCTTTTCTACGTCTGAGTGGCACTTTTAAGCGCGGGGAGACAGCTGAGATTTCACACAGACATGCCTGCAAACATCCGACAAAGAAACAGCTTGCTGCTGAACCATTTCAAACTCGTGCAACACATACGCATTGATTGAGCTAAACTTGTCCGTTGTAAGGCTTAATCAGCTAATTTCACACAGTGGCTTCAAATACCTTTTATAAGAAGACAGCTAACTAATAAGTAAATAGACTGCCTCTTTACAGTCTGAATTTTATCAGGATTTTAAATTTGCAGCTTCTTTGTTCATCAATGTATGCTGCAACAATTAAGTGACAGCAAAGATCTCCCAACTTGTATGGCAAGACATTGAAGTAACACAAGAGCAAGCAGCACATTTGGTCTATCTGATTGATTCAGATACATATAGTTCCATGTAGGTCAATGGTGCAAAAGCCTGATAACAGGCCTGCTGGAGAGAGATAAACAACTCAATGTATTTGTAGGCAGAAAAAAACCATGTCTTGTGCCTCTGGAGGTGGACAGATATTGTTGGTACCAGCAAAATTGGATGTGCCTTTATCTTGCAGCCATTGATGGAAATGTAGCCAGTGCAGCAATTTCATGTTTTCTGCTCATTATAATGATTTCTACATGAAGCCAGCATTAACGAACCAGCCATGTTGTGCATTGGCCACACGCTTCAGCAAGGAATTCCAAAACCCAAACCTCCTCACATCACGTCAAGCCAGTCTGAACCTTACAGCATCTCAGTGCTCCTTGAAGAGACTTTAGTTGGACCAAGTTGTGGAGGAAATGAGTTGAACTTGAGAAACAGTGAAGAATGGCATAATATGGAAGATTTTCAGAAAAGGCACTGGCAGCCTTATTGGAATAGATGGGAAGGAGTTGTGAGTTGTATCAAGTAGCGGCTGTAAGAGGCCCTCCAGACATTTTCTCCAAAGATAGCAGGAGCAGACAGTTTTAGGAATCAGTGTCAGGAATTTATCTGCAGAGACACAGCCAGTTAGCTATGGCAGTCATAATTCCTGGGGCATAATACTCATTGACCTTGCAGAACATGGTGGTAGTAAAGATAATCAAAGATTAAAGTGTGCATGGATGTTCTAAGCCCAATGAGGGGTACTAGATATTACTGAAATGGTATTCTGATGAGGAGTCATATTAGGTTCAAAATGCGAACTCTGTTTCTCTCTCCTCAAATGCTGCTAAACCTACTGAGTTTCTCCAGCATTTGCTGTGCTTGTTCATATTCCCAGCGTCCGCGGTCCTTTGTTCTTACCAGGGAATAGCAGTTTGGGCATTGCCTTAATTACCAATCCCCTTTCCCTAAACTATGGCCTGGATTCCTCATTAGCCCGCGACCAGTCCCTCAATGCATTGCTGGCAACTGCCACCACACTCCCAGTGGCACTGTAGGTAATGGCTGCTGTGATTACTGGCAATGCTTGGTTGAGGACTTCCATTCACAAGGTCATTGATGCTGGGGATTGCTGACTTTAACCAAGTTAGTGTATAAAAGACACTTCTGAAAGGAGGTAACATGGATATTCACCAACTAGTAAATGAGATCCCCACTGCTTTATTAAATGCAACCTGAGATCAAAGAAAGAAGACAAGATAATAAAGGTGATAGTCAAACAATGCATGCACTTCTATCTGCAGCTGTGTCTATAAGTTCCTGATGAGCTGTGCATTAACTTTCCTTGGAACTCAGCCAAGTATTTATAAAATGACCATCTTGCAACTGCATTCAGAAAAATATTTAAATTAGATATACAGACATTTGGTTTTCCTGAAATTGTTTAAGAGGTTGGATTTTAAAGACCTTTTGTGGATCCCCTAGCCAAAAGCTAATGGAAGGATAAAATATAGTTGCACCCTTGAGGAATGATTAAAATACTAATGATAAATCAAGTAAATTCCAGGGGTCTGCAGCATAGCTTTTGGATTAATCCCATCAAAGTGAATAAATCTTCAAGTCTTCGTAATGAATCTCTTGGAAGAAATCAAAAGTAGAAATAGCATAAGTCTTTACAAGCTTTGGTGTTAAAGCAATAGTGCTTACTTTGTTTAATTTTTCCTTATATATAAAAAAAACTGTTTTATTAAAACTCTTGAAATCTTGTCATGTGAGTTGCATTGTTTGATTGTTGGGTGTTTGGATTTCCTCTAAACATTAGCAGTCATTCAGTGTACTATGTGCAATGTACAACAAAAGCATTCTACTTTTATATCTGCTGAAATCACACTGTGGACCTTGTGGATATGATGCAGACTAATAACAGCAAGTAATTTGGAACAAAAATATTGATTTACTCTTTTCCTTGCTTTGAGATCAGTTGAACTAAAATTTCATGTGAACTAAAAAGCTTTATGTACATAGAATTACTTTTACATAAGGATTAGAAAGTATTCCCATTAACATCAGAATGGTTAGCCTTTCAGAGTGCTCCACAATAGCAGTTCAATTCAATCTGAAGGCAAAAGCAAAATAACTTACTGATTGCTTGAACCTATAAAATGGATAGTAATTACACAGCTTCCACGTCTTCATAAGTTTCAGCACACACAATGTTGCTGGAAGAAATGCACTCTGCAAAAAAAATCCAGCCATGGTGCTGAGTGCATATAAGAATTTACAAAAGCAATTGTAAGATCATCTCCACAATGATATCCTTGTTCACACAAAACTGAGGTGTAAAGTTAATGACTATTGCAGTTTTGTAACATGGCTGCAATTACACTAGTGATGTCCATAACATAGCTTGAAGGATTAGATTAGATTACTTACAGTGTGGAAACAGGCCCCTCAGCCCAACAAGTCCACACCGACCCTCCGAAGAGCAACCCACGCCCTCACATTTATCCCTTCACCTAACACTACAGGCAATTTAGCATGGCCAATTCAACGAACCTGCACATTTTTGGACTGTGGGAGGAAACCGGAGCACCCGGAGGAAACCCATGCAGACACGGGGAAAATGTGCAAACTCCACACAGTCAGTCGCCTGAGGCGGGAATTGAACCCAGCTCTCTGGCGCTGTGAGGTAGTAGTGCTAACCACTGTGCCACCGTGCCACCCACGCAAGTGAATAAATCTTTGTAATGAATCATCAAATGATATTCAATCATTTTTGTACAGAAATTAGCCATGATCTATAATGTAAATCTACCCAGAAATTCAGGAGCAGATGTTTTTGAGCATTTGGAGAACACCAGAGAAGTACTCTGTACAACTATGATTAAGTCCAAGCTGCTCATGGTTTTGGGCCTCAGATTTCAGTGCCAGAGAACCTACTGAAGATTGTGCATCGACAAGTGTTGCTGTGGTGCTCAAGTAAGTGTGTTCAATAAGGTAAAAATCAACGAGGTAAAAACAATGACTGCAGATGCTGGAAACCAGATTCTGGATCAGTGGTGCTGGAAGAGCACAGCAATTCAGGCAGCATCCGAGGACAGGCAAAATCGACGTTTCGGGCAAAAACCCTTCATCAGGAATAAAGGCAGAGAGCCTGAAGCGTGGAGAGATAAGCTAGAGGAGGGTGGGGGTGGGGAGAGAGTGGCATAGAGTACAATAGGTCAGTGGGGAAGGAGATGAAGGTGATAGGTCAGGGAGGAGAGGGTGGAGTGGATAGGTGGAAAAGGAGCTGGGCAGGTCGGACAAGTCCGGACAGGTCAGGGGATCGAGTTGCGGGAGGTTAGAAGCTAGGATGAGGTGGGGGAAGGGGAAATGAGGAAACTGTTGAAGTCCACATTGATGCCCTGGGGTTGAAGTATTCCGAGGCGGAAGATGAGGCGTTCTTTCTCCAGGCGTCTGGTGGTGAGGGAGCGGTGGTGGAGGATGCCCAGCACCTCCATGTCCTCGGCACAGTGGGAGGGGGAGTTGAAATGTTGAGCCACTGGGAGATTTGGTTGATTGGTGCGGGTGTCTCGGAGATGTTCCCTAAAGGCTCTGCTAGGAGGCGCCCAGTCTCCCCAATGTAGAGGAGACCGCATCGGGAGCAACGGATACAATAAATGATATTAGTGGATGTGCAGGTAAAACTTTGATGGATGTGGAAAGCTCCTTTGGGGCCTTGGATAGAGGTGAGGGAGGAGGTGTGGGCGCAGGTTTTACAGTTCCTGCGGTGGCAGGGGAAAGTGCCAGGATGGGAGGGTGGGTCGTAGGGGGGCGTGGACCTGACCAGGTAGTCACGGAGGGAACGGTCTTTGCGGAAGGCGGAGAGGGGTGGGGAGGGAAATATATCCCTGGTGGTGGGGTCTGTTTGGAGGTGGCGGAAATGTCGGCGGATGATTTGGTTTATGCGAAGGTTGGTAGGGTGGAAGGTGAGCACCAGGGGCATTCTGTCCTTGTTGCGGTTGGAGGGGTTGGGTCTGAGGGCGGAGGTGCGGGATGTGGATGAGATGCGTTGGAGGGCATCTTTAACCACGTGGGAAGGGAAATTGCGGTCTCTAAAGAAGGAGGCCATCTGGTGTGTTCTATGGTGGAACCGCTCCTCCTGGGAGCAGATACGGCGGAGGCGGAGGAATTGGGAATACGGGATGGCATTTTTGCAAGAGGTAGGGTGGGAAGAGGTGTAATCCAGGTAGCTGTGGGAGTCGGTGGGTTTGTAGAAGATGTCAGTGTCAAGTCGCTGATGGAGATGGAGAGGTCCAGGAAGGGGAGGGAGGTGTCAGAGATGGTCCAGGTAAATTTAAGGTCAGGGTGGAATGTGTTGGTGAAGTTGATGAATTGCTCAACCTCCTCGCGGGAGCACGAGGTGGCGCCAATGCAGTCATCAATGTAGCAGAGGAAGAGGTGGGAAGTGGTGCCGGGGTAATTACGGAAGATCAACTGCTCTACGTAGCCAACAAAGAGACAGGCATAGCTGGGGCCCATACGTGTGCCCATGGCTACCCCTTTGGTCTGGAGGAAGTGGGAGGATTCAAAGGAGAAATTGTTAAGGGTGAGGACCAGTTCGGCCAAATGAATGAGAGTGTCGGTGGAGGGGTACTGTTGGGAACGTTTGGAGAGGAAAAAACAGAGGGCTTGGAGGCCCTGGTCATGGCGGATGGAGGTGTAGAGGGATTGGATATCCATGGTGAAGATGAGGCGTTGGGGGCCGGGGAAACGGAAGTCTTGGAGGAGGTGGAGTGCGTGGGTGGTGTCTCGAACATATGTGGGGAGTTCATGGACTAGGGGGGATAGGACAGTGTCGAGGTAGGTAGAGATGAGTTCAGTGGGGCAGGAGCATGCTGAGACAATGGGTCGGCCAGGGTGGTCAGGCTTGTGGATCTTGGGAAGGAGGTAGAACCGGGCAGTGCGGGGTTCCCGGACTATGAGGTTGGAAGCTGTGGGTGGGAGATCTCCTGAGGTGATGAGGTTCTGTATGGTCTGGGAGATGATGGTTTGGTGATGGGGGGTGGGGTCATGGTCAAGGGGGCGGTAGGAAGAGGTGTCCTCGAGTTGGCGTTTGGCTTCAGCGATGTAGAGGTCAGTGCGCCAGACTACCACTGCGCCCCCTTTGTCCGCTGGCTTGATGGTGAGGTCAGGATTGGAGCAGAGGGATTGGTGGGCTGCGCGTTGTGAGGGTGAGAGGTTGGAGTGGGGGAGGGGGGTCGACAGGTTGAGGCGGTTAATGTCCCGGCGGCAGTTGGAAATGAAGAGGTCGAGGGCAGGTAATAGGCCAGCGCGGGGTGTCCAGGTGGATGTAGTGTGTTGGAGGTAGGCGAAGGGGTCCTCGGAAGGTGGGCGGGAGTCCTGATTGTGAAAGTAAGCTCGGAGGCGGAGGCGACGGAAGAATTGTTCGACGTCACGGCGTGTATTAAATTCATTGATGCGTGGACGGAGCTCTGCTGGTCTCCGTAACCAACTCACCCCACACGGACTCCGGACCACCTTTAAACCAGCAGAGTTCGGACCCGAACAGGACAAACAGTACAGACTACAGATTCAAAAACACCAGCAACGGTTCTCCATCAAGATCCTCCGCTCCACGCTTGCAGCAATGCGCCGGTACCTAACCTCTCTACAGTCTGCCCTGCCTCAGCTGAGGGCCACACTCTCTCAGAATTGCAAAGGACCCACTCTGTACTACATCCTCAGGAGAATTCATACTCTCAACAAACAGTATTTCAATTCCATCTCAAACATCAAAAACTGTAAGTACAACAAACTTTTATCTACCCAGCTCCATAACCAGCGCTCCTTGAACATTCCAGAAGATTCCCCTGGCCTCGGAAACACCATTAGCCATGTGGCTGATGCAGCTACCACCCCCACGCTGATGGATGATGTCACTTCTGCCCCCATCATGGCCACTCCCACAGCCACTTCCGCCCCTCACATCATCGCCAATGCCACACGCTCAGTGACTTCCGCCACCCCTACTGCCGTGTCTGCCACCACTTCTGACCCCACCAGCGCCACTCACCTGCATTCTACTGACACGCCCCCCACAGACCCCACTGTCACTATCCCCACCCCCCAGAACCCCGAGGGGAACACTACCCCTGCTCATGACTCTACCCCCATTCCCCCCACAATCACACCCACTCCAGGTACTGGCTCCGACCCCACTCCCAGCTCTACACCCACACCAGCTCCCAGCTCCCAGCCCTGCCGAGTTTTCACCATCCCCCCAGACCTCCCCCTCACTGAGGACGAACGATCAGTCCTCAGCAAAGGACTCACCTTCGTCCCCCTCCGTCCACGCATCAATGAATTTAATACACGCTGTGACGTCGAACAATTCTTCCGTCGCCTCCACCTCTGAGCTTACTTTCATAATCAGGACTCCCGCCCACCTTCCGAGGACCCCTTCGCCCACCTCCAACACACTGCATCCACCTGGACACCCCGCGCTGGCCTATTACCTGCCCTCGACCTCTTCATTTCCAACTGCCGCCGGGACATTAACCGCCTCAACCTGTCGACCCCCCTCCCCCACTCCAACCTCTCACCCTCACAACGCGCAGCCCTCCAATCCCTCTGCTCCAATCCTGACCTCACCATCAAGCCAGCGGACAAAGGGGGCGCAGTGGTAGTCTGGCGCACTGACCTCTACATCGCTGAAGCCAAACGCCAACTCGAGGACACCTCTTCCTACCGCCCCCTTGACCATGACCCCACCCCCCATCACCAAACCATCATCTCCCAGACCATACAGAACCTCATCACCTCAGGAGATCTCCCACCCACAGCTTCCAACCTCATAGTCCGGGAACCCCGCACTGCCCGGTTCTACCTCCTTCCCAAGATCCACAAGCCTGACCACCCTGGCCGACCCATTGTCTCAGCATGCTCCTGCCCCACTGAACTCATCTCTACCTACCTCGACACTATCCTATCCCCCCTAGTCCAGGAACTCCCCACATATGTTCGAGACACCACCCACGCCCTCCACCTCCTCCAAGACCTCCGTTTCCCCGGCCCCCAACGCCTCATCTTCACCATGGATATCCAATCCCTCTACACCTCCATCCGCCATGACCAGGGCCTCCAAGCCCTCCGTTTTTTCCTCTCCAGACGTTCCCAACAGTACCCCTCCACCGACACTCTCATTCGTTTGGCCGAACTGGTCCTCACGCTTAACAATTTCTCCTTTGAATCCTCCCACTTCCTCCAGACCAAAGGGGTAGCCATGGGCACACGCATGGGCCCCAGCTATGCCTGTCTCTTTGTTGGCTACGTAGAGCAGTTGATCTTCCGTAATTACCCCGGCACCACTTCCCACCTCTTCCTCTGCTACATTGATGACTGCATTGGCGCCACCTCGTGCTCCCACGAGGAGGTTGAGCAATTCATCAACTTCACCAACACATTCCACCCTGACCTTAAATTTACCTGGACCATCTCTGACACCTCCCTCCCCTTCCTGGACCTCTCCATCTCCATCAGTGACGACCGACTTGACACTGACATCTTCTACAAACCCACCGACTCCCACAGCTACCTGGATTACACCTCTTCCCACCCTACCTCTTGCAAAAATGCCATCCCGTATTCCCAATTCCTCCGCCTCCGCCGTATCTGCTCCCAGGAGGAGCGGTTCCACCATAGAACACACCAGATGGCCTCCTTCTTTAGAGACCGCAATTTCCCTTCCCACGTGGTTAAAGATGCCCTCCAACGCATCTCATCCACATCCCGCACCTCCGCCCTCAGACCCAACCCCTCCAACCGCAACAAGGACAGAACGCCCCTGGTGCTCACCTTCCACCCTACCAACCTTCGCATAAACCAAATCATCCGCCGACATTTCCGCCACCTCCAAACAGACCCCACCACCAGGGATATATTTCCCTCCCCACCCCTCTCCGCCTTCCGCAAAGACCGTTCCCTCCGTGACTACCTGGTCAGGTCCACGCCCCCCTACGACCCACCCTCCCATCCTGGCACTTTCCCCTGCCACCGCAGGAACTGTAAAACCTGCGCCCACACCTCCTCCCTCACCTCTATCCAAGGCCCCAAAGGAGCTTTCCACATCCATCAAAGTTTTACCTGCGCATCCACTAATATCATCTATTGTATCCGTTGCTCCCGATGCGGTCTCCTCTACATTGGGGAGACTGGGCGCCTCCTAGCAGAACGCTTTAGGGAACATCTCCGAGACACCCGCACCAATCAACCAAAACGCCCAGTGGCTCAACATTTCAACTCCCCCTCCCACTGTGCCGAGGACATGGAGGTGCTGGGCCTCCTCCACCACCGCACCCTCACCACCAGACGCCTGGAGGAAGAACGCCTCATCTTCCGCCTCGGAACACTTCAACCCCAGCGCATCAATGTGGACTTCAACAGTTTCCTCATTTCCCCTTCCCCCACCTCATCCTAGCTTCTAACCTCCCGCAACTCGATCCCCTGACCTGTCCGGACTTGTCCGACCTGCCCAGCTCCTTTTCCACCTATCCACTCCACCCTCTCCTCCCTGACCTATCACCTTCATCTCCTTCCCCACTGACCTATTGTACTCTATGCCACTCTCTCCCCACCCCCACCCTCCTCTAGCTTATCTCTCTACGCTTCAGGCTCTCTGCCTTTATTCCTGATGAAGGGCTTTTGCCCGAAACGTCGATTTTGCCTGTCCTCGGATGCTGCCTGAATTGCTGTGCTCTTCCAGCACCACTGATCCAGTAAGTGTGTTCAATATCTGCTCAAGGATGGAGTTGGAAGCAAGAGGAGGCAGGGCAGGGGTTTGGATTTGACTGGGGTCTGGGAGTTCTGATGAAGAGAGATTGTGAGGTTTGAAGATAGTGTGGAGGAAAGTTATAGAATGATGTAGTTTTAGAAATCCTGTTCAGGGATGATGAGATGAGATATCAGAGAGATACAACTGGGGTCGTATGATAGGTTCAGGTAAGTTATTCACCTTCTTTGTGGCTTTCTCTGAGTAGTGGTTCTGGCTGCCTCAAAGCAACGTAACTTCAGGGAGGGGTCCTGAACCTTTGTTAGACCCCTATGGATACAAATAGTGTAATGTCTGTATTGTATGATTCAGTAGAGAATTGTCCTGGCTTACTGAATATTGAAATACTTCTTACCTGACATTTTGCCACCTGGAATCAGACATTTCATAATCTAACTTCATTGCCAACGATGATCTTAATTTGCTTCTACATGGAGCAATATAATTTGATAGACTCAGCAATCTAAGGCTATTTCACAAATGGAAGAATAATTCAGATTATAGAACATAGGGCGAATTAAATTAGCTTAGCACTTGAGTAACGCCAGAAGTGATGGGGCCATCTCTGGTCAAGGGTGAGAAATTTTCTTTCCAGGATCTCTTGACATGTAACTTTATCTGCCTTGACAAGCAGAAGTGCCTAGATTGGGCTCCTTTAAGTTAGTCCCCTGCTAAAAGGTGACTCAATGGTTAGCACTGTTGCCTCACAGCACCAAGCACCTGAGTTCGATTCCTGCCTCAGGCAACTGTCTGTGTGGAGTTTGCACATTCTCCCTGTGTCTGTGTGGGTGTGCTCCGGTTTCCTCCCAGAAGTCCAAAGATGTGCAGGTTGGGTGAATTGGCCATGCGAAATTGTCCATAGTGTTAGGAGCATTAGCCAAAGGGAAATGGGACAGGGTGGGTTACTCTCCGGAGGTTCGGTGTGGACTTGTTGGGCCGAAGGGTCAGTTTCCATACTGTAGAGAATCTAAACTGTTAGGAAACAACCTGTGGACCATGATCCTCTCATTAATCTTGTTCTGAGGGAGGTGTCATGGTTGTTGTATAAGGGTGTAAAGAATCAGAAAAAGTTAATATGGAGGAATTAGGGAATTATTGAGCCATTGGTGATATCCTGGTGACTTGGTGCAAGAACGACTTTGGATTTGAAATGAGTCAGACCAACATCCAGGTCCTTCTTATAGTCTCTATATTAATTTCTATTGTGTCAGCATAATGTGCATTTAATTGCTAACAGGCAATAAGTAACATCTTGTGTATGACAAGAGCCTTGACTCTTTGGATTGGCAAGTCCCTCTATCTCACAAGCTAAGTGAGCCCTTTAGAGCCCTATACTGAAAGAAGATGGTAGGGAACCAACCAGATGATGAGTCTGTAAATTACAATGCAGTGGTCTATACTGAGGATGAGTCATACAGCAACAAGAAATGCAAGAGATTGACAAACTAAAACATTAATCACACACAGGACAGTCATATAAAAACAAAATACTGTGGATGTGGAATGCTAAAATGAAAACAGTAAATATTGAAGTTGTAAGTGTGTTAAAAGTTCATCAATAAAATCATAAATTATAAAGGGGAAAGACAAACAGTTTTCCCTCTCCAAATTGCTATGAAGTGAATGTTGTTAAAATTGCTCATATAATTTTCAGCAAAGATGGAAATTAAGACTAACCATCAATGCATTATGGAGTTAAATAACTGGCCAACATCACTAATGCAAAATACTGCAGGTGCTGGGAATCTGGAATAAAAACCAAATGTCCTGGAAACACTCAGCACGGTTCAGCAAAAGATCCATGGAGTGAAATAGAGTTTGCATTTCAGGTCAATGACCTTGTAGTGGAACAAAAGCAATGTTGAAATGAAAGGCAGTTGAAAGGGCAAGATGACCAAAAGGGAGAGTCCGAGATGGAGTGCAGGGCAGGAGAAATTAACTAACAAAAGATTTTACATAGCAAAAGGTAACAAATGTGGGAATGGGGTATTGCAAAGAGATAAAGATTGTGTCTAGATGAGGAATGACTGCCTGTAGAGCAGCCTTCTGAGTGCAACATTAAAGTATAAAGAAACAAACACTCTTATAATTAAAGGAAATCTGCAGAACAGGATGGAGGCAAAGGTTATGATCTAAAGGTATTGAACTCAATACTGAGTCCGAAACGCTAGAGAATGCTGGCACAAATGATTGGCTTTGTTCCTTGAACTTGTGTGGAGCTTTAAGTAAACACTGTAGGAAGACATCGACAGTGTGGAAAAAACAATCATTGTCCAACCAAAAAAAAAGACCATTTGGGGAAGCATGAAAGGCTTTCTAGAACCAGTGAATCTGTACTCTAACATAAGTCAACACTTGTCCGTGCTTTGGAGTGGCTTTCTTCCACAATGGTGGGTCCTGTACGTCAAGGCGGACTTTCTCCTGAGTCTTCTTGGATTGTTGCATGGTCTTCTGCCACAAGTATTCCCAACAAGTCTTCACTGAGCAGGTAGCATCCAGGTGTGTGTATTTTCAACGCCCGTCACACCAGACCTTAAACAATGTTCTGTGTCCTTTGGCCAATGGGTTCAAATCATCCAATGGGGACACACCAACACCTTTCAATGTTGCCCTGCCAGGAGGTGTAAAGTGCACATACTCAGGCAGTCAAGATGCTAAAACATCTGATCAGCACTTCTCCAGTATGTAACCCTTGAGCTGGTTATAACTATTTCCCTTCAAGCTTTGGGGCCCCTGACTTGCTTTCCGCTGTGGTCCGTAGCTGATAGCTGCTGGCTATTGATTTAGTTTGGCCAATTTGAAGTCCAATCTGATTTCTACGATTAGATTACTTACAGTGTGGAAACAGGCCCTTCGGCCCAACAAGTCCACACCGCCCCGCCGAAGTGCAACCCACCCATACTCCTACATCTGCCCCTTACCTAACACTACGGGCAATTTAGCATGGCCAATTCACCTGACCTGCACATCTTTGGACTGTGGGAGGAAACCGGAGCACCCGGAGGAAACCCACGCAGACACGGGGAGAATGTGCAAACTCCACACAGTCAGTCGCCTGAGGCGGGAATTGAACCCGGGTCTCTGGCGCTGTGAGGCAGCAGTGCTAACTGCTGGGCCACCGTGCCGCCCATTGTGGAACAATCTAGAATGTCTCCTTTTGGACCCATGGTCACTTGACCTCAATACCTTGTGAAGAGAAAGACAAAAATGCTAACATAAAATATGATTTTAAAAGTATAAAATATCTGGACCTGTACAAACATAGGTAAATCAATGCATGTTGAGATAATGCAAGGTGATAAATCCAGGATCATATCCTTGACACAGCAAGCATTCAGAATAGGAAGGATGACATCTAGCTGTCAGAAAAGACAGAAGAACTGACCAGGACTCTCCTCAACACAATTCTAATAGCTCAATGCAAAGGCCACAAATTAATGATAGGTGAAGCCACAACAACCTAGAATCGCTACTTAACCTCTCTGTCAGTCACATCCAAGGCCAAATCTAGGCTAAATTACATAAGCATTCGATTTAGTGTTGTTTTGTATTTTTCTGGTGGGGTTTAACCTTTCTGATTTACATGGTGAAACTCAGTCAAACCTGTGGTCCGTGATAACATGTTGAAAAGGGAAGAAGAGGAGGCAAGATCGATCAATTAGCCTCTTTACTTCAGCATGTTTGGTTTTTTAAAGCCAGGAGTCTATGACAGGAGAATAAAGAGATGTACAATTTTCCAATGTTAGGAAAGAATGGATAAAGTAAGAGACAAAAGGATGGATTTTCTGATGAAAGAGACAGATTGGAGACGTGAGCTTTGTTTCTCTCTCCAAAGATTCTGCCTGTACATGCGTCAGGCATTTTCTTTTGTGCTTAATATAGATTTTCAACTTGTCATCTGGTTCAAACTGCCCAATTTACATTGTTACTAAATCAAAGGCATAGAACTCAGCCAGTATGCCTGACGCAGAGCTGTAGTCTGCATATCTAATTGAGAAATCCGCCCCAATGAATCCAGACTTTCAATGTAAGGAGGATGTGAAGGAAAGGGAAAATGTGTTGGATTGAGTATTTGGAGCTTCCAAATGACTAGAGAGAAAAGTTCACAATAGCAAGGACCGTAGTAATGTTGCAAGTGACAGAGAGGCAGGAAGGGTTACGTTGTTTGGGAAAAATGTCGACAGTCAGAATTGACAGAAGGATTGCTTGTCAGAAAGCAAGGTTGCATAAGACAGATTAAAATTGCTCTATTGTCTGAAGCCTCCTTAAATATTACAATGGCTGCACATCAATAGACATTTGATTTTCCACCAGTCAAGCTGTCACCCAGATTCACAGTAATTGAATGCCTTTGTCAAAAAATTGTGATCGCACTGTGAGCCTTTTTGATTTTAATATAACATCAAGACATCTTGTACATTACTGTGAGACTCCTAAGTAACTTGTACACAAATAATATAATTAAAGCATTTTGTTGATGCCTGGATTTTAATCCTTGCTTCCTGAGCAGATGAAGCATATTAAGGATTCAGAAAAGAAATAGATACATTTTTTAGATTATTGCAATTCATCTAAATTCACCGAGCCCCATCTCAAACCCATACTTGAATTTGTACCTGATCTCCTTTCATCAAATATTTCCTGAATCAGTTTTGATCTTGTGGCAGTGGGTGGGAGATGAATGTCCCAATTATGTTTTCAAAAATAAACTGGATTTTATTTTGTCTTTTACTGGTTTTCATATACATATACATATAAGGAATTACATGGAGCAGAAAAGGGGGACCAGAGGTTATTATCTGCCAATCATTGACCAAATCTTTTTGATTCTCTCTATTAATCCACAAATGAGCTTAGTTACAAATGGGACTTATTACAAAACCACTTTATATTTCAGACTGTTTGGAAGACTTAAGTTTGATTCTGGCAAATACATGTATTTTATGTTTTGCTCGAACACCAGGAATGGTTTCTTTAAAACAGACAATCGAAAGTTCAATATGGATCTGAGATTTTTTTGATCAAGGCTTCTTGTGAATTGCATGGCTGGTCATAATTGCTTCTGTTTTCTGTGGACTCCTGCTGGAGCTCTTTTGAACAGTGATTAGTTTGAAGAGGTGTTTGGTTTATTTAGTTCAGTTGGTGGGAAAGTCTGCTGAGAAAGAGCTGAGTTGGAGGAAGGCTTGTTATGAACAAGCTACCTAGCTCACCTTTGAAAAAAAAACTCTCTTGATGAATTAAAAAAACTCTCTTGATGAATTGACGGTGAAGCCTATTTGTTCTTTTTGAAGACTTCAGATACAACTATGCATGCTTGGTGATTAATGCCAGAATATCAAAGCAACAAATGTTAAAATATTCTATGCTTTATCTTCTATTTTCAAGAATAATCCATTGGCCAAAGTATTTTTTTTTCAGAAAGCCAATCTCGACAGATGAACTTTTTTTTTGTTTTTTTTTTAATAAGAGTGTGTACATGTTCCCTAAGAGTCTGTATAGTTAGGGAAGGTAGTGGTTTAGTGGTAATGCCTCTATTTTAGTAATACAGAAACCCAGGTTAATATTCTGGGATAAGGGTTCAAGCCCCACTTAGGTCACTGGTGAAATTTGAATCAAATAAAAGATTGAAATTAAAAAAGCTATCTAATGGAAAACGTGTAACCACTGTAGGTTGTCTTTTGGTAAAAAAAAATCTGGTTCACTAATGTCCTTCAGAGAAGGAAATCATTTGTCCTACATGTGACTGCAGTCAAAAAATGTAGCACTGGAAAAGCACAGCAGGTCAGGTAGCATCCGAGGAGCAGGAAAATTGACGTTCCAGGCAGAAGCCCTTCATCAGGCTTCTGTCCAAAACATCGATTTTCCTGCTCCTCGGATGCTGCCGGACCTGCTGTGCTTTTCCAGTGCCACACTTTTCGACTCTGATCTTCAGCATCTGCAGTCCTCACTTTCTCCTACCTGTCACTGCAGACTCACAGCAATGTGGTTAACTCTTTTTGGGCAATTGGGATAGGCAATAAACGTTAGCCTAGCCAGGAACACCCACATCATGTGATTTTTTTTTAAATGTTGTGTGCATTTTGGAGATTTTTAGAGAAATAAGCATTTATATCTCTATATTACTGTCAATGTAGATTGACCAATTTTTGCACATATTGATTAAATTTTGTTCAACAAACTTATAATTGTCTTTATTAAGAAACCTGGTTGATAGAAACTGATGTTTAAAACATGATACAGGTAAACTATTCAACTGGCCAACTTGTTAAATCAGAAAACTGTTTTATGTTGTGACCTATGGAGTAGTGAGACTGGAACACAGTGTTCTCCCCAGCCCCCATTGTAACAGGTTGCAAATTAACTGCTTCATTTGTTTAGGAGCAGCTCAAGCCGGCTTCATTGCTCATCGGGTTGCGCACCTATATTGAATATTCCAAGGCGATTGGTGAGGGGATGGACAATCTGAACTCCTTTTTTCTCCTGCCCATTGTGTTTTTGAAGCTAACAGGGCTGATGGTGATGTTGCATGAAAGTGATTGTGAATCAGCACTCTATTTTATATTTCTCCTGATTTTATATTGGTGTCAATGGAAATGAAAGTTGGAAGAGATGTAAATCTGGTTGTCACCTCACTATCACTTGGTTTTCAATGTTGCATCAAGTCGAGATGTATGTATATACATGTATGTGTATGTGTCTGTGCATGTGTCTATCTGCGTATGTGTATGTGTGTGTGTGCCTCTGTGCATCTGTCTATCTGCGTATGTGTATGTATGCAAAAACCAAAGATAGTACTGAACTTGGCCATTTAACAGATTCAACATTTTCATTTCTTTGGTTGTCGTACCCCAAAAGGCCACTGCCTATACCCAAACATAGAATCGCTTACATGGGTCAGTCACGGTGAGCAGCCTTCGTCAGTGGGGCTGTGATCTTAACGAAATTAGAGAGCTCTACAAGGAGTGTGCTTAGGAAGGAAGGGAAGAAACCCAAGCACAGAATGTAAAGCTTTGCAGCAACATTGGAAGGAGTCATGTGATCGAGGTAAACATATCTCTGTGGGCAGAGACAAACCACTGGATACTCTCTGTCTTCATTGTAGTCATGAGGCATATTACTGTATCAGGAAAGTTACACGTTGCTGGGTTGAACAACCTTAATGAGCAGCAAATTTTGAGAGATTGGCTTTGAATATTAAACAGGTTTGTAATGAAGGATAATGATAGCTAGTGAAATAGGATCATCTTAAACGAGTCCTATAGGACTTCATTATTTTCTGGAACAGACAGAATGATTTAGATTTGAGCATGCAGTCAGGTTTTCAAACTGATACTTCAAATAATTGGTTGATGACTTGTTTTGTTTCTTGCATCGCCCGCTTAAAAGCTGTCTTCCCACTTCCTTAGCGAGCCATTTCAGAGTCTCCATGGTGGAGCACTGTCCAGGGCGAAATGTTCAATTTACTCTTGGGGAGTAATAAGGAGAAATTGGTCCATGTAAGTTGAGTCTGTGCTCTACTTAATCATGGTGTCCACATGAAAAATAATAATTTTAAACTGGATTGTAGAGACTAGTCAAATCTTTCAAAAGTTCGGCAGGATGTTTTGATCAAAAAGACATAATTACTCCCATGCAACTTCAATTGAGATTGAGAAACAAGTCCTATGGGAAATGATTTTGGGAAACCATGACTTTTGGTAGAATTTTTGTCATGTTCCTTAACCCTTGTCATGTTTCAAAGGATCATTTGTTGCTACAGATTCAAGAATAGATTGGGGAAATAGATGGTGACATCTTGAAAAATGTCTGTATTAAAGAGGAGGAGGTGCTAGATGTCTTGAAATGCATAAAAGTGGGTAAATCCCCAGGACCTGATCAGACGTACCTAGAACTCTGTGGGAAGCTAGAGAAGTGATTGCTGGGCCTCTTGCTGAGATATTTGTATCATCGATAGTCACAGGTGAGGTGCCGAAAGGCTGGAGGTTGGCTAACATGGTGCCACTATTTAAGAAAGGTGGTAAGGAAAAGCCAGGGAACTATAGACCAGTGAGCCTGACATTGGTGGTGGGCAAGTTGTTGGACAGAATCCTGAGGAACAGGATTTACATGTATTTGAAAAGACAAGGACTGATTAAGGATAGTCAGCATGGCTTTGTGTGTGGGAAATAATGTCTCACAAACTTGATTGAGTTTTTTGAAGAAGTAACAAAGAGGATGGACGAGGGCAGAGCGGTAGATGTGATCTAAATGAACTTTAGTAAGGTGTTTGACAAGGTTCCCCATAGGAGACTGGTCAGCAAGGTTAGATCTTATGGAACACAGGGAGAAATAGCCATTTGGACACGGAATTGGCTCAAAGGTAGAAGATAGAGGGTGGTGGTGGAGGGTTGCTTTTCAGACTGGAGGCCTATAACCACTGGTGTGCCACAAGGATTAGTGCTGGGTCCACTGTTTTTCATCATTTATACAAAATAATTGGATATGTATATAGGAGGTATGGTTAGTAAGTTTACAGATGACACCAAAATTAGAGGTGTAGTGGACAGCAAAGAAGGTTACGGTGGTCTAGATTAGAGTGGTGCTGGAAAAGCACAGCAGGTCAGGCAGAATCCGAGGAGCAGGAAAATCAATGTTTCGGGCAAAAGCCCTTCATCAGGGATAGAGGCAGGGTGTCTGCAGAGTGGAGAGATAAATGAGAGGGGGGTGGGGGTGGGGAGAAAGTAGCATAGAGTACAATAGGTGAATGGGGGTGGGGATGGAGGTGATAGGTCAGAGACGAGGGTGGAGTAGACAGGTGGAAAGGAAGATAGACAGGTAGGACAGGTCATGAGGGTGGTACTGAGCTGGAAAATTGGAGCTGGGGTGAGGTGGGGAAGGGGAAATTAGGAAACTGGTGAAGTCCACATTGATGCCTTGAGGTTGAAGTGTTCTGAGGAGGAAGATGAGGCGTTCTTCCTCCAGGTGTCGGGTGGTGAGGGAGCGGCGGTGGACGAGGCCCACGACCTGCATGTCCTTGGCAGAGTGGGAGAGGGAGTTGAAATGTTGGCCCACAGGGTGGTGTGGTTGATTGGTGTGGGTGTCCCAGAGATGTTCCCTAAAGCGTTCTGCTAGGAGGCGTCCAGTCTCCCCAATGTAGAGGAGACCGCATCGGGAGCAACGGATACAATAAATGACATTGGTGGATGTGCAGGTAAAACTTTGATGGATGTGGAAGGATCCTTTGGGGCCTTGGATGGAGGTGAGGGAGGAGGTGTGACCGCAGGTTTTGCAATTCCTGCGGTGGCAGGGGAGGGTGCCAGGAAGGGAGGATGGGTTGTTGGGGGGCATGGACCTGACCAGGTAGTCACAGAGGGAATGGTCTTTGTGGAAATCAGAAATGGGTGGGGAGGGAAATATATCCCAGTGGTGGGGTCCGTTTGGAGGTGGCGGAAATGTTGTCAGATGATGTGGTTTTTTGCGAAGGTTGGTAGGGTGGAAGGTGATCGGGGGGTTCTGTCCTTGTTACGGTTGAAGGGGTGGGGCTTGAGGGCTTGAGGGCGGGATGTGTACGAGATGCGTTGGAGGGCACCTTTAACCACATGGGAGGGGAAATTGCGGTCTCTAAAGAAGGAGGCCACCTGGTGTGTTCTGTGGTGGAACTGGTCCTCCTGGGAGCAGATACGGTGGAGGCGGAGGAATTGGGAATATGGGATGGCTTTTTGCAGGAGGTAGGGTGGGAAGAGGTGTAATCCAGGTAGCTGTGGGAGGTGATGGGTATGTAAAAAATGTCAGTGTCAAGTCGGTCGTCATTAATGGAGATGCAGAGGTCAAGGAAGGGGAGGGAGGTGTCAGAGATGGTCCAGGTGAATTTAAGTTCGGGGTGGAATGTGTTGGTGAAGTTAATGAATTGCTCAACCTCCTCATGGGAGCAGAAGGTGGCGCCATTGCAATCATCAATGTCATGGAGAAAGAGATGGGGAGTGGTGCCGGTGTTTTTACCTCACAAAGAAGATTACCTCAGATTATAACGGGATCTTGATCAGATGGACCAATGGGCTGAGGAGTGGCAAATGGTGTTTAATTTAGATAAATGAGAGGTGCTGCACTTTGGAAAAGCAAATCACAGCAAGACTTATACACTTAATGGTAAGGTCCTGGGGAGTGTTGTTGAACAAAGAGACCTTGGCGTGCAGGTTCATAGTTCTTTAAAAGTGGAGTCGCAGGTAGATAGGATAGTGAAGAAGACGTTTAGTATACTTTCCTTTATTGGTCAGAACATTGAGTATAGCAATTGGGAGGCCATGCTGCAGCTGTACAGGAAGTTGGTTAGGCCACTTTTGGAATATTGCATGCAATTCTGGTATCCTCCCTATTGGAAGGATGTTGTGAAACTTAAAAGGGTTCAGAAAAGATTTACACGGATGTTGCCAGGTTTGGAGGATTTGGAGGAGAGGTTGGATAGGCTGGGGCTGTTTTCCCTAGAGCATCGGAGGCTGAGGGGTGACCATATGGAGGGACATAAAATCATGAGGGGCATGGATAAGGGGTCTTCCCTGAGGTGGGGGAGTCCAGAACTAGAGGTCACAGGTTTAGGGTGAGAGGGAAAAGATATAAAAGAGATCTAAGGGGCAGCTTTTTCACACAGAAGGTGGTGCGTATATGGAATGAGCAGCCGGAGAAATTATGGCATTTAAAAGGCATCTCGATGGGTACATGAATAGGAAGGGTTTAGAGGGATATGGGTAGGAGCTGGAAAATAAGACTAGATTGGGTTCGGAATCTGGTCAGCATGGATGGGTTGGAGCGAAAGGTCTCATTCCCTGCTGTACCTCTCTATGACTCTATCAGAGCAGCGTAAGGTGCAGAGCATCCTCTGTGCAGCAACATTACACTGAGGTGGGGAATGCAATTCTTGCTGTGTCAGAATGGAACTCTTTACATTTGTTTTCATCATTGACTATTGAGTAAAAACAGTTTCTGAAAGAATATCAGGATAATTTCCAAATAATGATGTGGAAGCTTTTGAAATAATGATGATATGCACGTTACTGACATACAATTAGCCAGTAACCTCTCGTGAAGAAGATATATCCTGTTAACTGCAAATTGCCACACAATGCTGTCAGGTTTTGTTCTTTCATTAGCTTTGTGAAAAGGGCATCTCATGATGATTTTCATAAAGTCTTTATTTGCATATTAATTTCCAATTGAACTTGTTACAAAGTTAAGTCTAGTACTCAACAGAGTGAATACTCTTTTAACAAAGGGATCAGCCTTAAGCACTGCCAATCAACCTTTCTCAGAAAGCAAAAGATTAAGCATGGAGGTTTATTTCTTTAAGTTGTTAGTTGCTGTAGATTTGTGAAACACTATTAGACTTACAACAATTCCTTACTTTACCTTACGGTCAGTTTTTTCTCTCTCTCTCTTTCTCTCGCTCTCTCACTCTCGCACCCTCGCTCTCTCTCTCGTGCACCCTCGCTCTTTCTCTCTATCTCTATCTCTCTATATCTGTCTATATATCTCAATCCAATTTTTCTTTCCCTCTATTTAGTTCCCATTCTATACCTATCTTGATATTGAATTCCCTTTCCACTTTAACTCACTCCACACTGCGGCACGCCTGTTCATTTTTCAATCTTTTTAAGGATTAACAAATCATGAGGGAGACAATGGAGTAGTGGTGATGTCACTGGCCTGGTAATGCCAGGGGTTCAAATCCCACTGGGACTGAAGATGGAATTAGAAAACACTTTAAAAATCTGGGATGAAGAGTAAAATGATAAAACCATTGACAATAATTGTGAGAACCCATGTGATTCACTCAAGTCCTTCAGGAAAAGAAATCTGCAAACCCTATGTGACTTTGTGTCCACAGAAATATGATTAAATAGAGTCATAGAATCATAGAGATGTACAGTATGGAAACAGACCCTTCAGTCCAACCCGTCCATGCCAACCAGATATCACAACCCAATCTAGTCCCACCTGCCAGCACCCAGCCCATATCCCTCCAAACCCTTCCTATTCATATACCCATCCAAATGCCTCTTAAATGTTGCACTTGTACCAGCCTCCACCACTTCTTCTAGCAGCTCATTTCATACCTGTACCACCCTCTGTGTGAAAAAGTTGCCCCTTAGGTCTCCTTTATATCTTTCTCCTCTCACCCTAAACCTATGCCCTCTAGTTCTGGATTCCCTGACCCCAGAGAAAAGACTTTGCCTATTTACCCTATCCATGCCCCTCATAATTTTGTAAACCTCTATAAGGTCACCCCTCAGCCTCCGACGCTCCAGGGAAAACAGCCCCAGCCAAAACCGCCAACCCTGGCAACATCCTTGTAAATCTTTTCTGAACCCTTTCACAACATCTTTCCGATAGGAAGGAGACCAGAATTGCACGCAATATTCCAACAGTGATCTAACCAATGTCCTGTACAGCTGCAACATGACCTCCCAGCATTCTCTGTTGTAATTAACCACTAAATTGTGGCAAAAAAGGAATGAAACCAAGTGGACCACCTTACATCGACCTCGGCACCACAAATGACAACAGCAAACTCAGTCCTGCAAAGTCTGCCTGATTAATATCCAGGGGATAGTAACATTTAGACACATCTGTTGCAAACAGGCGAGTAAAGCAATAGGCTACCATTATCATATGCACAGAAGCATAATAAAGCGACAATGTTCCAGACGCCACCATCACCATCCCTTGGCTATCTCCTGTCCCACTGGCAGGACAGATCCAGCAGAGATGGCGGCACAGTGGTGTACAGCCAGCAGCGACTTTATCCTGGAAGTCCTCAACATTGACTCCTCATGGCGTCAGGATAAAAATGGACAAGGAAACCTCCTGATGATTACCACGTGCTGTCTTCCCTCAGCTGATGAACCAATTATCCTCCACATTGAACAACACTTGGATGAAGCACTGAGGGTGGCAAGGGTACGAAATGTTCACTGGGTAAAGGACTTCAAAGTCCATCAGCAAGAATGGCTCGGCAGAACCACTACCGACCAAGATGGTCAGGTTCTAAAGAATATAGCTGATTGGTGGAATCTGGTGAGCGAAATAAGAAAAGAGGAAAAACTGCTTGACCGAATCCTCAACAACTTACTTGCTACAAATGCACCTGCTCATTTCAGCATTGGTAAGAGTGAGCACCGCACAGTCCTGGGAAACTAAGTCTCATCTTTGCACAATGAATAACTCCCATCATGTTGCCTGGTTATATCATTGGAATAGACTTTGAACAGATGTAGCAACTAACTGGAAACCAGTGAGGCACTGTCAGCCATCAACAGCAGCAAAATTGTTCTCTAGCATAATCTGCAGTCGCCAACAGCCCAGCATATCCCCAACTCCACCATTACCATCAAGCTAGGAGATCGACCCTGGTTCAATGGAGTGTGCAGGAGGGCATGCCAGAAGCAGCACCAGGCATACCTAAAAATGAGATATTAATCTGATGAAGCTACCAAACAGGACTACTTATGTGCCATACAGCATAAACAGCAAGTCATAGACAATGCTAAGAATCCCACAACCAACAAATCAGATCAAAGCTCTGCGGTCCTGCCACATCCAGTTGTGAATGATGGTGGACAATTAAACAATTAACTGAAAGAGGAGAATACACAAATATTCCCATCCTCAATGATGGAAGAGCGCAGCATGTTAGTGCAAAAGATAAGGTTGAAGCATTTGCAACAATCTTCAGCCAGAAGTGTCAAGTGGATGAATCATATCGGCCTCCTCCAATAGTCCCAGCAGCAGAGATACCAGGCTTCAGCCAATTTAATTCACTCCACTTAATTTCAAGAAAGGCTGAATGCAATAGATACTACAAAGGCTGTGGGACCTGACATCATCCCGACAATAACACCGAAAATGTAAGCTTCAGAATTTGTTGTAACCCTAGTTAAATTGCTCCAGTAATACCTAACAAGGTGACAAATTGCTGAGGTATGTCCTGTATACAAAAGGCAGGACAAATCCAACCCGGCCAATTACTACACATAAGTCTGTTCCTGATCATCAGTAAAGTGAGGGAAGGTGTCAATGACAGTGCAATTAGACAGCTCTTTCATATTAATAACCTGCTGAGGAATGGCACTGCTGTGGGTATGCAGCAACTTCCATGTCTATTTAACAAAGTGAGTCACCCTCCTCAACCCACTGCGACTGTCACAGTAACCCTACTGTCAGTGTCATTTATTGCATACCATTTTGAACCATTACCTGCATCGCCTTCCCTCTTGTGTATGCAGGGTGCCAGCAGGGGGTGACATGGGCTGCTCTGGCAGAACCCACCCTTGCCACCTCTGAGGATGAAAGGACCAAAGTGGCATGGTGGTTCAGTGGTTAGCACTGCTGCCTCATAGTGTCAGGGATCCAGGTTCATTTCCACCCTTGGGTGACTGTGGAGTTTGTATATTCTTCCCACATCTGAGTGAGTTTCGTCCAGGTGTTCCGGTTACAAAGATCTGCAGGTTCGGTGGATTGGCCATGGGAAATGCAGGGTTACAGGGATAAGGTAGGGGTGTGGGTCTGGGTGGGCTGCTCTTGGACGGGTTGGTTTAGACTCGACGTGATCCTATGAAAAAGCTTCAGAAAAAGCATGAGCAAGGCTGCACCCTCACCAGTGCAGATCCTGACAACTCAGTGGGAAGGTCAGTTGGAAGTACAAGCTGGTGAGTACCTCACTGCGTCAGCTCTCTAGCTGGCCAAGGAAGCAATGCCCCAGGCCACGAGCACTGGGGGCACTGCCTAAGCTCAGCTCCAGGCCTTGTGGTATTGGCTATCAAAGATCTTGTCAAATTTAAAGTGTCCTTACAATTGACATCTTTCAATGCTGTCTGAAATGTAAATGATAACTTCCTAAATGTTATGAATCAGACAGATGACAAGCAGACCATAAGAGGTTGGCAAATATCAGATGCCAATGTCTGTGGACCAGGGTTGGCATGCCCAGTGTCCATTGAGCATGCCTGAAGATGCTGCTGCGTTGTGACCACGTTAGAAGCTGCTTATTAAAAATGGAGACGTGTAGTTAATAAAGTCATTAACAAGCAATAACCACCTAACACCCAACGTGGTGTCACCTAGTAAAAATTTCACCATGCTGTTCAGCAGCTGCAGAAACAATGCATTGAGTTGTGCTGGCATTGGGGTATCTTTGTTGGACTTCTCATGCAACTCTGCCACATTTCTTGGCCTAGTCCAAACACTCATACCCTTTCTAAGTTCAGCACCATTTGCGACTCCCCAGATGTTGGGGGCAGTCTGTATCTAAATGTTACAAAGAATCCCTTCAATACTGAAGGAGGCGATTTGGCTCATCCAATCTGCACTGACCCCCCCTCACCTGAAGAGCATCCCACGCTCCTCCAGCTCCCCCCCACCCTATCCCTGTAACCCTGCATTTCTCATGGCTAACTCACCTAGCCTACACATCCCTGGACACCACTGGACAATTTTACCAGAGTCAATCCACACTACGCTGCACACCTTTGGAATGTGGGAGGAAACTGGAGCATCCGCTGGAAATCCACACAGTCACGGGAAAATGTGCAAACTCCACACAGTCAGCCAAAGGTGGAATCAATCCAATCCCTGGTGCTATGAGATAGCAGTGCTAACCACTGAGTCACAGGGCCCCCAGACCTGGACAATATCCAGAATTGAATAACATTTATGTTACTCAAGTGCCAGTGAATAAATATCTCCATTTAGAGATAATCTAACCAATACCCCTTTACATTCAACAGCATTACCATCATTGAATTCCCTCACTATTGACATCCTGGGGGCTTCTATCAGAAACTGAGCTGGGCTAACAATATAAATATTGTGGCTACAAAAGCAGGTCAGAGGCTAGGAATCCTTTAGCAAGTCACTCACTTCCTGACTCTCTGAAGCCTGTCCACTATCTAAAAGGCATATTATAGCCATGTCATTGATAACTCTCCACTTGCCTGGATGAATGCAGCTCCAACAACATACTACACCCTCCGGGGCAAAGTAGCTTGATTTGATATCATAGCCACAACATTCCCTTTTTTCAGCTGACACCCAGAAGCTGTGGTGTGTACCATCTACATAATGCATTGCAGAACTTAATCAAAGACTCTTAGACTGCACCTTTCAAACCCATGACCACAATCACCTAGACAGACAAAGGCAACATATACATGGAAGCTACAGCATGATCTCATGGTTCCAAAACTCAATCCCTCTATCAATAAAAGTTAACACACTATATGCCTTCTTACAACCCTATCAACCTTGGTGGCAACTTTCAAGGATCTATGTACCTTGACACCGAGATCCCTCTGCTCATCTACACTACCAAGAATCTTACCATTAGCCCAGTACTCTGCATTCCTGTTACACCTTCCAAGGTGAATCACCTCACACTTTTCCACATTAAACTCCATTTGCCACCTCTCAGCCCAGTTCTGTAGCTTATCTATGTCTCTCTGTAACCTGCAGCATCCTTCGGCACTACCCACAACTCCACCGCCCTTACTGTCATCCGCAAATTTACTAACCCATCCTTCTATGCCCTCATCCAGGTCATTTATAAAAAATGACAAGCAACAGTAGACCCAAAACAGATCCTTGTGTATACCACTAGTAACTGAACTCCAAGATGAATATTTCCTATCAATCACCACCAATTTCTGATCCAAACCACTAAATCACCCTCAATCCCATGCCTCTGTACTTTGTGCAATAGCCTACTGTGGGGAATCTTATCAAATGCCTTACCGAAATCCATAGACACATCAACCGCTTTACCCTCATCCACCAGTTTGGTCACCTTCTCAAAGAACTCAGTAAGGTTTAAATAAACTGGATACCTTCACTGATGTGGTTGGGCATATGACTGTTCCACTCAAGTTCAAAACATAGCAATGCCAGGTTCCCCTCAACACACAGTAAAGTTAATTTACAACTCCAGCAACTTCGTAGGGTGACATTTTAAAACCTAAACATAAATAAGCAAGACTCGTCAACAGAGCATGGTGCGTCATGCACCATTCTAGCTAAATCTGGGCCATTATTCAGCTATTTGAAGACTTTGACAAATTAGAAATTATAAACCAGTACTTCAGTGAAAAATATCACCAAGGGAAAATGCAAGCTGCTTATTTATCCCTCTGAGGTTACTTGCGTCAAGCTTTGACTGCAAACTAGAATTAACAGCATAGCAATGTAGCCATTAGTGAATTAAATTTGGGCAACTGTGATCCAGTTGTCAGACATTCAGAGCTTACATAATGCATACCGCAGTTAAAAAAATGAGTGAAAAGATATAATCAGCAGAGAATGGAGTGTACATTGTTCCCTTCGGCTCTCATTTACCAGGCCTAAATACAAATACTAGCTGCTCCTTTTGTATAAGTAGTCAGAGAGAAGTCAATGATTCATTTCATCATTTTCTACTCTCTTGTTTTTGTTTCACCATTTATCCTCCCATTGCTTCAGAGGTTTGCATGAAGCCATAATTGAAGGAGAGCAGAGATGTTGGACTATCATAAGGCAGGAGGTGCTTACTGGAATAGAAGGCTATGGTGAGATTTGACAACAAAGTTGAACATTTTTCAAAACGTGCCTTTAATGATCTGGGATTCAACAATTCAGTGTATGGCATTTGGGAAATGAAGAACTCCCTGGCAGAGACACTCATTTATTTTCTAACCATTTGGAACTCCACACAAGTCTGCTTTAATTTTCAATATAAATACCTCAGTGCTTCAAATTCCAAATGATAGCGGCTCGACAAATGTTTGCACAAATCAATATAGGCAGTGGAACAAGAGATCTGACATCCCAGTGCATGGCACAGTGCCATCTGGTTCAGGATTAAGTGAAGAAGAGTAAAGTGTAGCATAACAGCCCAATTTTCTATTTGGTCTATTTGGCCAAACTAAATATCCACACATCAACATTGTCTAAAGTGTCAACTAACTTGAAAACATCAGCATCTTTGAACTTTGCAACAGTCATGTGTAAGTGTTATGAGTGCAGCCAAATGTTTTCTCTCCATTTGCTTTTAACGTAGTTTACAGCTCTTTGAATAATGTATGCCTGATTCAGAATAATCATTCCATGAAAAATGTGCTGCACTGAATTACTATTGCCTTGCTCCACCTCAGCTCTTCTCTATTTAGCTTACTTTCTCTCTCTCCTTTAAATAATATTCAACTAGCAAGGACCAAAACAGATTAAATGTTGCATTGCCTGTTTGTAGGATATTTCCATGTAACAAAGTAGCATGAATGCATTTCCTGGCTACATGACAATCATTTCATTGAATGGCAAGACATTTTGTGTGATGTGTTTGGAGATACTTCTGAGATTAAAGAATTTATATAAGTAAGAGTTTCATGGCTCAGCTAAAACTAATATGCCCCAAAGCCAAGGATGAGATCAGAGTGTGAATGCCAATTGCATTTGGGATGCTTTGAGAGTGCAGCGCTCGAATCAACAGGTTTGGACAGTTGAAACCCTGAGCCACCCCTCACTTCTTGCATTCTTTTAGTAAGTAAGTACAACGTTTGCCAACTTTTGATCCAGAAGAAAAATGTGGTTTCTTTAAAATGTATCAGGAATCTATAATTGCTTAAAACTGTTTGAAAAGTTTTCTTAAGAATTTGTATCAATTGAAAAGGTATCCGTTGTAGAACATAGGGACCTAGGCATTCAGGCAGATAAATCTTTGACGTTTGCGTCACGTACAGACAGGGTGGTTAAAAAGGCATTTATCACACTTGCCTTCATTGTTCAGTCCTTTGAGTTGGGACGTTATGTTGAGGTTGTACAGGACATTGGTGTGGCCTCTCCTGGAATACTGTGTCTAGTTCTGGTCACCCAGTTATAGGAAGGATATTATCAAGCTGGAGACGGTTCAGAAGAGATTTACCAGGATGTTGCCGGGTATGGAAGGTTTGAATTGTAAAGAAAAATTGGAATGGCTGGGAATTTTTCACTGGAACATAAGAAGTTGAGAGATGAACTTATAGAAGTTTATAAAGTCAAGAGGGGTATAGATAGGGTTAATAGTAGTTGTCTTTTCCTTAGGGGAATGGATTTCAAGACTAAGGGGTATTTTTTTAGGTAAGGGAACAAAGGTTTTAAAAAAAGACATGAGAGTCAATTTTTTTTACACAAGGTGGTTCGGGTATAGAATGAAATTCCTGAGGGAGTGGTAGACGTGGACACAATTACAACATTTGAAATATATTTGGATAAGTACATAAGAAGGAAAGGTTTGGAGGGATATGGGCCAGGAGTAGGCAGATGGGACTAATATAGTTTGGGATTATGTTTGGCATGGACTTGTTAGACCACAGGCTCTGTCTCAGTGCTGAATGACTCTGACTTAAACAGGTCGCCTTCAAACTAGCAAAGAAAATTAGGAAGAAGTTGTGCAGCTTAGAGAGACAGCAGGGTAAGAATAGAGAAGGCACACTTACAAGGTGCTACATGCATCACATAGTTACAAAGAGCAGAAAGGTATAGATAAGGTTCCAGTAGAGATTGTGAATTGGAGGATTCTATGGCTATGTTTCAGTTTTGCCAGTGCCAACCAGACTAGGAGAGACCAAGAGTCATAGATGTCGATGCACAGAAAGAGGACCTTCAGGGGATCAAGTCAGCGCAGGCCCAAAACAACCACCGAACTATCCAAATGCCATTGTCCAGCACTTGACCCAGAGCCTTATATGCCTTAGCATTGCAAGCACACATCTAAATTCTTCATAAATGTTATAATTGTTTTTGCCTCTACCACCCTTACAAGCTGTGAGCTTCAGATTCCCACAACACATTTTGTTTAAATTCAAAATAGTTATCTTGGATCAACATTCCTTTCCTTTAAGCTACACATAGAATTTGATTATATTGTGGTTGGCACAACCCGTTTTAATATAATACAATACGAAAATATCCTTTACTGAAAGAGTCAGATAAAGGAATCTTTGGGAGTTCTGTGCCAACAATATAGTTATGATGCCAGTCATAGAATCCCTACAGTATGGAAGCAGGTCATTCAGCCTATCAAGTCCACATTGACCCTCTGAAGAGCATCCCACCCAGACCCCAATCCTATACCTGTAACCCTGCATATCCCATAGCTAATCCTACAAATCCTTGGGCACTATGGGCAACCTAACATGGCCAATCCATCCAACCTGCACATCTTTGGATTGTAGAAGGAAACTGGAGCACCCAGAGGAAACCCACGCAGACACAAGGAGAACATGCAAACTCCACACAGACAGTTGCCCAAGGCTGGAATCAGGCCCAGGTCTCTGGCGGTATGAGGTAGCAGTGCTAACCACTGAGCTACCTAATCAAGGAGGGTCTGCAGGAAAGAATTGGTTAAGTGACAACAGCCTGCTGGGAACACGGATAAAGTGGAGCTTCTGATGTGGATAATTTGAGAAACAAATCAACGGAGTGAGAAAAGTGAAAGATCCTGCAATTCAGAGGCCAAATTAGAAAACCTGAGAGATTGCTCATGGAGCCCCAGTTTTGCGAGCAGTGTTACAAATGCTTCACATTTCGAGAGGTAGTCTTTGTTATTTCTGCTATTCCACATATAACTTATTGCTCACACTTCCTGGTATTCGTTGACTTTGGGTAATGAATGATCACTTCCTTGAAATACTGGAATCTGTTAGCCCCTTCAGAACAGCACTCCAACAAAAATCTCAATGGCTACAGATAAGTTCAGAAAAAATAAAGGGATGAACGACTTTTGAATCCATAAATGCTGCAAATAAACTTCAAAATAATGTGGTCAGCATTTTTCAAGGGTTCTGTTAGCATGAGGTATGTACTAATCAATACCCTCTGCAATTTTTGATGCAAGTGGACAGTGAGTCTGAGAAGACTTAAACAATCTGCTAACATTTCTACAGTTTTGTCTAACAAGGTCTGTCCTAATCACAGTCTAGAAAGAGAAAGCAAATTTTCAGAATGCCACTTAAAAAATGGTAGCAAAGAAATACAGAGAATTATGAACTGGCAATTGCAATTGAAAACGTTTCACATTCGGAGTGAAAAGTCAAACAACACTGCATTACCATCTTTGCAAATATTTGAATTCCTTCATCTGTTATTGTAAAGTCTCATCATTACCTTGCGAGGGAAGGCTAACTCTCCTGATACCAACATTCACCACATCAAGACAGAGAACATTTGTAGCTTTCAGTGAAATTTGAAAATAAGTTTGAGAACAAAAAAAGAGTATATCCGTTGACCAAACTGAAAGCCTACAGAGCAATAATTGTGCCTATGCTCTAGGCAAGGTAGACCTGGATTGTTGACTAATGTCATACCAAGAAGCTCAAACACTTGCACTTGACATGAATTCACATCCTTCTGAAGATTGAATGGCAGAACAAAATGCCAACTGTAGTGATTGTAACAAGGTCAACCAGGTGGACCTCATAGAATGGGTTCCCTGATTGAGGGTATTAATCTGATCCAATCAGGGAGACTTGGCTGACAGATATAAACAGAAGTGTTTGATCACTCAGCATTGCCCTTTTTTGTGAAGGGCACTGCTTGTCACTGGCCACCCGGGTGTTTTCCTATCTTCCTGGTGGTGGAATTTGAATAAAGATTCGTGCACTTTGTGTCTTTCACTGTGTCTCACACCTGCACACACACACCATGGGTGCTGGGGAAAGAAATAAGCACTACCGCGGTTAAGCAGTAGTGTGGGGGGGGTAAAAAAAAAGAAACAGGAGTTAAAGATTTGTGCACTTTGTGTCTAAAAAAAAACAAAATAAACAGGAGCGCCCCTCCCCATCACTGTTTTGATCACACAGCATTGTCCTTTTATGTGAAGGGCAGTGTTTGTCACTGGCCACTCGGGTGTTTTCCTATCTTCCTGGTGGTAAAAGAAGAAAAAAAAGACAAGAGAAAAAAAAATAAACAGAAGTGTTTGATCACACAGCATTGCCTTTTTTTGTGAAGGGCACTGCTTGTCACTGGCCACCCGGGTATTTTCCTATCTTCCTGGTGGTGGAAATTGAATAAAGATTCATGCACCTTGTGTCTCTCACTGTGTCTCACACTTCACACACACAACATGGGTGCTGGGGAAAGAAATAAGCACTACCGCAGTTAGGTGGTAGTGTGGGGGTTAGATCAGTTTGAAAAAAAAATAAACAGGAGTGTGACACAGCATTAAAAAAAATGAGATTTTCAAAAAAAAACAGAAGTGTTGGGGTTCTGTTTACTCTGAGAGCTGGCCCTGAGGGAGCTGGATCAGTGTCAAGGACTGTCCACATGTAAATAAAGGGTGACTTTGTTGAGTTATTTCAGGTTCCATGTATTACAATAGGAACATAGGAACAGAAGTAGGCTGTTCAGCCCCTCGAGCCTGTGCAACCATTCAGTGAGTTCATGGCTGATCTGTGGCCTGCTTCCATATATCAGCGTTTGGCCCATACTGATCTACACCTTTACCTAACAAATATTTATCTATCCCAGATATAAAGTTAAAGTGTAATCCAGCATCCACTGCTGTCTGTTAAGAGAATTCTAAACATTTACAGCCTGATTTGTGTGGAAGTATTTCCTAGCATCCCTCTTGAATGGTCTGGCCCTAAATCTCAGACTATGTCCCCTAGTTCTACAATCCCCAACCAGTGGGAATAGTTTAACATTATCTAATTAAAAAAAAGATTTAAAAAAAGAACAGGAGTTTCAGAAAGAAAAAAGAAAAAAAAGAATAAATAGAAGTGTTGGGGTTCTGTTCACTCTGAGAGCTGGCCCTGAGGGAGCTGGATCAGTGTCAAGGACTCTCCACATGTAAATAAAGGGTGACTTGGTGATGGGATACTGGCCTCCTTGGAGTTATTTCACCAGCGATAAGATGTGCAGCTAAGCTGACCTGCCAAACATCCACACCATATTGAGATAGTCACAAATGCACTAGCTGGTCAATTTATGAAAAAGAGTCTTCCATGGAGAGTTCAAGTCTGGGGTGCACTGTTGTGGCAGTTAAAGGAAGGATGCAGCAAAGGATTCACATTGGTGTTTAGATATTGACTTTGAATCTTGCAAGAGGTTTGATGAGGATGACGCCACCTGGCATAACCAAACAAAAAGAACAGTGTGGACCTCTCGGAAAGTGTGCACATACCAAAGGCAGAGCGAAGGAGCAACGAAGTAAACTCCCAAAGCATTAACTCATCCAAAACTCAACTATCTGCATTGTCCTGTACTATTTGCTGCAGAAAGCCTAAGATACAAATTAACCCAGTAGTCACTAAACATGGCCATCAAAGGACAAACAAGAAGGTAGAAAAGAGATTAAGACACCAGTAATGGTTAGCAGAATTAGTACCCATCATATATAGAATCTACAAGTTGGCTTTATACTGAGTTATAAAGATCACAGTGACGCCAGGTGTTGCCACCAATATTTTGTGAGTTTTGTAATGCTGATTGGAACAGTTTTAGGAGCCTTAGATCATTACAGGAGGGAGAAGGGTGGGTGGCACGGTGGCACAGTGGTTAGCACTGCTACCTCACAGCATCAGAGACCCGGGTTCAATTCCTGCCTCAGGCAACTGGCTGTGTGGAGTTTGCACATTCTCCCCGTGTCTGCGTGGGTTTCCTCCGGGTGCTCCGGTTTCCTCCCACAGTCCAGAAATGTGCAGGTTAGGTGAATTGGCCATGCTAAATTGCCCGTAGTGTTAGGTGAAGGGGTAAATGTTGGAGAATGGGTCTGGGTGGGTTGCTCTTCGGTGGTCGGTGTGGACTTGTTGGGCTGAAGAGCCTGTTTCCACACTGTAAGTAATCTAATCTAAAGGGTGATTAAAAGAAGCCAAAGTTCCCACTGCTGATCCTTATACAGCACGTGTAAATGAGTATGCGTGTGCACACATATGTGCAGGTACTTTTATGTGGATCCATGCATGCATATATTGTTCTGGCTGTGATATTTCACCCAAATATGCACCTCTTTGGCCAGTTGAACTCTGTATTAATGAATCATTAGGAATGTGAGTGTTTTATTTTAATATGATGTCACTGTATTAGTGCTGTTTAGCTGCCAGGGCCTGAGTCAAAATCAGCATCAAAATGGGCGAACAATTCCATCCACATTTTTAACAATGTTGCATTTACACAATGTCTACTGGAAGGGACTCTGTCAGGAGCTTATGAACAAATAAGTCTCCCATTTTGAAGAGGACTTGATCAACCTCCCATGTGATCTTACTTTGTTTTTTTTAACATTTAGGTGTATTTATTCAAAAACACTGAAGTGAAACTGATGGGAAACACTCTTATCACAGATTCAGTGGCTCTCTATATGCACTGGTTACCACTGCTTCTTACAGGAGAGTAAAAATGAAACACAGTTACTGGATGGCTCATTTCGTCAGTGCATCATCTGGAGTAGCATTGAGTAATACAGAGAAGGACAGTGTCAACTATCTCCTGCGTTGGTTGATGATGGCAGAGTTGGGTGCCTCAGTTAGCCTCAGTATCTCAAATGGAGATGAAAATGCAAAGATTTCCTAAGGTGCCATGTGCTGATTGTTATTTGTTCACCACTGGAAGGCTGGACATTCTGAACAACTGCAAGCAGTATCATCTGTCACACAGTTCTGCAAGAAATGCACCCAATTTGCTGTCTTATTATTTACTCATGGGATGTGGGTGTCACTGACTAGATAACATTTAATGCCCATCCCTAATTACCCAGAGAGCAATTGAGAGTCAACCACATTGCTGTGGAGTCACATATAGGCCAGACCAGGTAAAGATGATAGATTTCGTTCCCTAAAGCATGTTAGTGAGCAAGATGGGATTTTCCAACAAAGGCGCCATGGTCATCCTTAGACTCTTGATTCCAGATTTTTATTGAATTCAAATTCCACTATCTGCCATGGCAATCTTCAAACCCGGGTCCCCAGAGCATGAGATGAGTTTCTGGATTAATGGTCTAGCAATAATACCATGAGGCCATTGCCTTATTATTGAGGAGAAAATTAGATTGCATGAGAAAATTTGCTTAAGGCCACAGCAGACCAGATGCCATGAAGCTCTCTCACCGCCATACTTCAGTTACAGATGGATAGATTCAGCCCACTATCTCCTTCTGCCTTGTATGTTTAGAATAAATAAAACCCTTTTCCAGCTCTTGCAAAAATCACAAGATAATAATAGTATCTCAGGTCTCATTAACAAATGTTTAATCTCAGCGAAATATACCTTTATTTCTGCATGAGCATCCCTCAACTTTCCTTATAGAACGAAAACTTTGCTACATTACTTTTATCAAAATAAATCACGAAATTTGTTGAAATTCAAACATAAAAATGCTACAATCGCAAAGGAAAATTCACTGCCTGCTGCAGCAATGAGAACTGTCAGCTTTTCCCAGTGATTCGAGGACGTGTTAAAATCTAATGGCACACTTTGAAGAGGAACAGTTTTCTCTCTCTGGTCTACCTTTGATGTAGGAATAGACAATTGTTTATCCAAATTTGCAGACTATATTAAATTAAGGGGCACAGTAAGTTGTTGTCATCGATGGAGGAAGTTACAAAGTAACATGTGGGTGGATAAAACAGTTGTAGATGCAATTCAATTTGGGGAAGTGTGAAGTCATCAACTGTGAAAACAGTTCATTCTTTCTCGTGGTGTTAGCTTTTGCTTCTAAATCATTTTTCGAGAATAGTTTCTTCAACACTGAGGCATTTTCTTCATACTTAATCAGAGAATCATCCGGGAGCGACTTTTAGTACATTGCCTTGTCAAAATAAAAGTATTAATAAACAAGTTAATAAATATTTATTAATAAACAATTATTAATAAATAAATGCCATCTCAGACACCTCTCTCCCCTTCCTGGACCTCTCCATCTCCATTTCTGGTGACCGACACAAAACCGACATCTTCAAACCCATTGACTTCCACAGCTATCTGGACTACACTCCTCCACTCTACCTCCTGTAAAATGCTATCTCTTATTCCCAGTTCCACCGCCTCCACTACATCTGCTCCCAGATTGCCTCCTTCTTTAAGGACTACAATTTCCCCTCGTGGTCGATGGTGTCTTCCAGCGCACCTCCTCCACTTCCCGCACCCCGCCCTTGAACCCCACCACTCCAAACCAAACAAGGACAGAACTGCCCTGGTCCTCACTTTCCGTCTCACCAATCTGCGGATACATCACATCATCCTCCGCCATTTCCACCATCTACAAAGAGACCCACCATCAGAGATATATTTCCCTCTCTACCACTATCTGCATTCTGTAGAGACCATTCCCTCCACGACTCCCTTGTTAAGTCCACGTCCCCCACCATTGCACTCTCCACTCTTGACACCTTCCCTTTCCACCACAAGAAGTGCAAAACCAGCAGCCACACCTCATCTCAATCCAAGGCCCGAAAGTATCCTTCCACATCCAATGAAGATTTACCTGTATTTCCACACGTCATCTAATGTGTCCATTGCTCTTGGTCTGGTCTCCTCTACATTGCGGAATGTTTCAAAGGACATCTCTGGGACACGCACACTAAATAACCCCACCGCCCCGTGGCTGAACACTTTAACTCCCCCTCCCACTCCGCCAAGGACATGCAAGTCCTGGACCACCTTCACTGCCAAACCCTAGCCACCTGATGCCTGGAGGAAGAATGCCTCACCTTCCACCTTGGGACCCTCCAACCACACAGAATCAATGTGCATTTCACCAGTTTCCTCATTTCCATTACCCCCACCTTATCCCAGATCCAACCTTCCAACTCGGCACCGCCCGCTTGAACTGTCCTACCTGTCTATCTTCCTTCCCACCTATCTGCTCTACCCTCCTCTCCGATGTATCACCTTCACCCCCATCTTCATTTAACTATCGCATTCCCAGCTACCTTCTTCCTAGCTCCATCCCCTTCCCATTTATCTCTCAGCCCCCTTGGCCCACAAGCCTCATTCCTGTTGAAGGGCTTGTGCCCGAAACGTCGATTCACTTGTTCATTGGATGCTGCCTGACCTGCTGTGCTTTTCCAGCATCACACTCTTCAACTCTGATGTCCAGCATCTGTAGTCCTCACTTTCTCCTCACTACTTTTGAAGCCTACTTTATGAATATGCATAACGGCTTGATGAGTAATCATAGGGAGTGGTGTGACACAGAGTTTTAGATCTCAGAAATGTTCTAGCCTTCGTCTGTGTCCTAAAAAGTTCATTCCCATTAGCTTACTGAATTAAATTATCGATTGTTTTGGGGGGAGGTAGTTTTCTGAGATAGCGAGATAGCAGCACTTAGAGAAAAGTGAGAGAGGAGGTTCCCTGACTTAGGGAGTCACCAACACATAGACCTGTGTATAAAAGAACCTCCCCCGAGTGAGTTTTTCCAAGATTGCCAATCTGTGGAGTGCATAAGGGATCAAAATTGGATCCAAGACTATTTGCAATCTGCAATAAGGATTTGATTAAGGTGTCTAAAAGTATGGATTGAAATTTGCTAATGGCATGGAGCTAAACAGGAAAACACATTTTCAAGAGAAAGTAATGAGTTTGCAAAGGGATATAAAAGTTTAAGTAAGTGGACAAAAGTTATGCAGATGGTATATAAGTGAATGTGAACTAATCCACTTTCGCCAAAAGAATGGAAAAAGTATGCTAATCAATTGGAAGTACATTGCAAAAATCAGTAACACAGAGGGTTCTGAGTGTCCTGGTACATGAGTCACAAAGTAAGTATGCAGATCCAGCAAGTGTTAGGAAATAAAATAGAATGTTGTTTTATGCAAGGGGAATGGAATATAAAAGCAGAGAGTATTCACTGCAACAGTACAAGACATTAGTGCGCCAGCATTTGGAGAACTGTGTATTACTTATTTCTTGAGAAGCAATTTAGGGAAGGTTCACTCAACTCATTGTTGGGATGAAATGGAGACCTAATAAAGACAGGACGAATATGTTTGATCCATTGTATTAGATCTACACCCTTTGGAATTTATTCCTCCACATTCATCTTATTGAAACATAAGACTGAAGATAGTTCCTCTTGTGGTGGAGACTGAAACTAAGAGGCAAAGGTTAAGAATAACAACTCTCCCTTTTATCAGAGGTGATGAGATTTTGTTTTTGCAGAGAATTATTATTGTGTGAAATTCTTTTCCCCAGCATTTCATGAAGGCTCAATCCCTGAATTTATTCAAGGCTGAATTAGATAGAGTTTTAACAAACAAGACAGTCAAGGGTAATGGTATGCAGACATGGAAATGGAGATGAGACCACAACCAAATCAACCACGATCTTAATAAATGTTGAAGCAGGCATGAAGGGCCAATAGTCTATTTCTGTTCCGAGGTATTAAGTTCATATATCCTGCATTCTACGTCCAGAGAATGGATAGAATGACAATGCCTTTATTCCTTTCAATGAGTCAGCACAGAGAGAAGATTTTGTTGACACCACTTTAGCTAGATTCCAAATCAAACATGAATGGCTTGTTTAAATCAGACATGCTATCAAGATCAGAATTCTTAAACATTGGCATGTTAAATATCTGGATGGCATTCCTTGAAATAAATACTGCATTGCTCTTTGTGGCTTCTAATATTCAACAAACTGTCTGTGAGTCACTGTTCTTGTACCAACAAAGAAGATATTCAACTGTTCCATTATTAAATGAAGTGTGAGGCAGAATTCATGTTGTGGACAACGCATTCTGGCTAATGCTAAAGGTAAGAACTGGGTCAATCAATTTTCATTACTTTTTTATAGTTTCAGATCTTATTGCTTGACATCCTTAATTAGCCACCAGAGCATGGTTATTGTGGACGGAAGCCAAGGCCTTAACTGTTGCTTATTTATTGCCAAATACAACTGCTCTCATCCTTTCACGTTATTTTTAAAAGGGCAGTGTATTCATGAAAAGGTAATGGGCAAACCATCTTATTGAGGAAATCCATTATGTACAGACAGAAGTCATGTCAGTACACTACTGCATTACCCTATGTGTAACATGTGATGGAAGTGACACAAGGCATTTCTTGCACTATTTCCTCTCAATGATATATTGCCTGACAAAGACATGAGGTGTTGATCCCGAATTATAATTAAAATGTGCTAATACAATTCACTCTGAGTCGCAGTCACGATTTGATAAATTAAGGCTCATTGATAAACTCAATAGTTCTTTAACATACAAAATATTACACTCACTCAGTAGCTCCGCAGATGATATATTTTTTAATCATTTTCATGAAGGAAAGTGCCCATTTCATTGCTTGAAAATGTCAGTGAACTAAAATGCAAACATCTTGGAATTACAGCAAGCTTACTTTTTCTGGTTTTTTCTACAATATGCTTTCAATTAATTCACCATTGTTATTTAATGAAAGTTTATCTCCGTGTATAAACTCCCTAACAATTGCAGAACTCTAGAACACTACTTCCATTTGTAACGAACAAATCATTTTCCTATCAAACATTTTTATTAACTGCCTCTCGCCTTTTCTTTCACTCCCAATTCCAGACGGTTGGTGTCTTTTCCCTAGGATGGGGAGTTTCAAGATAGGGGCATATCTTTAAGGTGAAAGGAGAGAAAATTTAAAAAAAGACATGAGGGGCAAATGTTTTTACACAGACAGTGGTTCGCATGTGAAATGAAGTTAGAACATAGAACGGAGATTGGAATGGGCCTTTCCAGTCTGCCTGCCCTTGGTCCAAAGCCCTCCATTCCTTGCACATTTGTCTGCTTATCCAAAAGTCTCTTAAATGTCCCTATCGTAACTCCCTCTAACACTATTCTTGACATTATGTTCCAGACTCCTGCCACTCTCTCTGTTGAAGAACTTGTCCTTCACATCTCCTTTGAACACCCCCCACCCCACCACCACCACTACCTTAAATGCATGCCCCTTCATTGTAGACATTTCAACCTTGGAAAAAAGCATCTGACTGTCAACCATTTCTATCCATCTCACAATTTTATTGACTTCTATCAAACCTCCCCTCAGCCTCACCACTCCAGAAGAAACAAACTGAAATTTTCTAGCCTCTCCTTATAGATCATACTCTCTAACCCAGACACCATCCTAGTAAATCTCTTCTGCATCCTCTCCAAAATCATCACATCCTTCCTGTAATGTGGTGACCAGAATTGAATGCAATTTTCTAAGTATGGCCTAACTAAAGTCTTATAAAGCTGCAACATGACATCCTGACTCTTATACTCAATTCCCTGGCCAATGGAGACAAGCTTGCCATACACATTTAGCGCCCTATCTACTTGTCTGGCCACTTTCATGGAGCAATGGATTTGAACCCCAAGATTCCTCTGTGTGTCAATGCTGTTCAGGGCTCTGTCATTAACTGTATACTTTTCCTTAATACTTGATCTCCTAAGACCCATCCCCTCACAGCCACTTACTTGGATTAAACTCCAGCTGCCATTTCTCTGTCCATAGCTGCAACTGATTTCTATCCCACTGTATCCTATAACAAACCTCTGAAGGAAGTGATGGATGTGAACATAGTTACAATGTTCAAAAGACACTTAGATAAGTACATGAATAGTAAGGGTTTGGAGGGATATGTGCCAGGAGCAAGCAGGTGGGACAGACTGGTAGGACCGAAGGGTCTATTTCTGTGTCGCATGACTCTATGACGAACATGTACAATGCAACCCAGATACTTAGGCCGGGTCAGGATGAGAGAGGGAAAAGGAGGATATGTAATGATTAGAAAATCCAAAAGTGAAAGGGTTTTTTTTACAGGACTGCCAAATTTAATAGTAAACATGTAGAGAAGTTGTTTACTGTCGAATTACCTTTCAAAGTTAGCCTCTAGGTTATCTGCTGGTTCTCTGTGAACTGAAAAGTAGCAGTGGAACCGATATTGGCTAAACTGAGCAATCTGAGTAAGTTTTGCTCAGTTTGAAGGAAATAAGCCATTGCTTCTCGTAATCCACATTTAATGCTGAAATAAAGGCACTTATTGGATGCAACCATTCTTACCGCTTTTAGCTGGGTCATGAATCAACACAGCAGTTAACTTTCATTCTAAATAATGCCTAGATCACCCACCTAGGGGATACAGGAGTTTACTGAAAAAGGAAATCAGGAGGGCAAAAAAGGGAACATGAGATAACCTTGGCTGAGAAGATTAGGGTGAATCCAAAGAGGTACTTGAAGTATATTAAACAAAAAAGAATAACTGCATCGAAAATGCAAGGACCAAAGTGTGTTAGAACTGCAGGTGATGAGCAAGGTTCTCAATGAATATTTCTCCTCTGTGTTTACCATGGAGAAAGACATGGAGACTTGGGAATTTGGGGACGATAGTGGTAATATCTTGTGGACAGTCCATATCACAGTAGAGGAGGTGTTGGATGTATTAGAATGCATAAAGGTAGATAAATCTCCTGGTCCTGACCAGATATATCCAAGAACACTGCAAGAGGCTAGAGAAGAAATTGTGGGGGCCCTAGCTGATAATTTTGCATCATCATCAGCCATTGGAAAGGTCCACAAGACTGGAGGATAGCAAATGTTATGCTCTTATTTAAGAAGGGCTGCAAAAAAAAGTCTAAGACCTGTAGACAAGCAAGCTTAACATCTGTGATGGGTAAGTTATTTGAGAAGATTCTGAGATAAGATATACAAGCATTCAGAAAGACAAGGTTTGATTAGGAGTGGTCAGCATGGTTTTATGAATGGGAGATCATGCCTCACAAATATGTTAGAATTCTTTGATGAAGTGACCAGGAAGGTTAATGAGGGCAGGGTGGTAGACATAGTCTATATGTTTTTCAGTAAGGCCTTTGATCAGGTTCCACATGGTAGGCTGCTGTGGAAGGTTGGATGGCATGGAATCCAGGGGGAGCTGGAAAATTCAATACAAAATTGTCTTGATGGTAGGAAGGAAGGGTAATAGTGGAAGGATGCTTGTTGAACTGGAAGCCTGTGACTAGTAGAGTGCCTCAGGGGTCGCTGCTGCTTGTTATCTGTATTAATGATTTGGATGAGAATGTACAAGGCATGACTAATAAGTTTGCTGATGACACTAAAATAGGTGGTATAATGGATAGTGGGAAGGTTGTCAGAAATTGCAGCAAGACCTTGATCAGATGGGGAAGTGGACCAACAAATGGCAAATGGAGTTTAATATAGTTAAGTGTGAGGTCTTGCATTTTGGAAAGTCAAATCAAGGTAGGAGTTTCACGGTGAATGGTAGGGCCTTAAAGAGTGTAGTCTAAAAGTGTAGCACTGGAAAAGCACAGCCAGTCAGGCAGCATCCAAGGAACAGGAGAGCCAACATTTCGAGCATAAGCTCTTTATCAGGAATGTCTTCACGCTCTCCTCCTTAAGGAGTGTAGTGGAACAGAGGGATTTTTGAGTTCAGGTACATGCTTCTTTGAAAGTGGAGTCATAGATAGACAGGACAGTGAAGAAAGCTTTTGGCAGACTGGCCTTCCTCAGTCAGGGCAGTGGGTATCGAAGTTGCAAAGTTATTTTGCAGTTATATAGGATATTGATGAGGCCGCACTTGGAACATTGTGTTCAATTTTGGTCACTTTGCTATAGGAAGGATGTTATTAAACTGGAAAGACTGCAGAAGAAATTTACAAGCATGTTTCCTGAACCCAAGGGTCTGAGTTATAGGGATACGTTGGACAAGCTCGGACATTTTTCTTTAGAGCGTAGGAGACTGAGAGGGGGGACCTTATAGAGGTGTATAAAATCATGACAGGCATGGATAGGGTGAATGCACTCAGTCTCTTTCCCAGGACTGGAGAATCAAGGACTAGAGGGCATCAGTTTAAGGTTAGAGGGGAAAGAATAAAAGGAAACCTGAGGGCAAACTTTATACACTGAGGGTGGCACACAAATGGAATGAATTGCCAATGGAAGTGGTTGAGGCAGGTACATTAACAGCATTTAAAAGGCATTTGGACAAATACATGGATTGGAAAGGATTGGGAGGATATGGGTGAAGTGTAAGGAAATGGGGTTAGCGTGGACGGACACTTTGGTCGTCATGGACCAGTTTGGGCCAAAGGGCCTGTCTGTAAGCTGGAGGATTCTGTGATTAATTTCTTATTCCATTTCTCTGTCCCAAAGCCCACCTACCTTATTTATCAATGACCAATATTAGTTCCTAATCTCCTAATGCAGATTTAGGACAAATTTCACCTGAGAATGTTTTTCTACATTTAAGATGTTATGTATACTCTTAGCACCGCATTTCTGTACACTCACCATAACTGAACTTTGGCCATATGTGGTATCCAATGAATACTTTTATAACAGATCAAAACGTTTTGCTCCAATCTGATTTTTACTGAATAATCAACTTCGAGAATAAGACAGTGTAATGCTGTTCAATGCCAATTCATGACTATTCTGGTCCATTTTGCTCGTTGCTCTGTGAATGAAAGCCCATTCATGGGATCAAAAGACCATTTGATGTTTCTATTTGATCTCGTTCTTAACAAATGAAATCATAATCCCAGTATAGTACTGGATTGTTCTATAATACCAATTGCCATTCACCTGAGAATTGGCATGATACCAGGAGATACTGACTTTGTTCAATTTGGAGCTAAGCTAAACAGGTTTAACCAATTCACTTCACAAACAGAGTTGTACTCAATGCAAATCCTGGACATAATAAGAGCTATTTTGTTCCAATAGCCACTAAAGTATAATGAGAAATGTAAACTCATCCTGGTTCAGGGAGAGCTTGTTTTGAATGATTCTGGCTGTTTGGCCATTGATTGACTCCTCCATCGCCAGACCATAGCAACACGACGGCTGGAGGAAGAGCGCCTCATCTTCCGCCCTCCAACCACAAGGGATGAACTCAGATTTCTCCAGTTTCCTCATTTCCCCTCCCCCCACCTTGTCTCAGTCCCAACCCTCGAACTCAGCACCACCCTTCCTAACCTGCAATCTTCTTCCTGACCTCTCCGCCCACAACCCCCACTCCGGCCTATCACCCTCACCTTAACCTCCTTCCACCTATCACATTTCCAACACCCCTCCCCCAAATCCCTCCTCCCTACCATTTATCTTAGCCTGCTGGGCACACTTTCCTCATTCCTGAAGAAGGGCTCATGCCTGAAACGTCGATTCTCCTGCTCCTTGGATGCTGCCTGACCTGCTGCGCTTTTCCAGCAACACATTTTCAACTCGTGTCAGACTCTCATCCCTTGTTTTTGCAAGTTTTAATCTTTCATGCCTTTTTATTTATTCTTCTTCCTTCTCTCATCTTTATTCTTTTGAAAGTATCTGTTTTCCATTCATTCTTTAATGGATTAATGTCTTTTTCAGAAGCATCTCAAAAATTCTTATTTTCTGGGTAACAGGCTCGTGGGAAGAAATGGATTATCCCAATTTATGCCTACCCATACTGTGAAGTGTTAAAAATCCAAGCTCCATCAAAAAAATCTGAATTTCGTTAATCATCTTTCCAATGGTTTTCAAACCTATGTCAAATTTTGTGCTTGTTAATGATCCCGTAAATTGCCTTGGCTGGTTGACTACATGAAGGGTGCTATAGAAATACAGACTTTTTTTTATTGTCCTAACCTAAAAGACTTCAATCTTAGTTTTTCAATGGAAATTGATTAGACTGATATAATATCTTTGGATAAGATTGTGTAATTTCATTGGTAATTAACATAGAAAGGATTTAGTTGCAATAATTATATGTTTTGTTTCCTTCTTAAGAAACTCATTCCAGTCAGTCAACCTCAGAACCCAGAGTTTCTCCCTTGAATTGTTCTCATTTTAGTTATCAAATAAATTTAAATGCAGAGTATTGAGAGTCTAATCGTAAATGAAGTAAATTAGTGATTGCTGTCCAGGCTATGTTCTTCTCACAAATACGAACTCAATGGACGCGTGGCTCATAATTAAGAGAACGTTTACAAGGCAAGTTAATCTAGATGCAAACACCATATTTGCCTCATGAATAATGCAAGCACTTGCTTTTGTACTGTCTTCTGTGATTTGTTTTGTTTTTCTCAGAATCTTGAAGTCTGTGAGCAATACCTCTCATGCTTATTTAAAATGTCTTGGTGTTGCATTTCTTATGTCTTGATCAAATCTGTGCACTGTGGATTATGAGGTTAAGCAGAATTCCAGCAGGTTAACTGTTCAGTCTCTGACATTTGTTGGATTAATTGTTTCTTTTTGAAGGCTTACACCTATCTTCTCTTTTTATCCAGTGAGCAAAAGCATCTCTGAATATTGGTGATTGTGAACCATGTTACATTTCTAGATTGTGCGGCATGAATTGATCTAACCCAAGACACCACAACTGGTCACTTAGCCTAAAGGCATTAACCTTTGATGTACACCATGACTTGGAGGTATTGGTGTTGGACTGGGGTGGACAAAGTTAAAAATCACACAACACTAGAATATAGTCCAACAGGTTTATTTGGAAGCACTAGCTTTTGGAGCGCTCTGAAAGCTAGTGCTACCAAATAAACCTGTTGGACTATAACCTGGTGTTGTGTGATTTTTAACCTTTGATGTAATTATACATTAAAGTTTGAAACAGAGGCCAATCCTTCTGGATGCAACTCAGGAAGTTTCTCTGCCCTGCATGCATGCCTTGAGTGAAAGTCCCCCAAATATATGAATGACTTGGATAATAATGTAGATTGGTAGGTTAGTAAGTTTGCAGATGGCATAAGGATCGGTGGAGTAGTGTAGAAGATTGTCAAAGGATGCATGGGGGTATAGATCAAGAGAAATGGCAGTTGGAGTTTAATATGGGCAAATTTGAGGTGCTGCACTTTTGAGAGATCAAATGTTAAGGAAAAATATACAGTTAAATGGCAGGACCCTGAAAAGCATTGATATGTAGTGTGATATTGGGGTTAATGTCTAAAGCTCCAAGAAAGTGGCCACACAAGTAAATAGAGTGGGAAAGAAGGTGTACAGCTTGCTTGTCTTTATTGTTCGAGGAATTGAGTACAAGACTCAGGATGTCCTGTTGCATCTTTACAAAATTTTGGTTAGGCCGTACTTAGACATTCAACTCTGGTTGCTACATTACAGGAAGGATGAGGAGGCTTTGGAGAGGGTACACGAGGATGCTGCCTGGATTAGAGGGTATGAGCTGTAGGAAGGGGCTAGAAAAACTCAGGTTGTTTTTTCTGGAGTGGCTGAGGCTGAGGGGAGACTTGATAGAAGTTTATAAAACTATGAGCTGCATAATAGGGTTGATGGTCAATTTTTTTCCCTCGAGTTGAAATGTCTAAAACTATGGGGCATGCATTTAAGGTATAGAGGGGGAAGTTCAAAGGAGATGTGGGGAATACGTTTTTTTGCACAAAGAGTGGTAGAAGTCTAGAACATGCTGACAGGGTGGTGGTGGAGGCAGATATGATGGGGGTGTTTAAGGGGCTTTTAGGTAAACACATAAATATGCAAGGAATGGAGTTTATGGCAGAAGGGATTAGATTAGTTTGGCATCATGTTCAGCACAATATCATGGGGCAAAGAGACACATTCCTGTGTTGTACTGTTCTGTGTGCTGAAGAGCAGGATCTTTGTTCTGGGGAGGAAGAGTTGGGTGAGGGTTTAAATTGGATACATTGCCTCCAGAAACACATCAGAGACTGTCACAGGGGTTTATGAGAGTATGGGAGGGCCTCACTTACTGGTTTGAGATTTTGTTCCAGTTGTGTCATTCAATATAAGGCCTGTCACACCTATCACATCTCTACCACATTCCTAACTCCCTTGGAGTCATGGAACAGCAAGCAGGAACTGCAGATGGTTGACTTTATTTTTATCCTGCCCCCAATTATAGGGGAGGCAATGGACTGTTAATCCCAAGATCCAGATAACCTTCTGGGGACTTGGATTCAAATCACACCACGGCAGATGGTGGAATTTGTATTCAATAAATATCTAGATTTAAGAATTTAATGATGACCATGTATCTATTGTCGATTGTCAGAAAAACCCATCTGGTTCACTAATGCCTTTAGGGAAGGAAACTGTCATGATTACCTGGTCTGGCCTCCAGGTGTCTCCAGACCCACAGCAATGTGGTTGACCTGTAGGGATGGACAATAAATGCTGCCTAGCCAGTGACTCCCTTGTCCTGTGGATGAAAAAATACCTCCATAACTGAGTCCAGCTACTCAATAGTGACTGGAGATTGAAACAATGATCTTTCTTATCCAAACACAAATAAACTTCTTGCTCTGAATTCTTATCCAGTTTTATCCAAAATGGCTGATTCTGAAAAAACACACTTAAAACTACCTGCATTGAGGAGCAATTTCTTTTTCCCCTGCAATTTTCTGAACTCAACTCATGGGATTTTGGGTAAACCTACTGAGTTCTTTGGAGATCTTGGGTTCACCTTGGAAAGGTATTGGTGCCCTTTTTGGGAGGTTCCGGTACTCCTTGAGATTGCTGGAAGTAGAATTTAAAGGTCATTTTACGGTGAGTAAACTCTATGGAGCTGTCAAGTCATTTAGATTGCGCTGAGCAAGTATCCAGTCCACCCGTGCTGAGAAACTCAACCAAGTTCTAAATTGGATATGATGCTGCAACTGGACTGCATTTACTGGATAATCCTGAATGGGATACAGGGACACCAACTTAAGACTGAGATAAGGAGGAATGTCTTCTCACAGAGGGTCAAGAGTCTTGCCACTGAGAGCTGTGGGGCAGAGTCTATGTGTATATTTAAGGCTGTGATAGACAGATAGATTCTTGATTGGGTAGGGGAATCAGGCGTTATGGGGAAAAGGTCAGAAAGTTGGTGTGAGGAATGTTGGATTAGTCATGGTCCTATTGAATGGAGGAGGGCCGAATAGCCTACAACTGTTCCTAATTTTTTTGGATCATATGGTCTTATGGTTCAAGGAATTATGCTGAAAGCCAATTTTGGATGATCAGTCAGGTTGAATGCAGTGCTCTCATGTGCACTGGAAGTTACAAATACTCAGACATGTTGTTTTCAGACAAGAACAGCCATGTATGAAAACTGTGCCTGTTTTAACTCAACAGAAATAAGTGACACCCTTCAATGGTTCATTTCTCAGGCAATGCTCTGATGCAGGGTCTAGCTGTCTAGTTTAACATTTAAACAAAGCCTGGTTGTGCTCTGTCAATCAGCAATAGCGGATGCATTCTCCATGGCAATATTTCTTCCAATCAAGTACCAAATTACCAATCAATCAGCACACTTCTCTCCTGCAGTATAAATGTTGGCTTTCTCTTTCCAAAATACTCTAATGAGGAAAGACACAAAATGTGAACAAAATGTGGCTTTTATTCAACAATACTTTGCGCTGCCATATAACTACTTAGTAGGGATTGGGAGATAAGCCAGATAAATCAGTGACTGACAAAAAGGGTGCGTTTGTCGGGGTTCAGATTTTTGGATTATTTGGGAGGGGTGGGAAAGGGGGGTAGTGGTGTTGGTGTTCGGTGGGTGAGATCCTCAGTAGTAGTGAGAATAGAGAGACAGATGAAGATGGTTCCGAAGTTGAAGAGAGCAGGTTAATTAGACAAGGCAGGCAAGAACAAGTCAGAGAACAAAGGAAACCACAGTGGAGTCAGGGTGGCAAGTTTCCTTTTCCAAAGGGTATTCGTGAAACAGATGGGTCTAGTAGCTACATGGTCACCACTGGGTTAGTATGTTTGTTATTACTGGTTTTTTAATGGTGACCTGTGTCTAATGCATCCATCGTCCTTGGCAGTAGTATCAAATAACAACCCGGATGCTCACATTTACATTTAAACAACCACAATGCTCTATTTCACTCAAGGTAGCTTAATCACTCAATAGCACTTACTGGATGTTACAGTATGGGATTCATCTTTGAACATTTGCCATGGTGGGATTTGAAGACATTCCCCTTGGAGTTCTGGCTTACAAGTTTTGTTTTTGTCTGGGCTATGGGTGTCCTTGCCTATTCCTAATTGGAGAAGGTGGTGTTGAGCTGCCTTCTTGAACTGCTGCAATCCATGTGCTTTAGGTAGACCCACAACTCTGTTAGGGAGGTAATGCCAGGATTTTGACCTAATGGGACCTAAGAAATGGCAATATATTTCCAAATCAGGACAATGAGTTGCTTGGGGGAGAACTTGAAGACAGTGATGGCCCCCATGTAGGTTCTGACTTTGCCCTTTAAAATGGAACTGGTCATGGGTTTGTCAAGTTCTGCCTAAGGACCTTTTAGTGTCTTATAGATAGTACACATTGCTGCTACTGAATATTATCAGTGCAGTGATGAATGTTTATGGACATGGCACCAGTCACGTGGGCTACTTTATCCTGGATGGTGTCAAATGGAGCAGCTGATATCCAGGCAAGTGGGGAATATTCCATCACACTCCTGACTTGTGACTTGTAGATAATGAACAGGATTTGGGAGTCATGAGGTGAGTTACTCACCACACTATTTGTAGCATTTGACCTGTTCTTGTAGCCACTGGTGGTCCAGTTCAGTTTCTGCTCAATAGTTATCTCCAGGATATTTATAATGGGGAATTCAGTGATGGGAATATCTTTGAATGTCAAGCGGTGGTGGTTAGATAGTCTCTTATTGGAGATGGCCATAGCCTGGCGTTTGTATGACACAAATAATGTTTGTTACTTGTCAATGCAGGCCTGATTTTGTGCAGATCTTGTTGCATCTAGACATGGAATGTTTCAGTATCTGGGAAGTTGTGAATGGTGCTGAACATGGTGTAATCATTAGCAAACGCCCCCACTTCAGACCTTATGATGGAGGGAAGGTCATTGAAGAAGCATTTCAAGATGGTTGTGCCTAGGACACTACCCTGAGGAATTCCTGCAGAGATGTTCCGGGGCTGAGATGGCTGACCTCCAACAGCCGTGACCATTTTCCATGTACCAGCTATGACTCTAACCACCAGAGACTTTGCCCCCAATAACTGTTGATTCTAGCTTTGCTAGAGCTCTCTAATGCCACAATCAGTTGAATACAGCCTTGATGTCAAGAGCTATCACTCTCACCTCCCTCTGGAATTTAGCTATTTTGTCCATATTTGAAACAAGACTGCAACGAGGTCAGGAGCTAAGTGGCCCCGGCAGAACCCAAACTGGCCATCACTGAGCAGGTGCTGCCTGATATTCTATTGAAAACACCTTCCATCACTTTACTGATAATTGAGAGTAAACTGATGGGGTGATAATTAGCTTTGTTGGATTTTTCCTGCTTTTTGTATGTGAGACATACCTGAGCAATTTTCTATTGAGTAGTTATCAGCATTGTATCTATCCTGGAACAGCTTGGAGAGGGAAGTGGCTATTCCAATGACATTATCACTTTGCCACCACCTCTTTGTGGAATGGATATTTTGTGTCAGTCTTTACACAGGAGAAAGGAACATTCCCAGAAAATTCATTATGAGTCAAGGGAAAGAACTCAATAAAGTTAACATTTGAGCTATTGAGGGAATTACACAAGAATTTTTCAAAACGCTTTTGATTCACATAATATTCTTTTCGACTGAATAATTGAAAACAACCTCATTATTGAAGAAATGTGCAAAATACAAGGTGAGGAAATTATAGACCTAGTCTGTTATTGGGAGATATTGTAATATATAATTTATGTCAGACTGATTGAGTACTTGAAGAATTTTGGGCTGATCAGAGATTTGTAAAGGGAAGGTCATATCTAAAGAAATTAAGACATCTTCTATTTTAAAAAAAGCAGCAGGAGAGGAGATGAGGTAAATCACCAATAGTTGGGTAATGGCTTCTAGAATGGAGGAAGAAGTGAATTAAAATTTAATGTATGATAGATAGTGTTCTTTCCAAGCTTCCTGAGTGCAGTGTAACAGATTAGAAGATTAGAAATAGAGGGGCAGACTGAATAAGTGCTGCTGCATCACAGGAGACATTTGAAGTCCATTCTCAACACATTGTGTAGCAAAATGGCGTGCAAAAACATTTCACAGAAGTTCTGACACTAAAAAAGCAACTGGGAGACAATTCATCACTTTTTCCAAATGTCAGCTGTCATGGCAGTGGAAAAGAAAAAGTTCAAAGTCATAAAATATGAAATTTGCCCCTTTTTAATTTGACATTTTTATTATGTTACAGAGAGTATTTAAAGGAAGCAGGTTATCAGACAGGACTGTCACATCTTTAAAGGGAATCCTGTTTTCTGTAAGCTTAGAAACTCAATGACAGCTTTTGCGAATAGTTATAATAATTTAGAAGTCTTAACTGACGTGAGCCATAAATATTCAAGTTTTCTCCCACTTCAGTCTGAACTAGATTATTCACAAACTTTTAAATTGGATAGAAATGAGAAGGGAGAAATTTAAGAAGAGCCTGAACACATCCTGGTTAGGGACAATGGGAAATGATGGGTTCAGGATTCCTAATTGTGCCTGAATCTCAGTGTGTCTTGCTGGAAATGTTTTGGGTTTAGAGAAGGGCAGTGTAAGGGTTAACTGAGATTCTGTTTTTACCCAGTGCCCATTTTTAAGCAGCGAACCTCAGACGTTAAGCTGGTTGTCTAAATTCTGAACTACTATATACACCGACAGTCTCCAGGTTACAAATCAGTTCCATTCTTGAGTATATCTGTCAGTCAATGTGCATGCAATTTAAAACACAATACACTACAATATAAAATAGCTGTTCATAAATATGAGAAAGCACTAGCAGGTCAGATCTTTAAAATTAATATGGAATCTTGTCTGTAGGTATGAGCATTTGTAAGTCTAATATTCAGAAGTTGTGAACTGCATGCAGTTATCATTGTGTGAGCTCTGCTTGTAGCTGACCGTTGTTTCATAACCTTTTTCATATCTCTCTATCCTCTGCCAATCTTCCAATTTTCTGGAAATTTCAATTTTCAAGCCATCCAGGATTGATATTCCCTTCTTCCTTCCTTTTTTTTCTGCGAAATCTTCCCTTCACATTTTCTTCTTTTTATGATGTGCCCTACTCAGTCTCTCTCTGTCTTTTCCTAAATATGTTCAGCAAATTTCTTTGTTCACTCTCCTCAACACTGCGTCATTTACTAGTTTTCTTTCCAGCTCATTTTTCCATTCTCCCTCCAAATGCACAACTGAAAGTTATTTAGCAATTTTTGATTTCCTTTTTCTGTAGAGTCCCAAGTCTCACATCCATAAAAAAAATCAAGACTTTTAGGATTTGGGTTTTGAGTTGCCTGTTCAACTTCCTGTTTCATGGCTGTACCTTCTTACAGATATAACTCCACTGTTAGCCTTATTTCCATGTTATTCCTTCCATCGACAACATTTTGCTTCCTAAATATTGGAATTGTTGCACTTAGAACATAGAACAGTACAGTACAGGATCAGCCCTTTGCCCCATCTTGTCTGGGGCCTTGTTCTAGAACATGTTCTAGAATTTTTCCTTCTATGAATTTAGTATTACACATTACTAGAGTTTCGTTGATCTCTGTGATTCTAAAGTTCATGCCTGCTGTTCTGACTCGAAACTTGCCTTTTCAAAGCTTCTTCTCTCCCTATACCACCACCTATACAACGTATTCAAGAAGAACGGATACTCAAAAAATACAGTCCGCAGATTCCTCAAGAACAAACATTGACAAGCAGACCAAACACAGCCAGAAACCCTAACCACCTTACCATACAACAAAGAAGTTTCAGAAATGACAGCCAGACTACTGAGACCCCTCAGAATCCTAGTAGAGCACAAACCCCACCAACACTCTCAAACAAAAACTAACAAACTTAAAAGACCCAGTATAACCCATGGACAAAACCAACGTCATCTACAAAATTCCATGCAAGGACTGCCACAAACACTACGTAGGACAAACAGGAAGAAAGTTAGCCACCAGGATACATGAACACCATCTAGCCACAAAAAGACATGACCCTCTCTCCCCCTTAGCCCTACACACGGATGAAAAAAACCAATTCGACTGGGACAACACATCTATTCTGGGACAGGCTAAGCAAAGACATGCCAGAGAATTCCTAGAGGCCTGGCACTCCAACCACAACGCCATAAACAAACACATAGATCTAGATACCATCTATCAACCCCTCAGAAAACGAACAGGAAATGACATCACCACAAACCCCAGGAACCCCATCCAGGACAAAAAATATATAAATAGAAAGCGGGAGACAACAGCTTCGCTTCACTTGGAGGTCGCTACTGATGATGTTACCTAGCCAGGTAATGAAACGTCTGGATATCAAACCTACAGCTCAGCGAGCAAACCTATACCCCACACTTTCTTCTCTCCCTACTACAGTTGAAAGTGCTTTGTCATCTATTTCCAATGGTGAAGAAGAGGAGGAATGGAATAGGGAATAGCAATAGCATTAGACAAGGAAACTGACAACTGTGCACATTAAATGAAATACAAATCAACTGGACTGGCACAGGTGAAACCAAAGGGACCACCAGTGGATTTCAGTACATTCTCCCATAAGGGAATACCCAGGCAAGGAAGTCAATGAAATGTGAGGTAGTAGTGAAGAGCTAATCAGACAGGAGAGTGGAAAAAGCTACATGATTGGTAGAGGAAATTTGAACTGTACTGTTGGAGGCAAATAAGAGATGATCTAATGGAGTTCATGTCAAAGAAGTTGGACCCTACTTTGAGCAGGACACACTCAACACGTCCGGGCCCTCAAGTCACAAATAGTCTGTGAGCTTGCCCGACAAAACCTCCAAGGCCACAGGCTGCACTGTAGGGAAGGCTCCCTCCACCCAGCTGCAGACCCCAGGGTTGCTGTAAGATACAGTGGGAGGGAAAGGAAGATAATGACCATTGGAGGGCACATCAGTGGCCTGGGGTGACATTTCATTGTAAACACGTTCTCACATTTGTAAAGATATGCTCATATGTCTTCCTCGGCTGGGAGTGTGAAGGCTGCCCCACTGCTGCTACAAGACTGAAGTTACAGAGCCCGGCCATCCACAGCGCTACCCGATCTTTGGTGGTTCAAGGCATGAGGTGAGCAACCCCTGCTCCATGACCAGGCTCAGGGACCTTTGGAGGTGATTGCTACTTTTGCAGTTTAAGTCATTCTTTCCGGGCCGCAGTACATCCCAGGCATTATCGTGGTTGTTTCAAAATGCTGCAGGGTGTGGCCAAGAGACCATGGGGCCAGGGTTTAGAATCCACCCAATAGATCAATGCTCAAGGTTCCACCACAGCATTTAATACTCACAGGCTTCTTTCACCCAGACTGTGAGAACATCTGTTTAAGGCTGCTCCTCTTTCGAGGGTCTCACATTGTTCAAAAGTGGAACCCTCATCTGACTGAATAAAGTACTTAACCCATCTACTCTGGGTGTGCTGGCAGCCATTTTTATCTCCATTGTGTAATTTCCGTCACAATGGAAGGAAGTGGTGGTCATGCTTCACACAGTAAGTCACACAGTCAGCCTCTCAGTCTAGGTGACCCGCCCCAATCTTCACATTCCCGTCCTCATCAAGCCCCATTGGCTGTGATCTTTACCAGCTTCCCACCCAACCAGGGTATCTAGGTTTTCATCTCCACACTATACCCCTGACCCTAGGCAGATCGAATCTTCAGGCTGGAGAGGGTATGGCATTGTCATCCCTTTGAAGCTCAGGGGGTACTGACTGTCAATGACTCACCCCCTCCTGCACTATCCCATCGTCTTCTATGCTGCAGAGTCTCCATCCTCCCATGTATTGGGTTGTCCCTTTCACAGTTGTTTTCCCCTCTGTTTCTTATAGTACTGCCTTCACTACCCCAGATTGAGTTCCCTGGCTTCCTTCCTGGTCCCTGGTAATCCTCCTTGACTTTTAATTGCAGACCCACAGGATTGACCGCAGACAAGCTACTTGACCAACCTGGACAGACAATGCTGACTGATGATTGACCAGACTCTGATCTCTGTGCATCTCACTGGGCTGGTTGCACTGAACCCACAGGACTGGCCATGGCCCATTCCCTAGACTGTAGAGGTTGAGACCCCTCTGATGCTGACCACCTCAGCTGGCTTGGTGTTGGATACTGTTCTTGACTTACTGTGCTATGATTTCCTCACTAAGGATGTCTCCTTTGTCCTGATTGAGGACTACTCCCCTTAGACTTTGAGACATGGCCATTCACAGAGGAACCTCAATTGTCTGAATATCAATTATCCGAATTTCAGGTTATCCAAACTAGATCTCAAGGTCCTGTAGAAATGTGACATCAAAGAGATAAGTGAATTTGGACCATCTGTACTGAAGAACTTGTGAAAACGTTGGCAAAAACAAGGAAACACAAGCACCTCAAGCATCAGTGACTGGACATTTTTTAGTTACACAGCCCTTTGCAAAAGTAAGCGCTTTATTCCTATCACTTTACCGGGCTGTTCATGAAAAAAATGGCAGAGAAGGTAAACACATGTACGAGGCTGGGCTTCTGTCTTTCTATCATGACACTGAGTTCAGCAGAAACTGACAAATACTCTTGTGATTGTAGAAGCTGTTCGGCACCTTGTGTAATGCTGGGATTTCATATACTTATGTGATGGTAAGGGTTTAGTCCTTCTCAGTTTAGTCTGCAATTTGCAAAAGTTTGCAAAATGATCAGTTTGCTTAAATAGCAGAGTCATCAAAATTATAGATTTAAACAAACTCTCTGGTAGAGCACAGTGTTAGATCAATATGGCTTCCCTTGTTTAAGGTCAAACTGATTATCTGAATAGTCAATCATCCAAACAAAATACGCCCCGCCCACCTCGTTCGGATAATCAAGGTTCCTCTGTAGTTGATGCAATACATTTGCCATACATTCTGCTAACACATGGTGCAAATGTGAGATTGATGTGATAAACTGATGTACAGTAACACGTTAACCCACTTTGACTTGTCACTCCTGACAATGAAGCCTTGCTGCCTGGTTTTGAATCTGCACTAGAGGGCAACTCAAGACATAAGTGCTGTGAGCCTCTAGACTTTGGCTGATGATTGGCGATTTGCTGTAAACATGCAGTGAGGATGGTATATGTCCAATGCCAATGTGGATGGGCAGGGTGTGGGCAATCACTGCCCATTGTGTACCCTGAGTTGTCCGTGACTGCTGTCTAAGGTGGAGGTCCAGAGGAGCCCGTGGCGATATGGGATCACCAGGTAACCATTCTGACTTAACTGTCATAGAATCATAGAGTTTTAGAGTCATACAACACAGACCCTTCGGTCCTACCAGTCTGTGCTAATCATAATCCCAAATTAAACATGTCCCACCTGCCTGCAGCGGGCCCATATCCCTTCAAATATTTCGTATTCATGTACTTGTTGAAATGTCTTTTAAACATTGTAACATTACTCATATCCACCACTTCCTCTGGAAGGCCATTCCACATGTGAACCATTTGCTGTGTAAAAGATTTGCCCCTATGTCTTTTTTAAAATGTTGAGAATTGTTGCTGTCTCGTTTCAATCCAAATATTGGCAGAAAAAGAAATTGCATACCAATAAGGAGTGATTAATTAATAGCAAGATAGTTGTGCACGCTATACATGCAATAGATCACTGAGCACTGACTAGTGAGATTCTTGTCTTTCAACTCTTGATTGTTAAATTAGACCTTTGGTTCCTCACAAGAATCTCTTTGCGACATTTCTGATGAAGAGCTGATGCTCGAAATGTCGACTCTCCAGCTTCTCAGATGCTGCCTGACCTGCTGTGCTTTTCCAGTGCCATACCTTTTGACTCTGATCCCCAGCATCTGCAGTCCTCACATTCTGTTAGAATCTTCTCATGCTGATCTCACATGATTTTCCCAACAATCTTGCCAATGCCTGTGCTGTTCAGAGTCTGGGAAGATTCTGCACTTCGAGCTTCACTTTATTTCAGCGTGGATCCTGAGGTCTACCCATGGTGGATACTGGGAGAGTTAGCTTGGAAACTGAAAGAGCAAATGGTGGTATTTGGGCACCTAAGTTGATGCTAAGTTGCCCTCGGAGCTACAAAGGGCAATGGCGATGAGTGGGGGTCATGGTTTGTCATGGAATAAAGACAGAGCCATCGGAGGTGGGTACAGGGACATGAGTTGGTGAAAAGGATATAAAGGGACGTTTGGAATGGGAGCATAAATATATTGGTATGAGTTGGCATGGGTAGGTGTGGGGAGCTAGTGGACATGTGATAGAGAATATAGCTCCAGGGCTCAGTATTAGTTAACTAAATTTGGATTGTGTCCTGGAACACAATGTCCTTTGACCTTAAGAAGCTTTTGTTTTGAGCAGCATCCAAGGAGGAGAAAGTGAGGATACTGGAGTCAGAATCCGAGAGTGTGGCACTGAAAAAGCACAGCAGGTCAGGCAGCATCTGAGGAGCAGGAGAATCAATGTTTCGAGCACAAACCCTTTCTCAGGTATGAGGCTTGTGGCCTAAGTGGGCTGAGCGATAAATGGGGAGGGTGGGGCTGGGGGGAAGATAACTGGGAATGCGATAGGTAGATAAAGGTGGGGGTGAAGGTGAGAGTTCGGAGAGGATGGTGGGAAGGAAGATGTTCAAGAGGGCGGTGCTGAGTTAGAAGGTTGGATTTGGGATAAGGTAGGGGGAGGAGAACTGAGGAAACTGATGAAATCCACATTGGTCCCGTGTGGTTGGAGAGTCCCAAGGTATGCAAGGATGGTTGTGTTCAGCTCCAACCCTCACATATGGAATGAATATTCCAGTATCAGAGGCACTATCACCCGAGGCAAGTGCAAAGATCTGCATACCCATCTCAGGAGCGAACATCCAGGCCTTAGTCTCCCACAGACCATCCTAGAAATAAGGGACAAAAGACATCCCTTAATTATCAAAGGACAGTCAGTGAAAATAAGGCGCAATTCTTTAGAATGGGACAGTTGGTACCATGACAGCACAGGCACACTGAAAGTCACAAAGTATGCAGGATGGGTCATAGGAGGAGGAGGGATTCGTGGGGTCACACAGAGTATTTCTGGTCCTCTCACTCAGGACTTATAAAGTCACAGAATGAGACCCTTCACTCCAACTCATCCAAGTTTCCCAAACCAAATCAATCCCATTTGCCTGCACTTGGACTGTATCCCTCTAAATCTTTCTTATTCATGTACCTGCCCAAACATTTTCTAAATATTGTAACTGTACTTGCATCTACTGGCAGTTCATTCCATAAACACACCATCCTCTGTGGTCCTTTTTAAATCTTTCACCTCTCACCTTAAACCTCTGCTTTCTAGTTTTGATCTCCCTTACCATTGGGAAAAAACCTTTGCTATTCACCTTATTATGTCCCTTTAAACTTGCCTTATCTTCGAAGCAGAAACATCAGTTTCTAAATCTGTGTGCAAACATTATTGTTAAATCAAGAACTCTAAATGGCACAGCATAGTGTCCAATCTTTTGCCTGAACAGTGCACCATCAAAGAAAATCAAAATATTTAACATCGCATCAAACAGTTGAAATGACAAAGTGAACAATATTTTAGATCAAAAATTGCTTCATAACTTGACTACATTCTTCAGCAAAACAAATTATTCTTTGAAATTGGAAGAGTAGGAAGAAATTGTGACTATAAAAACATAAGCAGATAGTGTCAGAAATAACTAAAATGGAAATTGATTCGAGCCAAAGGTCAAAGGCTATCCAATCAATGGGAAACAAAGGAACTGCAGGGAATAGGGAATTAATGGATTGAAACACCAGTCAAATAATTTTTTTTATAAAAGGACAATAAAAATGGAACCAGAATGAAACAAATGTGTGAAATATAAAAAAAGGAGTGGGCCATTCAGCCCATCAAACATGCCACAATATTCAAGAAGATCATGACAGAACGAACAATTCAATTGAATTTACCCACCCCATTCCCATAGCCTTGGCAATTACAAATCAATAAATCTCTACCTTAAAAATGCTCAGAGATGGAGATGCTCAGAGATGATCCAAAGATTCACAAAACTCTGAATGGAAAAGATTTCTCTTTATCTTGTACCTAGGTAGTATCTCCCTTATCTTTCAACAGCATTGATAGAAATTGATGGGAAAACACAGCAGGTCTGGCAGCGTCTGTGGAGAGAAATCAGAGTTAAAGTTTTTCGTCAAGTGACCTTCCTCAGTTCTGGCTTGAAATGTTAACTCTGATTTCTCTCCACAGATGCTGCCAGACCTACTGAGCTTTTCCAGCAATTTTTATTTTTTTGTTTCTGGTTCACAGCATCCACAGTTTGTTCAGTTTTTGTCCCTTATCTTTCACTTGTTCCCTCTGACTCCACACTCCCCAACCTGGAAAACATCTTGCCTGCATTAACCATGTAAGTTTCAATCAGATCACCTCTCATTCATGACTATAAATTGCAAAAGTCAATAACCTGGAGAAAAAGTATACCATGAGGAAAGATGTGATTTAATATTTCAATCAGCATAAATTTGCTTCAAGTCCTATTTGATTAAGTTGATTTTTTTTATGATTGGAGAGGGTTAAAGAGGGTTGTGGTGTTGATAGTTCTTTGAAAGGTATTTGACAAAGTACCCAATAATACATTTGTATTCTATCCTTTTAATCCCAATCCTTTTCCTTAACGCTTAAAGCAAATGGGATCAAAGGGACAGGAGCAGCCTGAATATAAGATGAATTAAAGCAGAGAAAGTGGGAAGTGATGGACAATTTTTGGGAAAGCCTCACTCAAATTCATTCAATGCCTAACTGTGATGACCAGAATCAGAAAAAGGGGACGCTGTTTCAAGCCAACCCCAAACCCTTCCTGCTGTATCTCCTCCCTTATAATGCCACGTCCATAAGACAATAAGAAATAGGAGCCGAATTAGGCCATTCGGCCCTTCTGTCTTCTCTTCTGACCCTTGATCCTCTTACTAATCAAGAACCCATCTCTGCCTTAAATACACTTGATGACTTGGCTTCCACAGGCCTTCTGTAACAATGCATTCCACAGATTCAACACCCTCTGGCTGAAGAAATTCCTCCTCATTTCAGTTTTATAGAGCCATCTCTTCCCTCTGAGGCTGTGCCCTCAGGTTCTAATGTCTCTTATGAGTAGAAACATCTTCTCCTTGTCCACACTCTATCCAGGCCTCTCAGCATTCCATTAGTTTCAATCAGATTCCCCATCATCTTTCTAAACTCCACTGAGTAGAGACTGGGATTCCTTGACCGCCCCTCAAATGTCAAGCCCTTCATTCCCTGAGATCATTCTTGTCAACCGCATCTGGACACCCCCCAAGGCCAGTAAATCCTTCCATAGATGTGGAACCCTAAACTGCTCACCATATTCCAACTGTGATCTGACCAGAGCTTACCGCAACATCAGCAGTACATCCCTGATCTTGTATTCTAGCCCTTTTGAAATGAATGCTAACACAGCATTTTCCACTTAACTGCCAACTTCACCTGCATGTTAACCTAAAGAGAATCCTATCCAGGGACTCCCAAGTCCCTTTATGCTTCAGAATGCATCCACATTGCCCTCATCAACTTTGCCTTGGGGTCCTTTGGCATTCTTCGGTCTGATGAAAGTAAAAGGTGGAATCTTCCTGCACCTGAAGGATGAGGGCATTGAGTATTCAGTTGGCAAAATATGGAGAGGTTGTCAAAACTGAGGATCCCACTTCAAGAGAAAAAGATCCATTTCTCCAACTGCGTTTTTGAACAGCAAGTGAACAACGAGGTGCTTCTTTGCATCAATTGACATGCATAAATAGGTCTAACATACCCTAACTTCACCTTGTTTATGTGCATTTAATTGTTCTGCCAATGTGATGGATGGCAGGTTTCCAGATCAGAGCAGATACCTGGTGACTCCATGGCACCACTCATTCCTCCGGGTCTCCAGCTCAGCCAGTAAGCCCAACATCTCAGTTTATGCTCCGTGGCCAGTGACTACCTACATCCCTGACAGGAAACTTTGACATTGGATACTTACGGGCCTCATCACACCATCATAGTGCTCCTTTGATCTACTGACAATATAGTTCTGCACAGACAAGGATGAGTTGCCCTGTCCAGAGGCTGGTGCACCTTCTGAGACATGATTGAGGATGGCAGGCAACATGAAGGCAAAAAGGTCAGGCCACTTCCTGGATCATCTTGTGAGAAGGCTTCTGGGTTTGTCCTAAGGCTGGGTGTCTATTGACTGTCTCCTTGTGAAGAAAGGGCACTTGGAGTGTGTCCAAGTTGCTGTATCCCACTGTCACCATGCTGTTGACACTGAATGCCAATGGCTGGAGTAATGGAATCCAGCTCTATACACATATCCAGCAGTCACTGATGCTGCTGGACCTGGCTCTCCTTAGCACCTGCCCATGTAGGCAGCCAGATCCGTGCATGCCACTGGCAGCCTGGTACAAACAGCGTTAGTGCATTCATTGGTATCAGTTTGCCCACTCCCTCCAACAAGCCTGCCTGCTGCTTCTGTGTCTGCCCATGCATTGTTGTGAAGTTGGCAATTGCACACACCACAGGGTCACACTCCTGTCTTGGTCTGAGCCATATAGACTGACTGGCACCTTCAGGCTGGCAGAGTTTAGTGGTGCGAACTCTTTTGCTGCTCCTGATGGAGGACCCTCCTCCCTATCGCCCTGTCCATGAGGACCTCCAGCTCTCTGTCGTTGAAGAGTGGAGATAGCTTGCCCCTGACCACAACCTCCAGGGTACCTAACAAGGAGCTGTGAAGGATAGCTCTGGATTGACACCATTTGACCTGATTCTATAGGGGGTCACAATTGTGGCATGTACTTCCCCCTCTGGTGAGAAAGAAGATTGGACAATCGGGAGCCATCAATTAGGGTAGTGTGGCAAGTTTCAGAGAATAGCAAGAGAAACCTCGCCAGGCCTCACAGAAAGAAACTCTCCATGAGCTTAACCAAACATGACACTTTGCCGATTTCTGATAAAATTCAACCCATACGGGCTGTACGGCTGCATTAACTAAAATATTAAAATGTTCCCGTCTTCAGAATATCAGGGGAGCAGTGAAGTTTGGTACCTTTAGTGATGAGGGCAGAATTTGGGAGTTTGAGCACTCCCGAGGACCCTGACCAGAGAATCAGAAACAATGGGGCAACAATCAGAGGCCCAGGGTCTGTGCCCTGTGTTTGAGGCATTAGTAAAGCTCCCCATTTCTGCCGCACTGCCTTGGGCTGCCATTCTTTACCTGATAAACTTAAACACATCTCAGACACGTCAGAATTCAGGATCTGTGCATAAATTCAGATCTATCAGCTAAACATGCAAATAGGCTTTTCTACTGGCACTCCATGGGACATCTGCTTCTTTTAACAAAAACAAGACTTTGAAATTAGTAGTTGCCAAGGAAACTCTTTTGCATGTTCACATTGTCCAAGGTGACACTTGAGAGGCAAGAGATATAAATGTTATTGTCATTTCTTAATGGATGTGACACTCTGTAGCCATGGTTGTCTCTAGGATTAAGTTTGGTTTGATAATTCAGCAACAAATTATGGTCAGTAAGGGCACTCCAGATGACTATCATGTTTTAATTTAATTTGCCACTGATAGTATTCATAATACATTTATCAAGTGATTTTTTTTAAAACAAATGTTGTTATATCTCAAAATATTTTGGGACGTGCTATATGTTTACCTGTTTGACTTATACGTTGTCCGTATTGTGTTTCCAATACAGTAAAGGTAAAGTCACCATAGTCCCACTCTGTCACCGGAGACAACGGGTGGTGGTTTAACCTGAGGGTCACCACTCCTCAGGCAAGGAGAGAGATTGAAAAGGAGAGTCCTTCATGGTAACCTTAGCTGATGTAGGAATTGAACCCACATTGTTGGGAATTACAGGACATCACAAACTGGCTATTCAGTCAACTTAGCTAACCGACCCAAATTTCAAGTTCCACCATCAGCTTGAACCCAGATCATCAGAACATCTCCTTTTTTCACAGCAGAGAGCGGCGCGAGCTGGGCGGAAGTGAAGTTGGAGCGCAGAGCTGGTCGGGAAGGTAAGTGATTGATATTTGAGTGGGTGTGTTCTGGACCCCAGGCCCTACAAAGTAGGGCCTCCCTCCCATCCTCCTCCTCTAACCTAACTTTAAAGTCCACAGGTAAGCTACTCAGTGTTCTTGTTTTGGAGACGAAGTATAGAGTAATGGCAGCGCAGGCAGTGGAATGTTCCTCCTGCAGGATGTTTGAGGTAGGGGTGACCACCGATGCTCCTGCCGACTTCATCTGCAGGAAATGCAGTCAGATCCTGCTCCTCACAGAACGCATTAGGGAACTGGAGCTGGAGTTGGATGAACTGAGGATTATTCGAGAGGCTGAGAGGGTGATAGATAGAAGCTACAGGGACATAGGTACAGAGAACAGAGGTAGTTGGGTAACAGTTAGAGGTAGGAAGGGGAGGAAGCAGGCAGTGCAGGGATCCCCTGTGGTCGTTCCCCTCAACAATAAGTATACCGCTTTGGATACTGTTGGGAGGGGTGGCCTAGCAGGGGTAAGCTGCAGTGACCGGGTCTGTGGCACGAGGTCTGGCTCTGAGGCTCAGAAGGGAAAGGGGGAGAGAAGGAGAGCGCTAGTTATAGGAGACTCTATAGTTAGAGGGACGGACAGGTGGTTTTGTGGATATGGGCAAGACTCTCGGATGGTTTGTTGCCTCACGGGTGCCAGGGTCCGAGACTTCTCGGACCGTGTCTTCAGAATCCTTAAGGGGGAGGATGTGCAGCCAGAAGTCGTGGTGCACGTTGGCACCAATGACATAGGTAGGAAGAGGGGTGGGGAGATCATTCAGGAGTTCAGGGAGTTAGGCTGGAAGCTAAAAGCTAGGACGGACAGAGTCGTCATCTCTGGGTTGTTGCCGGTGCCACGTGACAGTGAGGCAAGGAATATTGAGAGAGTGCAGTTGAACATGTGGCTGCAAGATGGTGTAGGAGGGAGGGCTTTAGGTATTTGGACAATTGGACTGCATTCTGGGGAAGGTGGGACTTGTATAAGCAGGACGGGTTGCACCTGAACCAGAAGGGCACCAATATCCTGGGAGGTAGGTTTGCTGGCACTCTTCAGGGGGGTTTAAACTAATTTGGCAGGGGGATGGGATCCGGACTTGTAGTCCAGCAAGTAGGTTAGCTGTTTGTCAGGATGTCCAAGCACGTAGGGAGGCTGTGGAGAAGGTAGCACTGACAGAGAATACTTGCGGACACAGAGATGGGTTCAAGTGTGTATACTTTAACGCAAGGAGCATCAGAAATAAGGTGGGTGAATTTAAGGCGTGGATCGGTACCTGGGACTACGGTGTTGTGGCCATCACGGAAACGTGGATAGAAGAGGGACAGGAATGGTTGTTGGAGGTTCCTGGTTACAGATGTTTCAGTAAGATTAGGGAGGGTGGTAAAAAAGGAGGGAGGGTGGCGTTGCTAATTAGAAATGGTATAACGGCTGCAGAAAGGCAGTTCGAGGGGGATCTGCCTTTGGAGGTAGTATGGGCTGAAGTCAGAAATAGGAAAGGAGCAATCACTTTGTTGGGTGATTACTATAGGCCCCCCAATAGCAGCAGAGATGTGGAGAAACAGATTGGGAAACAGATTTTGGAAAGGTGTAGAAGCTACAGGGTAGTAGTCATGGGCGATTTCAACTTCCCAAATATTGATTGGAAGCTCTTTAGATCAAGTAGATTGGATGGGGCGGTGTTTGTGCAGTGTGTCCAGGAAGCTTTTCTAACTCAGTATGTAGATTGTCCAACCAGAGGGGAGGCCATATTGGATTTGGTACTTGGTAACGAACCGGGACAAGTGATGGGCTTGTTAGTGGGTGAACATTTTGATGATGGTGACCACAATTCTGTGACTTTCACCTTGGTTATGGAGAGAGATAGGTGCATGCAACAGGGTAGGTTTTACAATTGGGGGAAGGGTAAATACGATGCTGTAAGACAGGATCTGAGGAGCATAAGTTGGGAGCATAGGCTGTCAGGGAAGGATGTCGTGGAAATGTGGAACTTTTTCAAGGAACAGATACGACGTGTCCTTGATATGTATGTACCTGTCAGGCAGGAAAGAAATGGTCGTGTGAGGGAACCTTGGTTGACGAGGGAGGTTGAATGTCTTGTAAAGAGGAAGAAGGAGGCTTACATAAGGTTGAGGAAACAAGGTTCAGACAGAGCATTGGAGGGATACAGGATAGCCAGAAGGGAGCTGAAGAAAGGGATTAGGAGAGCTAAGAGAGGGCATGAAAAATCTTTGGCGGATAGGATCAAGGATAACCCAAAGGCATTTTATGCGTATGTGAGAAACATGAGAATGACGAGAACGAGGGTAGGTCCGATCAAGGACAGTAGTGGGAGACTGTGTATTGAGTCGGAAGAGATAGGAGAGGTCTTAAATGAGTACTTTTCTTCATTATTTACAAACGAGAGGGACCGTAATGTTGAAGAGGAGAGTGTGAAACGAACTGGTAAGCTAGAAGAGATACTTGTTAGGAAGGAAGATGTGTTGGACATTTTGAACAACTTGAGGATAGACAAGTCCCCCGGGCCTGACGGGATATATCCTAGGATTATATGGGAAGCAAGAGAGGAAATTGCAGAACTGTTGGCAATGTTCTTTTTGTCTTCACTGTCAATGGGGGTGGTACCAGGGGACTGGAGAGTGGCGAATGTTGTGCCCCTGTTCAAAAAAGGGAATAGGGATAACCCCGGGAATTACAGGCCAGTTAGTCTTACTTCGGTGGTGGGCAAAGTAATGGAAAGGGTACTGAGGGATAGGATTTATGAGTATCTGGAAAGACACTGCTTGATTAGGGACAGCCAGCACGGATTTGTGAAGGGTAAGTCTTGCCTTACAAATCTTATTGAATTCTTTGAGGAGGTGACCAAGCATGTGGATGAGGGTAGAGCAGTGGATGTAGTGTACATGGATTTTAGTAAGGCATTTGATAAGATTCCCCATGGTAGACTTATGCAGAAAGTCAGGAGGCATGGGATAGAGGGAAATTTGGCCAGTTGGATAGGAAACTGGCTTACCGGTCGAAGTCAGAGAGTGGTGGTAGATGGTAAATATTCAGCCTGGAGCCCAGTTACAAGTGGAGTTCCGCAGGGATCAGTTCTGGGTCCTCTTCTGTTTGTAATTTTTATTAATGACTTGGAAGAGGGAGTCGAAGGGTGGGTCAGTAAATTTGCAGATGATACGAAGATTGGTGGAGTTGTGGATAGTGAGGAGGGCTGTTGTCGGCTGCAAAGGGACTTAGATATGATGCAGAGCTGGGCTGAGGAGTGCAGATGGAGTTCAACCCTGTCAAGTGTGAGGTTGTTCATTTTGGAAGGACAAGTAAGAATGCGGAATACAGGGTTAACGGTAGAGTTCTTAGTAAGGTGGAGGAGCAGAGGGATCTTGGGGTCTATGTTCATAGATCTTTGAAAGTTGCCACTCAGGTGGATAGAGCTTGTAAGAAGGCCTATGGTGTATTAGCGTTCATTAGCAGAGGGATTGAATTCAAGAGTCGTGAAGTGATGTTGCAGCTGTGCAGGACCTTGGTTAGGCCACACTTGGAGTACTGTGTGCAGTTCTGGTCGCCTCATTTTAGGAAAGATATGGAAGCTTTGGAGAGGGTGCAGAGAAGATTTACCAGGATGTTGCCTGGAATGGAGAATAGGTCGTACGAGGATAGGTTGAGAGTGCTAGGCCTTTTCTCATTGGAACGGCGAAGGATGAGAGGTGACTTGATAGAGGTTTATAAGATGATCAGAGGAATAGATAGAGTAGACAGTCAGAAACTTTTTCCGCGGGTACAACAGAGTGTTACAAGGGGACATAAATTTAAGGTGAAGGGTGGAAGGTATAGGGGGGATGTCAGGGGTAGGTTCTTTACCCAGAGAGTGGTGTGGGCATGGAATGCACTGCCTGTGGGAGTGGCAGAGTCAGAATCATTAGCGACCTTTAAGCGGCAATTGGATACGTACATGGATGGGTGCTTAAGCTAGGACAAATGTTCAGCACAACATCGTGGGCCGAAGGGCCTGTTCTGTGCTGTATTGTTCTATATTCTATGTTCTATTATCTGCATTCTCTGGATTAATAGCCTTGCAATAATACCACTAAACACTCACCTCCCCCTATGGTTCCAATAGAATCTAATTCCAGCATGATATTCCACAATGGGGTTTTTTTACTGTCGACACTGGGTAGCTGATCAACTCAGTACTTCCAATGAGTGCCCATTTTCAATGGGTGAGAAAGTTGATTCAAATGTCTTTCCATGCATATGCACAAATGTGTATTTCATTGCAGTTGTTGTATTATTGAGGCAGACAAGTGCAGTCTGACTGCTCTTTGTTCCCACCTAAGGACCTAAGTTCAATTGTGCTACTCAGCTGCTAAGCCAAAAAAATCAGTTAACTCCATACATCAAAGCTTTGGAGGTCTAAATTCACTCATCTCCAGTGTGTAATACTGCCTTAACTCACCAGATCATCAAAGGAACAGTGCTGACAGGGTTTCCATATGAAGGAATAGAATGAAATCCATAATCAATGATGCAATGAAGAAAATGTTTCTTCTGGATTTCTGCCAGTTTTCCTGAATCCCTACACAGTAAATGGTGCAAATTCAATGTGTTGTTTTTCTCTCAACTTGCCAAGCTGACAGAATGAAGCAGGAGGAAGTACCCACTGGTGCATCCTCCAAATAGGCTTAACTGGGAGATAACCAAGGCATTTCACTTCATTTGCTCCAGTGAAACACTTACCCCAAGTTTCAAATGAAATAATCACTGAACAACTGTCATCTAATTAAGGGAATCCTGAGAATATGATACATAAATGAATGGTTTCAGTAGAACCTATTGGTGTGTATAATCTCCCTTTCTCTGATCCAGCTAGCAGTATTGCTCCAGCTTTGTTGATAAATGTAGCATTTGGTGTATGGTTCTCTCCATGTCCAAGACATAATCGCCAACATTTCCACAGGTGAATCAGATGTTCAAGAAGGCATACAGCACACTTGCCTTCATTGGCGGGGACATAGAATATAAAAGTTGGCAAGTTATGTACAGCTGTGCAAAACTATAGTTAGGCCACATATGGAATTTGCAGTTCTGGTTGCCACTGTATCAGAAGGAGAGTGTGCAGAGAAAGTTTACCAGGATGTTGCCTGGTCTGGAGGGTTTTAGTTATGAGGAGAGTTGGATAAACTCAGAATGTTTTCTCTGGAAAGACAAAGGCTGAGGGGGCGATCTGATAGAGGTCTACAAAATTATTGTGGATTGTCAGAGATTTTTTCCCAGGGTGGAAAGGTCAGAGTGGAAAGGTTAACTATAAGAGGGCACAGATTCAAGGTGAAAGGAAGAAAGCTTTAGGGGAGAAGTGCAGGGAAAGGTTTTCACCCAGAGGTTGGCAGCTGCCTGGAATGCATTTTCATTGAAGGTGGTGGGAGCAAACACATCAGCAACATTTAAGGTGTATCTTGATAGACACATGCACGGAGGTGAACAGAAGGATTGAAACTGCGAATGGACAATAAGTAGTGAGTCGGATTAGTATTGGCGCAGGCTTGATTAGCAAAGGGCCTGTTCCTGTGCTGTATTGTATTGTGTTTGTCATGTTTCCAGAGGAAAACATCAGCTGACTTTCTCATGCATAATTATCAACTACTGATCCTGACTGGAAAGTGCTTACATGTAAGTGTAAGCTGAAAACAGGATAGGATTTGGCTCAACTATGATGGTTTTACCCAATCAAATATCCTTCATCAGTCATCCTTTTTCAACACCATCCAAATGCACAGAGACCAACAGTTAGAAAAACAAGGGAAGATCTACCTACAAGTTTCCCCTCCAAACCACACAACATCCTGACTTAGAACTTTATTGCTGTTCCTTCACTATTGCTGCATCCAAGTCCTGTACCTCCTTTCCTTACAAAACTGTTGGTGTCTCTACATCACATGAACAGGACAGTGGTTCAATTAGCATTCCAGGCAGCCACCACCCTCTGGGTGAAAAGCTTTCTCCCTTTCACCTTTAACCTGTGCCGTCTTATAGTTAACCTTTCCACCCTGACCTTTCCACCCTGGGAAAAAATCTCTGACAATCCACAATAATTTTGTAGACCTCTATCAGATCACCCCCTCAGCCTTTGTCTTTCCAGAGTCCTCACCTTGTCAAGGGCAATTAGGAATGGACAAATAAATCCTTCCTTATTAAGAATTGCCCACATCTTGTGAACGAATACATTAAAAACAAAGTATTAGTTCCACCTGTATTGTGTTCACTGATGTGACATATTAGAGGTTTGCTGGTGACAAGAATTATAGCTGAGGATATGTTAACAATGTGAAGACAAGAAGCAGATCTAAGGAGGCAAACTGGGGAGAAAATATTTTAAGCAGCAACATTATGGTGCTTATCACACCAGAGATAAAATTCCACAAAAATTATTGACATCTTCAATAATTTTTGACATTGGAGGGAGGTAATTGTACAATTACACCTATTATTTGCATAACTTACGATACTTTCTGAGGGTTATGCTTCAGTTATTGTATGAAAAAAGACTCTAATGCCAACTTCTTGCAAAAAGGTAATGGGGATTTCCTTCTGACTCCTTGAGATGGAACCAAACCAACCAGATGATGGTTTGATTGGTCAGTTGTACATTTGCCAATTGGAAATAGTAATTCTTTGTTAGCTGAAGCTATTAAGAGACAATACAACAAAGGTGGGCATGTGGAGTTAGATTGCAGGTCAGCCATGTCGAATGGTCCCAGAATAGTCTCAAGGGCTAGATACTTCCTCCTACTTTAAGAAGACTGTACAGACTTAACAGTTTCCAGGTCCTGATCCTCCCAATCTTGATTGTTCTCATACATGGAGCACCATGACGCGTACTGGATTCCGTATTAAAACTAGGATAATGAAACACTGAAAAATGGGAAAGATTTAAGTAAATTGTCAGATATGTCTTATCAGCATTTGTAGATTCATCTTCATTGAGAAAGAGAAACTAAAGAGGAGGACAGCTCAAAATTTCAAAGGGCTTGTTGGAAGAAATTGTTTCCACTTGTCCTGACCAATGGCTACAGATATCAAATAGCCATGACTAGATCAAGTGAAGAATTTAGGAGGAATTTCTTTTCCATGGAGAAGATTAAGAAAGTCACATGGAGCCATAGTTTTACCAGACTATAGGCTGTACTCGCATTAGACAGAGAGATGACTTGAGATGTTTTAACCTGAGGGTCACCACACCTCAGGAGAGGGGAGAGGTTGAGAAGGAGGGTCCTTCATGGTAACCTCAGAAGGAATTGGGAAGTAAACTGTGTCAGTCCACATCACAACAGTCATTCAGCCAACTGAGCTAAACTAATCCTCAGCAGCTGAAGTTGATAACACTTAAAGTGAAAGTCGGTCCACAGATAAGGAAGAAAGGAGGAGAAAGATGTGAGGAACAGTTAAATCGAAAATTCATGTTGTTTTAAAGCGCTTGTGGGTCACCTAGTGCCTCTGCATGCTGTAGATTCTCTGCTGTAGCACAAGTAAGTCTACTCACAATGTGAACTGATTAATTCAGTGTCACTCGTAATATATTGCATGTAAAACAGTTCCTGCCAACTGGGTTAAAAAAGATTAACATTAATATAAATATGTTGCATGTGAATGAGACTGGGATCAATGGATTAACTAAAATACTCAAATTATTCATATGCTGATATGAATTTCATTAATGCAATGAACACTTGCATCTGAACAGTGCCTGGTACATATTCAGATATGTTGCGATGTTAAAGATCAGGTGGCAAACTAACTCGACACATTTGCCAGGCTAAAGGACATGAAATCTTATGTATGGAAAATGGAATTACACAGTATAGAACTGGAATTCATGAAATGAAGTAGGGGAGATCAGCATGTAATTTAATGTCCACAAATTAGAAAAGAGATTGTGATATTAAATGGAACGGAGGTTTGCAAATTTCCATATAATCCATTACGTGTTTTCATTCACATACATTTGCAAGACAATCTGAGCATGGCAGAGAAAGAGAAATCTTTCTAGTAACTGTGCACATTTCAAATAAATAGATATCAATTGAAAATGACACAACTCAAAAGTTTCTGGAGTCATGACACTTTGATCAGTAGTTAGCTGTTCAGTGGGACCAGGGCCACAATTTACTTTTACTTAAATGAACAAATCGCCATCAGTCAGATAGGTTTTTGCTCAAAATAAAAAGACTGCATATAATTCCTTACTCTACAGATGAACTTTTATCTGGGAGCATCCAATAAATCGAAAAGACAGCTGAAAGGTCATTGAGATATAAATAGGAAGGCAATTAAAATGTATAAGAGTCAGTGCTATGACTTTGCCAGAGCACAGACTACATTAAGCGATCTCTCAAATTCTGGGTTTGTCTTTTCCATTTAATACTCCTGAAGTTTTATAAAATTGACATAAGGTAGCTGTATGCTTTTAGGGAATTGCTTTGGTTAATGAGAAAGGCAATTGAAATCAAACAGATAGATGTCACCATAAATTACACTGTCCGAAAAAAGGTCTCAACTATGTATGAAATTGAACCGCAGCACGAAATGTCGTCTAATTTGACAGAATGAGCAATGTCCCTCAAAGGGCCACGGGATGGTGAGTGAAGAACTGAAAAGGTTGATGGGAATTACTCCACTCGACGACCATAACAAAGGTGGAGGAGTGTCAGGAACGGGACATTGGATGCAAAGGGAAGCTGATTTCCATTACCCTTCAGCCCAAGATACAGCAGCTTGGGAGAACCTTCCCAGAAATTATTGATGATGAGATTTGAATTCTTTCGGAGCCAGAGGCAACAAATATGTTGGAAGCAGGAATGTCAGCAGTTTGGGAAAAAAATGCAAGTGGACGTTGGAGACGTCTGGCTTTCCGTAGACATGTGACCTCTGGTGCAAATTAATTTAATTTCTCGGAAATTATGTAGTAAAACACACAAAATGAAACACATTGTCCGAACTGTGAAATTGTATGGATTTTCAGAGATGCAAGAGAGCCAGATGCTGAACAACGATGTTGAATTTGAACAATAATTTGCAATTTTAGAATTATTAGGGTTAGTCGGGATGGCTGTGAATTTCCTAATCCCTGGTTCTGTGGAAGTGCAAGGTAAAATGAGATTAGATTAGATTACTTACAGTGTGGAAACAGGCCCTTCGGCCCAACAAGTCCACACCGACCCTCCGAAGAGTGATCCACCCAGTGTTTGACCAGAAAGCAGTAAATCGAGCCCAGAAAGGTGACTGATGGAGTCAGCAGATATCATGATCTTCACAGACCTGTTCAAAGTGGCTCAAGATGGTGACCCAGAAACAATACCTTCAAAGAGAAAACTGAGGCTCGATGAAGGAATGATACATATCCCAAAGGTATAATGAGTATTTTCACAAATTCCAGTGGGAAGACTGAAGATCTGCAGTTCCAGGTAGTACTCATGAAGCAAAAAATCCACTTCTCTGCTGAAGCAAATCTCCATCTTAGACTTGTATCCTTCCAGGTGCCAAAGAGATTTCCAGTGTTGCACAGACAACTAAGTCATTGACTGCTGAACAGATCCTAAGAAGATTACAAAGACGTTTTTAAAATTTCTTGGTTGTCTTTCTTGGGGATATCATCTCCAAGTAAGTGATAAGGTGAGATCAGCTCAGCATCAGCAGAGGAAAGTTCCAGCTATCTGAATTCCATTCTGAAAGCTAGACCCATCCAGAGAGTGCTCACTCCTATAGACAGATTACCAACATGGTAGCAGACAGAACAACTGGGATACCTGAGTATGCACTGATTCAATAAAGCTTTGAAGAGATTTCACTACCGCTAACTAACCTTGGAAGAAATTTTGCCACACCTTGCCAAAGCTAAGGATCTTTACTATCCTCAGTAGAAATGAAGGTTGCTGTCAAGTGAAGCTGGAAGAAAACATAAGTTTTCAGCCTATATTCTGGATGTGAAAAAGGATATTATTAAGTTGGAGAGGGTTCAGAAGAGATTCATCAGGATGTTTCTGTGTATGGAAGGTTTGATTTGTGAAGGAAGGCTGGATAGGCTGGGACTTTTTTCACTGGAGTGTAGGAAGTTGAAAGGTGACCTGATAGAGGTTTATGAAATAATGAGGGGCTAATGGTAGTTGTCTTTTCCCTAGGATAGGGGATTTCAAAGACTGGGGGCACATTTTTAAGGAGAGTGGAGAGAGATTTTAAATAGACATGAGGGGGCAATTTGTTTTACATAGAGCATGGTTCACATGTGGAATGAACTTCCTGACAAAGTGGTGGATGCGAGCACAGTTATGTTTGAAAGACACTCAACTAAGTGCACAAATAGGAAGTGTTTGGACGGGTATGGGCCAGGAGCTGGCAGGTGGGACTAGTTTAGTTTGAGATTATGTTCAACATTTACCGGTTGGACCGAAGGGTCTCTGTCTATGCTGGATGACACTAGGACACTGTGCCATTTGGCATTTGCACTGCTTTAGAACACTATCACTGCAGCCAGTGAGAGATAGAGAGTGATCCTCCCTGAGCAGAAACTACATCAATAGTCTGCCAGTCTACTGGGGGTGGAGAAAAATAGAATAATCTATTACTGATGACATTCAGAATTTATTGGAACTGCTATAGTTAGCTCATCAGATGAACCTGAAATTCAAGAAGAAAATGATGGGATTGAAGATACCAGAAGCCAAATACACAAGTCATGTACTGACAGAGAATCAATTTCACCCAAACTCTGACTAAGACAAGAGCTGTAGCAATCAACAGATGTGAGAGTGGTACAATTGCTGAATTTGTGACTCATCCAGTAAAGTTCTTGACTAATTTGTCATCAGAATGTGAAACTTTATGCAAACTCAATGCTAAGATTGGTATTGGGAACAGAACAAAAAAGAAGAAACTTTCACTGAAATTGGACAACTTTTAGATTAGATTACTTACAGTGTGGAAACAGGCCCTTCGGCCCAACAAGTCCACACCACCCCGCCGAAGCGCAACCCACCCATACTCCTACATTTACCCCTTACCTAACACTACGGGCAATTTAGCATGGCCAATTCACCTGACCTGCACATCTTTGGACTGTGGGAGGAAACTGGAGCACTCGGAGGAAACCCACGCAGATATGGGGAGAATGTGCAAACTCCACACAGTCAGTCGCCTGAGTCGGGAATTGAACCCGGGTCTCTAGTGCTGTGAGGCAGCAGTGCTAACCACTGTGCCACCGTGCCGCCGTGCCGCACACAACTATTGATGATAATGTCAGCACTCAGGTCAATGTCAATGATGAAATCACCTTACACTGTGATTGCCAGCAAGATAGGATTTGGAGCAAACCATTATGCAACAAGAGCTATAAGTTTCATTTGTATCCAGCCAACTAACACAAACTGAACAAGACATTCAGATTGAGAAGGAGTGCATGTCTTTGTTTTCAAGCATTTTAATTAATAGCTGTTTGGGAGAGTCGCAGTAGCAGGAGAGTCTGATCACAAGCCACTTTTTCTCAAGCTGCTGCTACCTGCTTCAAAGCAGCTACAAAGAATGTGACTTGCTTTGCAGAGGTATCATTTGGAACTGATATACAAGCAAAGGAAGTAATTGTGCAGATTCAGTCAGAAGTAACAGCTCAATATGTTCTGGAAGTCATCTACTCAGAAGAGACATTGAATCTGAAAGACAAGTGTTTTTCTCAAATTAGGGAATCTCTGCAACAAGCCACCACTCTCTACGTACTGCAGGAAGTAGTGATGAAAGGATGGCCTGAAAGTATCAAGGACAGATCTGTTGTTCTAAGAGAATACAGAGAAGGAGGGATAAACCCAAGATGACGCTTTGTTCAGTGGAAACAACTATTAATGTTAAGAAAATGAAAAAAGAGATGCTGAAGCACATGGTGTCAGTCATCAAGGATTTGAGTCCAGTGTGAGGAAGGCAAGGGAAATAACCTGCTCGCCAAAGATTGAATTAAATTGAATTGAATTTATTGTCACATGTACCGACACACAGTGAAATGCTTTGTCTTGCAAGCAATATAGGAAGATCACAAGTAGCATAGATAAGTAAATAATAGGTAAACAGTGACAGAAACAAAAACACAGGTACAGTCAAATGTTCAGAGTTTGCGAGTCTATTCAGTATTCTAACAACAGTAGGGTAGAAACTGTTTCGAACCCGGTTGGTGCATGTGTTCAGGCTCCTGTACCTTCTTACCAATGGTAGAGGTTATAGAAAAACATTGACAGGATGGGATGGATCTTTGAGAGTGCTGGTGGCCTTTCATTGAGAGTGTGCCTGGTAGATGGATTCTATATATGGGAGCTTGGCCTTTGTGATTGTCCGAGTTCACCACTCCCTGTAACCGTCTCTGATCTTGAATGGTACGGTTACATACGAGGTAGTGATACATCCAGACAGAAAGCTCTCGATGGCGCACCTATAAAAGTTGGCAAGGGTATTCGCCGTCATGCCAAATTTCCTCAACTGCCCGAGGAAGAAGAGGCCGTGTTGGGCCTTTGTAACCAATGTGTCCACATGAAGAGTCCAAGCAAGAGTCCATGAGCAATAGGATTGTGGGCTCCAAGGGCCTGCGCCATGTTGATAACAAATACCAAGCTGAGCAAACTAAAGATCCTCTTATAACACATGACATCCTAGACAGGCCATGAATTAAGCTTGGAGTAGATCTCTTCACTATGTCTGGGACTGAGTCACCATTAAGTACTAGATGTTTTCCGAATTAACCTGTTCAGAGAAATTGCTACACACTTCTGTGGCAGCTGGGACCTGAACCCACATCTGGCTCAATGTGCCACAAGTGCCCTTACCACTGACGATTATACTCAGACTATGGGAATTTAGATCAGTTGGCACCAGTAAAAGATGATAGAATGTCTGAAAGTGCATTTCAGTCATTATGGCTTTCCAGGCATTGTGATTGGTAACAATGTCCCTTAATTCACGAATGAAGTATTCAACTCTTTCATAAATGATGAGGAAATTCAGCATCACCCATCATTTTCACATTATCCCTCAGTCCATTAGAAATGCTGTGGTGGCAGTCGAATTTCCCAAACACTTCAAAAGCAAATTGAGCGTAGTCTTGTGCAAGACAATCCTAGAGTGGAGAAACACAATTACTGAAGGGAGGGAACAATCCAATCCAGCAACTAATATCTCTCAAACTTCTTTTCCAACAGCTTAAAAACTACTGAAGCCAGAAGTACTATCAAAGTGAAATGACACAAAGACAAATTTAACTTTGATAAAGCTACCAAAGCCAAGCATTAGGAAGTCAGACAGAGTGGAGACATTCAACACTATGGGGAGTAAAAAAAGCCCACATAGATCCTCTGCACTGTGGAAGCAGGCCTTTCACTCCATCGAGTCCATACTGTCCCTTCAAAGAGCATTCCACCCAGACCCACCTTAGCCCTATAATCCTGCATTTCCTATGGCCAATCCACCTAACCTGCACATCTTTAGATGGTGGGAGGAAACTTTTGAAACCACACGCAGACTTGGGGGAATGTGCAAACTCCACATAGTCACCCAAGGTGAAATCGAAATGGAGTCCCTGGTGCTGCGAGGCGGCAATGCTAACCACTGAGCCACCGTACCACTCTTATGGCAACTTGAGACCTGTGTCAACTCTGTTGTATGTGGCAAAGATGAGCCGCCAGGTGTATCATCACAATGGAGGACCTGTACATCGAGAGAAACTGCTCCTTCACTTCCAACAGCTCATGAGGAAAATAAAACATCACCAACTGGACAGAGTATGGAATGACCATTAGTCCCACACATTCAATGTTCCTCAACAAGGACAGTAAATCAGTAACAACAACTACTGTAGCAACAGTGCTCTTAATAGGAATGGCATTCCCCTGAGACAGAACTTCAATTCAGAAATGGCCAAATACCAGGTGAACAGCCAGCAATAGTGCATACACATACTGGAGGCAGAACTGAATAAATTAAACTTTATGCATGTAGTGCATATGCAAACAGTGTTGAAAGTGGGACAGACTGGCATTAAATATTGTTTGTTCCTGTATGATTCTTTTTGTTATTGTCCATGCATGTTGGGTAATGTGTGGGTACAAGATATTGCATGAATATTTTTATGAAAAGGATAATGTTTGGAGAAATGTATTTACACATTCTACATTTGTGGTTTCCCATAGTCATGTGATCCTATGCTGTAACTTGCTTTCATTTTTAGAAGTACAGCAAACTTTTATTTCCCGGTATCTATGGGAACAGGAGAGTGCCTGATGATCAAATATTCTGGATAATTAAGAGGTACACATAACCACGGCAAACCCCGACCAAGCAAAGTTTCAAGACATCAACATTCCTCAAAAAAATGTCAATGTAAAAAACATGAACACACCTCCTAAAATCAATGTAAAAATACACAATAAGTAATTCAAACATAATGCAGGGGTATACACATCACTGTTATACCATATTTACAGAATAAATACTCAGACCTCACGGTTTTTGAAGTGTGTAAGTTTTGCTAATTTATCAAGAGACAAAAGCACTGCGGATGCTGGATTCCAAGGTAGAGAGGCAGGAAGCTGAAAGAACACAGCAAACCAGGCAGTATCAGGAGGTGGAGAAGTCAACGTATCGGGTATAACCCTTCTTCCGGACTGTGCTGGTTGATAAAGTTTTCTGTAGTAGCCCTTAAAATACAGCACATAAAGCATCATTGGAGAAAGTGATGGCTTGTGTTTTTGCCCAAAGTGCACACATTGCAGTGTTAGATTTCATCTGCCATTTGTTCATCCATTCCACTAGCTTCTATGTCCTTTCCAAGTTGTACCCCATCAGATGAGAAATTTCCACCCAACAGTGGATTTCTGACATTGGAGGTTTAGAAATTTAACATTAGACTCTTGTTTCTGATCTTACCAGGTATTAAAGAAATCAGGGGAGTAGTTTGGGTTAGCTGCTTTGGACCTCCTTAAGAATTGTGCAACTTCTATGTTTTACACCATCTACAAAGTTTTGTGCCCTGCTCCCTGAGCTCTAGGTTTTTAGTGTACACAAGCAAGAGCAAGGAACTCAATGCTGACCCTTCAGAAACTCCATATAAACCCATGTCAATGTCATGTGATCACATCTTCCAACTCCCCTCCAGTAGCACTCTTCCTCAGTCGGCAAGCACATTCCCTTCCACTCACGGAAGGCCTTGGCATTAGGTCAGCTCCCCTGTACCACTGGGCAATGCCATTTTTCTTTAATTCCAAAGCCAGCGCTTGGTGGTGTAAAACCATCGGAAAAATCTGATAGTGGTGGTCACTTTCTGTAAATGTTGGAGATGCGTCCTTCAGTGTCCCAAGGGAATCTTTAAAGTATTTTACAATAAATGGTAAATGAATGGTGATTCAGTGGTTAGCACTGCTGCCTCACAGCTCTAGGGACCTGGGTTCGATTCCAACCACGGGTGATTGTCTGTGTAGAGTTTGCACATTATCCCTGTTTCTGCGTGCGTTTCCTCCCGCAATCCAAAGATCTGCAGGTTAGGTGAATTGGCCATGCTAAATTACCCATAGTGTCCAGGGATGTGCAGGTTAATTGCATTGGTCAGGGGTAAATATAGATAACAGAGCAGGGGAATTGGTCTGGGTGGGTTAATCTTCGGAGGGTTGGTGTGGACTTGTTCGGCCAAAGGGCCTGTTTCCACACTATAGGGATTCTGTGAACATGTATCAAATCCAAGCATTAATGTAAGGTATCAAATGAAGGGTGCTAATAGACATTATTTGCCCATCTGACTTGGGAAACTGATTGGCCTTCCTACAGATAGTCAACTATCTGTGTGGGTGTAAGATTGTCACTGAATGAGGAGGAAGTTATTGAACCAAGGAAAGATTTACTATCAATGGCAATTAAAGCAGAGATTATCATGCAATCAAAAAGATAAATAGACAAGCATTTCAGATGGAAAATAAAACAAGATGTCGGGAAAACTAAAGTAGATAATTCTGGTTACAAAATAGAACTGGCATAAGTACAGATACGTTCTGCTGTGCTACAATGTCAAAGATCATCTGTATTTATCAATTGGGAAGAAACAGATTTTCTAATGAAAGGAACAATGAGTGGGATCTTTCTGGGGAATCAGCATCATGTTTGCCACCTGGAGAGTGATCGTGAGACTCATACTATCTTTTGCGAGAAAGGCCAGCTGAACGATCTCCTAATCAGGCTGTTGTGAAGCCACAGAGGACTTTCTTTTCAAATCACGTTCCTGGGGTGGGTGGCAGCCCTGTCCAAGAAACGCTGCTTGCTCCTGTTTGGTGATAGTGGTATCATTCAGTGAAAAGCGCAATGGACAGGAAGGACCCAGGACAAAGGGAAGGGATTTGCAAGCTGTAAGGTTCTCATGTTCTGGTGGCGATTGGGGGTTGTGGTCTCAGCAAGAATTTGACACTACCCTGCCTGATGTCCAGTTCATTAATTAGGTACTGCCTGCTTCTGAAAAAGGGTCACCATTCAGACCAAGCAAGATGTTGAGCTGCCTGCATACGGCAGCTATCAGGAACATTGTACCAGTCTACAACTGGATTAAAACCAGCAGGAATGACTCTCAACCCTTAGCTGGTCCTTAATGTAAAGGCATCAATTGGCTGGCAGGGCAGGCTGGTCAGCCATGGTCAATTCAGGCTACAGTTTAATTGTGGTGGAGGCAGAAAAGCAATGGGGTTCAGGTAATTACCAACCTGTCTCACTAGCTGCCCTTTCAGCCATCAAGCTCATCATCATATGATGCAAGCATTTCCCACCCAATGTATAACTATTGCTATTGCACACGTGTTGAGAAACATCCAGCTTGCAAATGCGCCGCTACAAAATGTCACGGACTCTACTTAGAATGTTATTTTATTGTTACTTCCTATACATTGCTTTTTTTTGTACAATTGTTTCTGGTGTATCTGTGCATCATTGTGCTATTGTCACTCCAGACAGTTATAAGCACTCACTGCACTTTGTAAATAGCTAAATAATATAATCCCTATAAAATTGCACTGCTGGTTATTGCAAAAATTGTCTTATTATAAAATTAAGTTACTTCAAGGTGTTTAATCTTAACTAATCTCTAACTAAAGTATCAATTTATTGTTATAAATCCCTGTGATTCAATTAGGGATGAGATTCACAAAATGTTAGGGATGGCAGCATTTAGTGCCAAGGAAGTCTTGAGAGCCTGTTTAAATACCAGTGAATACTGTTTGGGGCAGTGGTGGTGGGTACTTGGTTTTTAGCTGAACAGAACTACATAACCTTTGCAAATTACTGAAACAAACCCACTGAAGGTTTACTTTTCATGTAGGATCGACACTGCAAATGTGTGACTTGTATAAGCCAACCAGATCAGAAACATTTGATTCCCTGTCTGTGTTGAATTAAGAGATTTCAGGCAAAATGAATTGTACAAGCTGTGGGGTTCTCTGTACTTGTGTAGCTTTCTGACCATTGCTATCTGATTTCACATTGAAAATAGTTACATTGGTGAAATACTGAAAAGCTACTACTGCTCACGGGACTAGTTCCTCAAACAGAGAAAGACACTAAGTCCCAGCTACAAGAATGTACAGCCAGGAATGTCTGTAATGAAAGGCATTAATTTGTAATGTCAGTTCAACCTTAATTAATGCTTTCTGTTAAGCCCTGAGGTAGATTACACTGACTAGATCGCATTTGGTCTTTTGATTTCATTGGAAATGTGAAACACCAGGTTTTACTCATCCCAAAAGATGATTTGCTAATTAAAGATGATTTCCTAATTAGGCCCCACAGTTTTTGTTTGGCAGCTTGACGTTCACTGAAATTGTAAAACCCGAATCAATACTGTTAAACTAAGTAGTAAAATCAAATGAAGAGAAAAGGTAATTCTTTAAGGAAAACCATCACGTACAGCGTCTGGCAAACTGGGTGAAATAGCTGAGGTTATCTGGTGACCATGGAAACTGTACCCCAGCAACAGTAAGGGTTGAGGATAGAAGGTTGGAGAAAGAGTCACGATTAAAGATTAAGTATTTACATCAGAACATATTTAAGCATAAAATTCATATGGTCTACTGTGTAATTGAGACTTAAGTGAAGAAAAATGTGTTTCTGATTGAGTAACTGTTCCTTGTCTTTAGAAAGAGCATCAGGGGAATTGTACCATATCTGTGCCAAGTGACATTTATATTCTTCATATTCATCACAGTCCATTCTGTGCTTTGTATTCGGAACGTATTTACTCGAGACTAGATTGACACTGTCAGAACACTTAGCATCTTTGACCTCATAATAACTTCACTTCAACTCCCAAAGGAGCTGAGCAATGAAATAAGTATTTCCCTATTCTTAACAAAGTTGTGTTTGGAAGCTGCCTTTGGTACAATCTGTTAAATTGTGCTGTGGTGTCCATAATGTGCACAATGGCTTCTGCTATTTTGCAGGTCTTTATTAATGAAACATGTTATTAGCTGAATCCAATGAGTTACAGAAAAGCTGTTCAGTCCTGCAAAATCAGAATTAAATATCACAGTCCTGATTCCAATACAATCTCAAGTTAAATGATGAGTATTGTACAAGTATTTAACCCCATATTCAGTGGAGGGGAGTGGTTAGCTAGACATGATTGTTCATTCAGCATTGATTCACACCTTCAAAAGGGAGCTGAATTTTACATCAGTCTAGGAGACGATTTGAGGATTATGTAGGTATTAACAGCATGGCTGTTCAGGAGAACATGAGAAACTAAGAGACCATTAATATTGCCAACAGTATTTCCAGTTCTAGTGCTACTTAAAATCATTGCATATCAGAGAGGAAGGAGGAAACAGAATGATCATAGATATGGTCTGGACAGAGGTGGGTTTCATTGAGCTAAATAAACTTTTGTCATTCTGAAATTTTGATGCTGGGTTCTCTGCTTCTAATTACTAATTTAAGAAATTATTCAGTCTGTTGTCTAACTAAGAAATTGTTGACCTTAAGAAGCTAATTATTAAGTGCTTTATCCCTGAAACCTGGATTTCCAAATGATGAAACCTATTTCTCAATGTGTCAGCAATTTATCAGTGGCACCAGGCATCATGGGAAGAATGCCAAGCCTGGCCATTGAGAGACTGTAGTAAAATAGGTTTTCTGAAGGTTCTGTCACTGCCTGAGAGGTGAATTCAGTTTCTTGAAAGGTGCGTCACCCTCAGCTTCACTTCACTCATTCCAGACGTCAGCACATCCTCATTGCTAATTTATCAAGCTCCGTCTTCCATCTCCTCTGAGGATCAAGAGCTAAGGCTAGATCACAACAGGAGCAGGAATAACACAGGCGACATTGTCTTCAGCTGCAAGCCCCCTGCGAAGAATAGATCTAATTTAGCTGAAAAAAGATGAGATTCTAATCTAGAAAGAGGTTCCATCCTAAGAGGTTAGGGTTACCACACCCCTGAAGGCTTACACTCTTGTAGCAGGTTACTGCTGACACTTACAACCCTTTTGAAAAAGACCCTCCCAGTAACCACAAAATGTCAATGGTTGACATGACGTCTGTCCTTGGTGGTGTATGAATGCTGGGCAAGTCCAAGTGTGAGGCTTGATACCTGCACACAGTATGCCAGTCACCTGTGATTGACCACCTTAGTTCCTAGATCCGCTCCACATGCTGTCTGCGGGTCAAGAGGAGAGCCACATTTGGGGTGCTGACTTCCTCAAGCATTTTCATCCACTGCTGCTTGGTTTCCATCGATCCTTAGGAGAGCTTCCCTTAGTGAAGCTTCTTGGATTCTGCAGCAGGACTCTTCGGTTTGAAAGGCATTAGTTTGAGTGGAAAAGAGAAGTTGAAGAAGGAGTGTGTGTGGATGGGATCAGTTTATTCAGGTCTTCACTCCTGTGGTTTCTGAGAAGTCCAGGTGTTATTGAGATCATGCTTCTGAAACATGCTATGTTCTCTTGAAGAATTTCTTTTGGTAACATCAAAGTGTCACCTTGCTGTCCCCCTTTTAATTATTCAGGAGCTGGGATGTCAAATTCTTTTGAGCAACTGCTGGGGGGACCCTTTCAGAAAGTAAGGTTCCAAATCAGAAAATAGGACTGCCAATCCGACGGAGACTGAAGTGGTAAAATTGTGTCCGTTTGTAATTTCGACTATCTCTCTTTCTGTGTGCCTATAGCTTATCAGCCTGATCTTTTCTCTCTCCTCTTGTTTTCCATCTCACACAATCTGCATCCTCCACATCCCCACTCTAATACACCCTTGCTAGCTGCCCACTCTTTAACCTGTCAGTCTATAGCTCTCTCATATATACACACTCTATGTGCCTTATAAAATAAACCCTGAATTTCTAAGTTGTGCAAAAAAAACTACAGAGGAACACAGATAATCAGTTCAATACATTTAATTGATTCAGTTGTCTGATTCATTGTGTAAGACAGATTTGTTAAATTGACACATGTCTGATTGGTTAAAGTGTTTTCTTTTCAAAGAGTTCTTTTCATGAACTACAGGAAATGTGAGTCGATTAGCCCTAATTCGATTGCGACTGGAACTATTTTGCCATCAGTGCTGCTAATGATATGAAGCATTTGATTTCTTTGGGAATTAGAAGTCTTAACTTGAGGCTAAGACTGTAATTTGCAGCACTCCTTTCCCCTCTATTGAAAATGAAACATTTCAGCAGGCAATTTAGGCGATTTTTTTTTTAGAAAAGCTGATGAACTTTCAGATGGTGCATTAGCATTTCAGAATCGCTATTGAAAAGCAATCACAAACTATTCCTGCTCAGGGTTGGAACAGATGCTGATTAAACTGGTCAATTTAGGTTTGCACATTTCCCTGTACTGCAAGGCACAGGAAGGAAGGGCAAAGAAAGTTACTCAATTTTTAATATTGTCATCAGAAAGTCATACAACATATTTTGGTGACAATACAGTTTGCAGGACACTTATTAGTCTTAAATATAACTATTATATCAGTGGGTGCAGAGTAGCAAGTAGTTTATAAGGATAGAGATACAGTCTCCGATTTGATGCTCCGATATTTTTAAATTGTTACAACATTGTGCAATATGATCTCTTTGTGCCACATTCACCCTGTTTATCCTCTAAGATAGATTTAACTGAGTGAGTCCATATAAACTATTGGAAATATTTGGATCGGTTATTTATTTGAGTAGTAAAGCAGAAATCTGGACTATTAATTGAGAGAATTACAGTTCAAATCCTACCAAAACAATTGTGTAGTTTAATTCCAATTTTAAAAACTGTAAAATGATAAAATAAAATTTTAAAAAAGGTTTTTACAAGAACTCAGTGGGTTTAGAGGGAGGGAAACCACAATCTTTACTATGTGGCTACAGGATCATACTAATGTAATTGACTTCTTAATTGACCTCTGGATTGGTTTCACAAGTCAGTGAGGGATGGACTATGTCAGCAATTCCTACATCCCAAATAAGAAGAAGAAAATCTCTGTACAGGTCTAATTTGTCAACACAACATTGTCAATTTCAGCAACAAAGTGCTGGGATTATGTTGGTACAGCTCAGCCAAATAATGGGTGAAATTTAATGCAGGAATGTACTTTGGAAGGAAGAATTATGGTGGACAAGATAAACAAAAGGATACAATATTACCAACACAAGAAAAAGGAACAGGAGTAGACATATTGAGCCTTTTCCTCACTCAATATGATTACGCCTTTCTTTGGCCTCAGTTCCTTGCTATCCATTAACTCTCAATTCCATTAAAGATCAAAAATTTACTTGTCCTTTCAATATATTTAAGGATTGAGCCTCTCTAACCTTCTTGAGGCATTGACTTCCAAATATTCATCAATCCCTTTTGCAGGAAACTGTGATGTAGGTGTATGTTTCCAAGTCTTTAACAGTTGCAGGGCAAGAAGGACATATAGGAATATTGTAAGGACATATAGGAATATTACATTTGTAAATTGAAGCACCACAAGTATAAGGAAATAATGTTGAAATATAGGAACCTAAGGATAGGAGCAGGGTTGGACCATTTGGTCCCACAAGCCTGTTCTGTTCCTCAATACTATGGTCTCAATTCTATTATCCTTCTCACTCTCCCACCATTTCATGAATACCAGCTTTCTAGCAATTAGATTCTAATAGGCTATAGCTGGAATATTATGGCCAAATCGGAACACTACACATATGGATTAATGTCAAGTTATTAATGAAGTTGAGAGCCAGATTTATTAATTCAGCCCCAGGAATGAAAGTAGTCAGTTCAATGGAAAGATGAGAGAAATTAGGGTTGCTGCCTGTAGAGTAGGCAGTGTTAGTAGGAGATTTGATATGAGTATTCAATGTTTGAAGGTTGTAATTGAGTAAATAAGGAGACATTGCTTCCAGTACACAAAAGGAGCCTGTTACCAGAAATTACAAATTTAAAGTGATTGGCAAAACTGCCAAAGTGGACATTAGGGGAAAAATATTACAGTCCTTTGTTACCGTTTGGAAGACAGGGCTTACAAACTTGGTGGAGGCAAATTCAATAAAAGCTTTCAAATGGGAGCTAGGTAAATACTTGCAAAGGAAAAAGAATTATAGAGAATGAGTCTGATTGGATAATGTTTCCAAAGAGCAAGAACACTAGGAAAATGGTAGGCCTAGTATTTGCGATAGATGAGCAGTTGTTGACCTTCATGATTGAAACTATCCACTGACATCATCTCTTGCCCAGAGATTTACACGGGAAGAATATATCTAAAGCATAATGACAAATTAATATGACCATATGAATTAGGAGTAGGACACCCAACCCCTCCAGCCTACTCTGGCATTTATTAAGAATGTAATGCTGAACTTTTAACTTATTTCTTTATTTTGCTTCTTCATACCTAAGATTTTGTACCTAAGCACCTTTGTGCCTAAACATGATATCATAGACTTGCCTACAAAATTGAAGGTGATGGTGGCAAGAAAGGATATACATTCCGAGTGGTAAGAACAGTATATTGGGTGAGAGACTAAGCTCGGAGGAAGGTACCGTGGCATTCCCCAGAGTTAGTACTGGGACCATTGTCTTTTGTATATATTAATGATTTAAATTTAGCATGGATGAGGCACATTTTCCAAACACGCACATGATAGAAAACTCAAAAATACTGTGAGCAATGAGGAGACGAGTGATAGACCACAAAAGGACATCAGCTAGTGCTACAGGGGCAGACACAGAATCGAAGAATTTTAATGGAAAGAATTGAGAAATGAAACCTTTTATGGCAAGTTAACTTAAACTTAAAGATGAAATTTAGGAAGGGAGAGATTTGGAGATGATATTAACAAAAATTGAAAACTCTCGAAGAAGTGTCATATCAACTTTGCAGAGTGGAAATGCTTTGTTTTTCGCTCTCTGCAAACATTGTCAGACCTGCTGAGTTTCTCCAGCACTTACCATTGTCATTTCAAGTTTTCAGCATCATTGTATTTTGCTTTTGAGACCCGGGGGTATATGCGTATGAATTGTTGAAGGTGGCAGGGCAGGTTGAAGGCAGTCCTTGAGACAGGAGGGATCCTAAGCTTTACAAGATTAGATTCCCTGCAGGCCCTTTGGCCCAACAAGTTCAGACCGACCCTCCAAAGACTAACTCACCCAGACCCATTTCCCTCTGACTAGTGCACCTAACACTATGGGCAATTTAGCATGGCCAATTCACCTGGCCTGCACATCTTTGGACTGTGGGAGGAAACCAGAGCACCCAGAGGAAACCCATGCAGACAGAAAATGTGCAAATTCCACACAGACAGTCACCTGAGGCTGGAATCGAACCCGGGTCCCTGACGCTGTGAGGCAGCAGTGCCAACCACTGAGCCACCGTGCTACCCTTAACAAGTGGAGACAAAGCGTAAGAAAGTAAAGGTAAAGACTTTCAAGCAAGTGAGGAGAAAATTTATGAGAATTGTTCCAAAAATGAGGGACTTTAGTTCACGGAACAGATAGGAGATGTCGAGGTTGTTCTCTTTAAAAACAAAAGGAAGAGAGGACATTTAATAGAGGGGTTGAAAATTGAGGAAACCAGACAGGGGCAGACTGAGAGCAATTGTGTCTATTGATAGAGTGTTGAGAGCAGAGGGCACTGATATATGGTAATTGGCATTTTTGACAAAATAGCCAGAAGTAATCTGGAAAACCTCTTCCTTGCGCAGAAAGTGATTAGGATCTGGAATAGACCACTCAAGTATGGTGGGAGCAGATTCAATCACAGATGTCAAAAGAAATTGAGCATTTTCTGAAAAGAAAAAAATTACAAGACAACAGGGAAAGTGGAATGAGCTGATTTGCTTTTCAAAGAGCTGGCAGATATCTGATGGTGAAAATGGTCTTTCATTCTGTGATTCCTAGCCATTCTCTTCAATTATCTACTCAACTGCTAATGCAACTTGTTGATAAGTGTTTATTAAATGAAATAGTGGAAATTCCATTTTTGGATAATAACATTTACAAATGTCATTTTCAAAGCCAGTTTGTAATTTTGGACGAGTTGGCATGTTGTCTCCCCGAGTCAAATGATTGTTTCTGACTGACGCACCGGGAGATTAGAAAATATATTATGGCAATATAGCTGAACAAATACTCAGAACAACTGCATTACTATACACAAAACAGCAAAGCTAATCTCCTGATGTCCAAATGTACAGAGGATTGAAATGTTTTGCTACAATTCAACTTCATTGCTGAAAAGGGTTAATAAAAGATCATGTAGCTGTCAGAATTTTGAAAATAAATTTACGGTTTAACACTGAGTGAGTGCCCTTATATCTTGTCATTCTTAGATCTCAGTGTCTGACACTTTTAAATAGATGTATACACATACATTTTCCTTGGCTGTCTTGACTGCTTTTCTTAAGAAGTTATACCCATGAATAACTTCAAGAGAAAAATTGCTTGTCAAATAAAGCATTTTTTTGCTGCAGCATCAGTGTTATTAGGAAATCCATCACGTTGACAGTCCTTGTTATATCAGTGATATAACGCTCCCCTCACTGCCTTTTTGTCAAGGGTGAATGCATCTATAATCATTGGTGCAATTGATATACTATATAACATTATCTAGTAAAATGGTATAAATACATGGGGATGGAAATAACACATTCCTTATATTTCAGTTCCCCTTTTTCGACTTGTGCTGGTTCTTCCTGGTGACTCATGCAACTGAGCTTGGGCACTGATTGTTGAGATTTCTTGCAGCGTAACCTGATCGTGTCTTCATCTGACACACATGCAGCTGGAACTGGAAGTCTGACAGTGTTGTTACTTGTAAGTTTCTTTCCACCTTCCTAAACTAGGCGATCAAATGTAAAATGTAAGAAAACTCTGCTGAAATCCGAAACAACTGAGATCTGCAGGACTTTTAACCATGACAGCTGTACTGGGTTTGTTTTTAATTGGTGAGTTATCTCGATTCGAAAATGTTTTGCTCGACATATAACAGGCTTAAAATATATTAACCACTTCATATAGGCCATGGCCCACCCGCTCCTGAGAATCTCACTCAAGAAATCATTGCCACAAATGGGAAAATGCAGTTTAATGGGAGCAAATTAACTTTATTTTGGTCGACAGCATTAGTTTGAGTTGTGATGACTCCATCACTCTCAAATTCAAAAGAGACTTTGACAAGGCTTTGGAAGATCATTTTTCTTCATTTGTTTTTCAATTCTGTGTACCCACATAAATTAACGCCATCAGGATAAAGCACAGGACTGATGAGAACTCTAAACCAACACACATTCTTCAAGTAGCTCATCTATCAAGTGGAAAATGGTGATGATTTAAAGGATAACTCTCTGGTAGGCCAAAGCAAAAAGGTATTCCAGATGTCATTGAGATGGTTCCAGCAACTTCAGTGTGAAATGGAAAGCATTTGGAATGAAAGTGTATCTTTTTCACATTGCTACTGACAAAGCCCATTCTAACCTTGATTACTGAGTGGTAATCACAGTACAAAATGAGGAGAATTATGTTGGTCAGTGAGTGGCAGTCAATCGAGTAAGATCTTGTGCTGCGATGTTCACTAGGCTCAGATGCCAATCAACAGAATTTCCCTTGGAGTTTCTTGCAGAGTAGGTCAGGAGTGAGTATCAGCTGTGTGGCATCCTGTCAGCTGCAGAGATGCTAAAATAGCAGTTCTCTTCAGGAGAGGGACAAATAATTGAAAACATCTAGCATCCCCTAATAAGGTGAAAGATATTTAATTTTGAGTGTTAGAAAGTCAATAGAATTGATCAAAATGTATTTAGTAGTGAAACCATTATTATGATTGCCTCCTTTATCTTCCAGCACTTTCGCATATTAATGTTCAAAAGACTTATTTGATGTAGTTTTGTTTACTGTTACTTACAATACCAGATAGAGAAACAGATCATACAGTAATATCACAAACAATAGGGTTATAAGCTGTTGAAAGGCTACTACAGCTTGACTCTGAAACAAATCTCATGGACTGATTCAGCACAAGATGCAGTCTCTTGTTCGACTGTGCCTATTCCAGTGTTTTCATGATCCATATGAGGTTCTAGCATTGTGCCACTTGCTGCAGCAAAAACAAAATCGAGATTGTTAATCCCAGTGCAGTTCTGAGGCTGTGCTACACTGTTGGAAGTGCCAACATTCAGATGAACAGGTAAAAATGACAGCTGTCCTGCTATTTTAGATTTGCAAAAGCCTACAATGTTATCTCATAAAAAAATGGAAAGTACTTCTCATAAGAATCAATACAGTGTGGAAACAGGCCATTCAGCCCCATCAAGTCTACATCAAACCTCCAAAGAGCATCTCTTCCCCTCCTTCCCCTCTTCCCTCCTTCCCCCCTTTTCCCCCCTCTTCCCCCCTCTTCCCCCCTTTTCTCCCCTCTTCCCCTCTTCCCCTCCCTTTCCCCCCTTCCCCTGTAACCCAGCATTCCCAATGGATAACACACCTAACCTGCACATGATGAAAATTTAGCATGGTTAATCCACCTAACCTGCAAACCTTTGGGTTGTGGGAGGAAACACACTCAGACACGGGTAGAATGTGCAAACTCCACACAGCCAGTTGCCCGAGGCTGGAATTGAACCTGGGTCCCTGGTGCTGTGAGGCAGCAATACTAACCACTGAGACACTGTTCATATTGCCTGCTGTTCTTGCAAAACAATACACCTCAATTAATATAATTAACATGGTTTTTTACCTTTATAACACTGATTTTGTGGGATCTGCTGTACACAAACTACATGTTGCATTTCTATTACAACAGGAACTACACTTCAAAAGTACTTTATTGGCTATGAAACACTTTAGATGTTCTGAGCTAATGATTCTGAGATGCAGGTATTAATATAAGCCTTACCATCGATGTTTACCTCTAAAGATGCATATTTATTTTCAGGGTGAATTTTGCATTATGAACTATACCATTGCAAGCAGCCACCCTTAGGGAACAGTTAATTATATAGTCATCACACAAGATATAATTGTTACCTTGGTAAATATTTTATAAAAACACAATCATCTGCTGATTGTTGGCCCAACTGACAAGAATTCAATTTAGTTTCCTTTTACTTGTCAAGGAATACAGATCACAATGCATGCAAGCTGAATCAATGAAGTTAGTCACTTAACATAGTTGTAATGGTAACTTAGAGGAGCTGGTGTTGGACTGGAGTAAACAAAGTTAAAAATCAACTAGGAGAAAGTGAGGACTGCAGATGCTGGAGATCAGAGTGGAGAGTGTGGTGGTGGAAAGCACAGCAGGTCAGGCAGCATCCGAGGAGCAGGAGAACTAAACCAAAACCAACAAATCCATTCTAAAAGATGAAAGATCTAGGTTTGTTCAATGTATCATTGTATCATTGTAAGCCTTTGCTATAAATTCTGTGTCTTATAATCCTGCTTCACAACCACCTGATGAAGAAGCAGTGCTTTGAAAGCTAGTGCTTCCAAATAAACCCTTTGGACTACATCCTGGTGTTGTGTGATTTTTTAAGATAGTTGTAGACCTTCAGAGTTTAAGAGGGCTGGCATATCATTGAATTTCTATTGGATGTTTTCACAAAATTGCAAATAGTAATGAATTATATAGTGATGTTCTTTCTTTTCTTCAAGCTCCTGCCTTTTCTCCCAGAATAATTGACTGGATAATTGGTGCCATGGGTGAGAGCTACACCACAAGATAATGTTTCACGTACCAGCACAGACACCAGGATTTACAAATTGGTTTGTGAAGCACTTCTCTTTCAGTTCTCCAAGCATTTTCTAAGTCCCTGACATGGCAGACAGGAATAGAAATAACTCCACAGAGGCCAGTTTCCTGTTACCAAGACACCTTTTATTTACATGTGCATAGCACTTGACATGGGTCGGCTTCCTCGGAGCCAGCTCTCAGAGTGAACAAGACCTCTGACACCCTTGTTTATATCTATCAGCCAGAGCTCCCTGATGGGACCAATTTAACAGCCCCAACCAAGGAACTCATATTCTGACTCATTCCAATCACAACATCCCACCATCTATAAGTCCAAGGATGTAGGCTCATTCTTTTTCCTGTAGCTTCCCCTAGAACTTTTTCGCACCAGGTCCGGTTTCTCTAACTCTTCCTCAGATACTGAGGGACCTCCACCAGACCATAGACCATCTCTTGTGCCCAGAGCATCTCAATTGAAATTTATCATCTTCAGGTTGTAACAGCATTGAGGCTGTGACAGCTGCTGTGTCCATCTCATCCTCAGAGGTTTCTTCAATGCTGGGCAGATGGGGAGAGCACATGGTTTCTGACAGCCTTTCCGTGTGCTCTGAGAGGCCGAGTATGTTTTGTTCCTGCCCCGTTTGTGGGTTTGCAGCTTTCGTGTGGTCCACATGCTTGTTCAGGACCACTTCACCAACCCAAACGTTGTGCGTCACGGGACATGAGATCACGCTAATCATGCCTCTTACCCATGCAGGGCTATTCCTGTGGTTTCAACACCAAACCTCATCCCTGAAGTAGGGCGGCACAGTGGCTCAGTGGTTAGCACTGCTGCCTCATAGTGGGCAAAATTGAGAACTGCAGATGTTGACGATCAGAGTCTAGATTAGAGTGCTGCTGGAAAAGCACAGCAGCTCAGGCAGCATCTAAGGAGCAGGAAAGTTGACGATTTGGGCAAAAGCCCTTCATCAGGAATGAAGAGTGCTAGTGACCCGGAAACAATTCCAGCCTCGGGTGACTGTCTGTGTGGAGTTTGCACATTCTCTCCGTGTCTTCGTGGGTTTCTTCTGGGTGCTCCAGTTTCCTCCCACAATCCAAAGATGTGCAGATTAGGTGAACTGACCATGCTGAATTGCCCAAAGTATTCAGGGAGGTGTAGATTAGGGGCATTAGTCAGAGATAAATATAGACTAATAGAGTAGGGGAATGAGTCTGGTTGGGTTTGGAGGGTCGGTGTGGACTTGTTGGACCAAAGGGCCTGTTACCACACTATAGGGATTCTATGGTAAATTGCCTCTCTTCCTTAAAAGAGACTTGTGTCCAGCAACGATGTTCCTGATGCCATTTCACCCTCCCCTCCAGGTCCAAGAAGATCAGGTTTAACCTGGCTGTGAGAGTTTTCTCCCCACTAGCAACTGTACTGGAGCTATCCTTGTAGTTCAGCTTATGCCCGAAACATTGATTCTACTGCTCCTCAGATGCTGCCTGACCTGCTGTGTTTTTTAGCACCACACTTTTGATTCAAATCTCAAGCATCTGCAGTCCTCACTTTCTACTATCCCTGCAGTTGCACGAGAGGTGGTCCTATCATCAAACAGGAACTGGGGCAGTTTGATATGAAGTGTAGCTGTAGGCTGTTTCTTTAAACCTACCTTCAAGGTTTGGACTGCTCTTTCTGCTGAGTCACCAGTGAGCCAACTCTGATATCGCACGGGGAGACACTGCATGTCAGTACCACATGTCGCTCGGGTTTTAGTGGGCCAACACCTTAGATGACACTTCTTCACTTCCCTAAAGACTCTTTCTTGGCTATCAGACCATTTCCATGGCTAATTCTTTTTCAATACCCGATGTAAGAGTGCTAGGATGGGAGGCCAGATTACATATAAATTTTGCATTATAATTCACCAAATCAAGAAAAGACCTAAGCTCCACAGACATGGGAGCTAGGGCAACTTTAATCACTCTCACTTTACCTTTCGACTGGTGTAACCTGGTCTTGTCAACACTGTAGCTCAAGTAGGTCATTTGGGGTGCCTGGACCACACATTTTTCCTTTCTAAGACATACGCCTACCTTGGAGAAATATTTAAGCACAATGTCCAAGTTCTTGAAATGGTCTTCCTGGTTATTAGCATGTCATCCAGATAAATGGCAACCCTTGTAGAATGTTCTCCATCATTTGGTGGGAGGTGGCACAGACTGATGATACCCCAAAAGGCAGCCTTGTATATTGGTACATATCTTTATCGGCATTGATTGTCGCATACTTCTAGGAATCCTAATCTACCCATAATAGCAGGTATGAGTGGCTCATGTCCAGCTTTGTGAAGGTTAGCCCTCCCCACCAGTCCTCTATGTGAGGGATTGGGTATTTATCCAGCTGAGAAAAGTGGTTTACCGTTTGTTTGAAATCCCCACAAAGGTGAACTGTCCTGTCGGGCTGCCCTGTGCTGCTGATTCCGCAAACTGAACTGCTTTGATGATTCCTCCTCTTTCCAACCTCCTGATTTCTGCCTCTACTTTTGCATGTAATGCAAATGGCACCGGGCAGGTCTTACAGAATTGTGGAATCACTTCCTGGTCAGTGTGCAAGGCAACCTTGGCTCTTTTGATAGTCCCTAGACCTTCCTGAAAAAACTTCCAGGTATTTAATCAGGACTTCACTAAGGCAACCATTTTCTAACTGAAAAATGTTGAGCCAATCAAGTTGAATCTTTCTCAACAAATTTCACCCCATTAGGTTTGGACCCAAGACTTTTACTACGCTCAGTGGGAACTGAACCAGCTGCTTCTCATAAGAGACCAGAACAGGAGGTATAGCCTTAATCTGTAATGGTTCCCCAGTATAGATTCTCAGCCTGGCCAAGGTCTGATGCAAGCTTAAGGGTTGGAATCCAGAATGGATTTTGCCAAAGCCTGGTTCCATAATCACTGATACAGCTGTGCAGGTATTAACCTCCTGACATGTATTTTGATTTGTTCTGATTTGGATGTTGCTAAGCAATTTGACTGTTCCAAACCAGCTGCAGGTGGACTTCCCAGGGTTTGCACTCTCCTGTATATCGGTCTGTGAGTTCTCTGACCCAATTCAGTTCTAGTGGGACTCTTTTGCTGTCTTGAGTCCGCATACCAGTAACAGCTACAATAGCCTGCTAAACCAGATCCTCGAGAAAATTTTAACTGATTGGCCAAGGCTTGGCTTTGTTTTGGAATTTTATTGTGTGCTGATCAAGAGTCCCTCTGTTCAGGATAAATCCTGAGTGAGGCTATACAATTGCCTTCATTCAAGTGATGATCCTCAAGTTCAGTCAGCCTGGAGAGGATGTCTACTTCCTGAAACTCATGTGCGCCACTTGCATTTTCTAATGACAAAGCCAGTTGTAGTGCCTGTTTGAAGTCCAGTCAGGCTTCAGCAAGTAAGTGCTTTTGCATGGTTACATCATTAATTCCACACAGCAAACGGTCTCTCAGCATTTCACTTCGGATTAAACCAAAATCACATGCCTCTATCATCTTAGCATCATCAAAAATCCTGATATAGATTCCTCTGGTTGGCAAACTGGTAGCGTCTCATAATTAGAGGAGACTTGGGGTCATCATATTCCTTCACTAAATACATCAACTCTCGAAGGGTTTTAGTATCTGGTGCCTCAGGGAAAGTTAGGTTCCTGATAGAGGAAAAATCTATGGATCCATAAGCTCTCATGAGGATTACTCATTGCTTCTTGTCTGTCCCGATGCCATTTGTCCAGAAAGAAGGACACATTCTTTGCACATACTGATCCTAGTTTTCAGCAGGATTGAACAAGTCAATCAGATGTCAGAAATGCTTACCCCAACTCAAAGACGACTGATGCAAGCAAATCTCTTCAGGAGTATAGTTTTCTCCCACTGACACTGAAATAAGACTGGTCGCTAAGTTACCCTTTATTTACACATGCATAGTACATGGCACTGACCCAGAGCTGGCACATCGAGTCAGCAGAACCTATGACACTCCATTTTATTTTAACATTTTTTCTTAGAGTGAACAGAGCCCCTGACACTCCTGTTTCTTTTTTTTCCTTTTTTTCTTTATTTTCTCTTTTTTCGTTTTCTTTTAACAAGATGTCTAACATTCCTGTTTTGTTTCTTTCAGCACCTAACAGCAGTAGTGCTCATTTTTCCACAGCACCCATGTTGTGTGTGCAGGTGAACTCTCCGGTTTATATCTGTCAGCCAGGGCTCCTTGATTGGACCAGATTAACAGTCTCAATCAGGGAACTCATATTCTATGAGGTCCACCTGGCTGACATTATTCCAATCTCTACAGGAAGCATGTCCACATTTCTAGTCAGAACCGTATCTCCTTTAATATTCAGCAGAGACACACAATGTTTGATTTCTTCCTATGATGTCAGTGTATGTTTTTTAGGTTTTGGTCTATCTGCATAAAGGGTTTAATGATTAACTTGTCAGTTTTTCTAGAGCCTTGATTTTTAAAGCTATGAGTGAGTGAGAGAAGTGACAAGGGGAAGTAATTTGAATTTTAAGTGAAAGGAAAAAGCATTGAAATTTATCAGCTTCCTTTCTGTTGAGAAGAATTTTTTTTTGAAAGGGATAAAACCCCTAGATTGGAAAACTTTTGATTTCAGTTTTAGTTACAGAAGACCTAACTGAGATTAATTGTAAGATCAATTTCTCCCTGGACAAAGTAGCTAGTTCACAACAGTTAGGATAAAAGTTATGATAAAATGTTTCCTGATGAAGGGCTTTTGCCTGAAACGTCAATTTTCCTGCTCCTTGGATGCTGCCTGACCTACTGTGCTCTTCCAGCAACACTCTGATCTAAACTCTGGTTTCCAGCATCTGCAGTCCTCACTTTTGCCTAGGATAAAAGTTACCTCAGTGTAAGGGTTTTAGTTTGTAAATTCCATAAAGAAGTGTTTTGTTAGAAACCTGAATGGTATATTTGAAGCTAAGAACATTTAAATTTGGTTATGTGACTAATCAAGGAAAACTCTCATGGTTGGAAATTGAGAAAGACAGTTAAGTCACACCTATGAATGTGATAGAGAAGGGAGCCTGTTCTAGTATTTGAGTACGTTAAAGTGATGGTGTTGAAATAAATATGATTATATTTTACCATTTGCTTTGAAATCTTTAAAATTGTGTTATACTGAAATAACTTGATTTATTTAATAAACTTCTGTTTTAATGTCAAGAAAAATCTGCAGCATCTTTGCTTATGTTTAAATGAAAGACTACCACCTCAAAAAAGGCTAAATGTTATGATTAAGCCAAATCTCACTCTGAGATCTGATTTGTTCAACAATAATATCAGCTGGGAACACTTCATCACCCATATCTGATATAAATGGTATATTTCCTATTTAAATGCCAGACGTAATTGTCTTTTGAGATCCTCCCCACAAGGGGAACAAAACAATAAAACTAGTGATTGGCACATACTGGTGCATTTTGTCTTGTATACTTCAAAACAGTATTCTGGGATGACCAATACAATCATTACCAAGTATCTCTGTTGTTCCCAAATCTGATTTCTCGTATCTGAGCAGTAGCATACACCGCTTCTGAGACCTTTTATTCCGGGGTCGAACCTACTTGCTGGTTTTTCACTCCACGTCTTCAGCAAGTAAATGTGCTTCATTAACCCCATTATTATTTAGACTTAAGCCTAATATCAATAGAAGTTTGAGTTACGACTCAAGACCTTGAAGCTCAGTCTGTGCTGTGATGGAATATATCACTATTGAATCCAAGGACCACCTTTCTCTTCCTGCTGTCATCGAATCCTAGAGATGTACAGCGCGGAAACACACCTTTGGGCCAATTCATCCATGCCGACCAGATATCCTAAATTAATCTAGTCCCATTTGCCAGCACTTGGCCCATATCCCTCTAAACCCTTCTTATTCATATACCCATTCATGTTGCAATTATACCTGCCTCTACCTTTTCCTCTGGCAGTTCATTCCATACATCCACTACCGTCTGTGTGAAAACATTGTCCCTTTTAAATCTTTCCTCTCTCAGCTTAAACCTATGCCCTCTAGTTTTGGACTCCCTTAACCTGGGGAAATGATCTTTGCTATTTACCCTATCCATGCCCCTCATGATTTTATAAACCTCTCTAAGATCACCCCTCAGCCTCCGACGCTCCAGGGAAAACAGACTCAGCTCATTAGGCCTCTACCTCTAGCTCAAACCCTTCAAAGCCAGCAATACCCTTGTTAAACTTTTCTGAACTCTTTCAAGTTTCACAACATTGTTCCAATGATAAGGAGACCAGAATTATACACAGTATTCGAAAACTGGCCTTACCAATGTCATGTACAGCTGCAACATGTGCTGAATATCAGTTAGGAGCAGGGTCAGTGGATGAACTTCCAGTACTAAGCTCTCCAGCTTGGGGTTACTGAAACCAGAATTAGTAACACTAACAATATCCCAGCTGAGATCATCTATTATCATATAAAATAAAGTTTGAAATAGGCACGTTTCTTCTCTTTCCCAAATCCTTGCTCACTCAAGCTTGACCATACCAGCTAAAGGCTTACAGGAATCTCATGAGAAACAAACTAAAAACTAAAACTGATGATATTGGAAATCAGAAACTGAAATGGCTGGAGGTTCACAACAGATGAGCCAGCAATCAGAGAGGTCAATGTTTGGGACGGGCCGATCTTTTGGATGAGATGTGAAAGATGCACAAGAATTTTACTAAAAGCAGATAAAAGAAGAGGGAAGGCAAAAAGATAAATAAGAGCAGGAAATTGTAAGTTGACATAATAAAGGAAAGCATAATCTTATTATGCACACTGTGTGTGCATGCTTATTCCACAACATCCTTCTTTTATTACAAATTCATATGTCCACATTTTATAATGAAATGTCTAATAAACATGTTTTAATGGTAATACATCTTGGCTCCAATAGAGGCAATTTAGCACCGTTATTGGAGTAGGAAAATCGTAGCTACAGTGTGATGAGTCTACAAAGATCTAAATTATAAATGTTGACATGGTAATTTACAGTGGATAAAGGAACAGATAAGCATGAAGTGAGAAGTAGACTGGATATAAACAAAAATTAAGTTTGATTTGATTTTGTTCTTGTCTCACTGTACTGAGACACAATGGAAAGTATTGTTTTACTTGCTATTCAGGCAAGTCATGCCATACATAAGAATATTAGGGTAATACACCAGAATGCAGAATATTGCATTACAGCTTCAGAGAAAGTGCAGAGAAAGACTAACTTTAAACTATGAGAGGTCCATTCAAAAGTCTGACAACAGTTGGGAAGAAGCTGTTCTTGAATCTGTTGTTTCAGGTTTTGAAGAAATTTAAACAGCTTATCATAGCAGGTCTTAAAGTTATTGATTGTATTTGCTTCTTACTTCAATATATATTTCACAGACAAACTTTCTTTATTGATCTTACCTAGTATTATAAAGGGAGGTCCTTCACAAAAATTGAGCTTTGCAATCACGTGTAATCACTGAGTAGAGGTAATTTGGAGTCTAGTACCTGTAAACTTTAATAGATGACCAAATGTAGACTGATGTTCACAAACTCTTCTAATGATTCTGGAGTGGAACTCATTGTACAAAGGGAACTTCAATGTTCTGCCTTTGAACAAACAGTCTTTATACATCAGTTTAATGAGTGGCATTGGAAAGAGTATAGTCATGCTCCACATCACAGATAAATTATAAGGTGACACAATAGGGCTTTTTTGTAAATTAGTATTGTAAACGTGGGACAGGATCCACACTGATCTGGAGTTCTACTGAGGGAGCATTGTACAAAAACAGGAGCTATTCCTCTCACCAGTCTGCCTTGTAGATTGCTGAGTTTGCTATAATTGTTGGAGAAGAATCTAAATATCCTGCTTATGTTCTGATATTTCAATGCATTCTGCCATACAGTGGTTCCAGTATTTGCTTTGCCAATCAGAAAAATCTCATTTCGAGTGATACGCAGGAAGAAATTTGGGAAGTGCTGTAACAGAGCAGAGCCCTGGCTTGCTGCTTCATCTCCATGATGCTGTGTCAAATCCTGGAGATGGTGACACTGTATCTGTCAGAGTCATCGAGATTATACAGCTCAGAAACAGACCCTTCAGTCCAACTCGACCATTTTGACCAGATATCCTAAATTAATCTAGACCCATTTACCAGCATTTGGACCATCTGAATCCTTCTTATTCATTTACACACTCAGATGCCTTTTAAATGTTGTAGTCATACCAGCCCCCACCACTTCCTGTGGCAGCTCGTTTCATACATGCTCCATCCTCTGCATGAAAAAGTTGCCCATTAGGTACCTTCGAAGCCTTTCCCCTCTCACCTTAAACCTATACTCTCTAGTTTGGACTCCCCCTAATCTGGGAAAAAAGACCTTGTTATTCACCCTATCCATGCCTCTCATGATGTTATAAACCTCTATGAAGTCACCCTTCAGCCTCCATCACTCCAGGTAAAACAGCCCCAGCCTATCCAGCCTCTCCCTACAGCTCAAATCAAACCCTTTAAGCCCACCCATGTCTTGTGAATCTTTTCTGAATCCTTTCAAGTTTGAGAACATCTTTTCAATGCAGGGAGACTAGGATTGCATGCAGTATTCCAAAAGTGGCCTAACGTTGTCCTGTACAGCCTCAACATGACATCCCAACTCCTACACTCAATGCACTAACCAATAAAGGCAAGTGTACCAAATGCCACCTTCACTATGCTGTCTACTTGCAACTCCACCTTCAAGGAACTATGTTGGAGGAAGCAGCCAATGACAATTTTAGAATTTTAGATTCCTTTAAGGGTAAACTGGAGCAATGCCAGAGTTAATTGCGATCAAGTAATGCTCATTGAACTTTTTTGGAGAGGGAGCACATGTCCCCCAGTGTCCTTGAGACTTTCAGAGATAGGTGGGCACTGCAGGAAGACTTAATCTCCCCCACCAACTCCATTTTGATTTTGTACGACTGAAGTTCTGACGAAGTGCTATACGGGACTCGAAATGTTAACTCTGTTTCTCTCTCCTTGGATGCTGCCAGATTTGTTGCGTTTCTCCAGCATTCTCTACATTCATTTCCAATATTGTCAGTCTTGCTCACACATGAAGAGTAACCACTTGGACAAGATTCTAGGACACAGTTGGTGTTTTTTTTTGTACCACACCCAAAAACATACTACATTTGAACTTATGACACTGATTGATGGGACACAATATTAACCAGATTCCACTTACTGAGGATGTTAGGGGATCCAATTCCTCCTTATTCATCATCACCAGCTGTTGTACTCTGGAATAGGGTTTAGGATTGGCTCAGAAATAGTTTGAGGAAATAATGTTTGTGTACTTTACATCAAGCCTGTCAGATTAAAATTTAACTCAGTTTTTTAATAAATCTATCAAGGTCAATTTCATGCATTGAGGCAATTAAATAGACATTTTTCCCTATTCTGCTCCTCTGAAAATGTTGACTTTGCCTTATGGCAAAGTTCCATGATCATTTCATTCCTCAATGGTACCTTTTACAAATGCCCCAGTGGCAAGTACTAGCACACAATCTGACAATGGAGCAGTTTACAGCTGAGCTTAAGCCTGTCTTCACCCAGTACTGCTGTGCACCTGCCTTCCAATGGGAGCTGCAATTAGAAACAGTAGCCATTACTAATATTCCTTCCCAACCCAGGAGCACTATGATCAGTTGCAGCATAGATATTTTCTAATCAACCTGTTCAAAGATTTTATTACACACATCTGGAGCAGGTGGGACTTGGACTCAGGTCTCCTGGCTCAGAGGCAGAGACAGCATCACCCTCCAGCTGTAGAATAATGCCATTGCTCTATCTGTTGGTAGCTGAGCTTGGCCAATGATTTTTCTGGTCTCTTATGTTTCAGAAGCTCTGATCAGGACAGATCTTCAGCCAGTACATTTATTGAATGTATATTGTCTTTTATTCTCCCATAATCTTTTGCTTCATTAAATCCTCTTTTCCAGAAAACTCTGGTTTCTAAAGTTATCCACAAATTAGACCTCAACAGGCTATTTTATACACACACATTCTGACAGGATTCACTGAATACCACTCAGAAGAGGAAGTACTGACTATGATTTTTCTCGGTCATCCAAATGTAGCAGGCGCTCTGGTGTCTTTGTTAAGGTAATCTAGCCCTCAAACCAATAACCAACAGCCAATTGATACAATTATCCACAAAGTCATTTCCAACTGTATCCGAAGGGAAACCTTACATTAATCCAGTAGGTGAACGCATTCCACATATTCACAAATGAAAGGTATCAAATTTACAGTAATTATGTTTTATACTGCTGTTCCTGACATAACAACTGTGGGAAATCAACATAATGAAATATTTATAACTTGTCATACTATAAACTCCCAAGAAGACTAATTGGTTGTCAGTGGGTGTTACATTAGATTGTGAAGTCAAGTAGGCCTTCTCTGATATTTGGGAGAATTGAATAACACTGAATTAAGTTGATCAGAAGCAATAAGGCCTAAATCACAATCACTGTTTTGTACCCTATTAAATTCAAATTAATGCGTGATGGTTGTTAACTTGCAAAGGCAAATCACACAATAAGAAACCAAAATGGCATTACACACTAAGCCATTAATTAGATGCAGTGACTCAGCTTGTCTGTTCTTATCAAATGATTTTCATTACCCATAAGAAATTGTAGTAGTTGCAAGAGCAGGCCATTCAGCCTATTGGTTCACTCAGTAAGATCATGGGTGATCCCACAGTATTAGCTCAAATTTTCTGTCTGCCATTTTCCCCTGTTCCCACTCCCATAACTTCTGACTCTCCTGTAAATCAAAATTCAGTGTAACTCCGTCTCCAATATATCCAATAGCCCAGCCTCTGTTGCTCTCTGTAGCTCCAAAGATCCATTGAGAGAAGGAATTCCTCCTATAGGGAGTTCCTCTTATTCAGAAAGTGATCGCTCAGTTCTATAATCCCCCACAGGCAATAACCCTTTCTCAGCATCTATCCCAATAAGAGTCCTGTATTTCAGTAAGATCACCTCTCTTTCTTCTAAATGCAAATGAGCTTAGGTCCCACTTGCCAAACATTGCGAACCAGATGGTCCATTCATTCTTGAAACATAGAGTGACTCTTTTCATATCAAGTAATTTTCTCTTTGAAACAGACAATCAATTAGCTGCAGTCTAGGTGTTGTCTCACCAATGCCTTGTACAGTTGTAGCAATGTTTCCTTGCTTTAATACCCATGTTTACAAATTTCAAACTCACATTTGTCTTCCTAATTACCAGCTTTTGTGATTCATCAAGAGCATTTCTGAACTGACAGCCAGACTACTGTGACCACTAGGACTCATAACAGCACACAAACCAACAGCCACTCTCAGACAACTCACCAGAACGAAGGACCCGATACCCAGCATGAGCAAAACTAATGTAATGTACAAAATCCCATGCAAGGACTGCACAAAGCACTACATAGGACAAACAGGAAGACAGCTAACGATCCGCATCCATGAACACCAACTAGCCACGAAACGACACGACCAGCTTAGTAGCCACGCACGCAGATGACAAGCAACATGAGTTCGACTGGGACAGCACTACTATTACAGGACAAGCCAAACAGAGAACAGCCAGGGAATTCCTAGAGGCATGGCACTAATCCACAGATTCAATCAATAAGCACATCGACCTGGACCCAATATACCGACCACGGCAGCGGACAGCTGGAACTGACAACTGGAAGCGGCAGAGACAAACCACTATAAATGCCGGAGGAAACATCACAGAAGCGCTTCACAGGAGGCTCCCAAGCACTGAGGATATCACCTAGACAGGGGACGAAACGTCTGCAACACAAATTCCCAGCTCGGCGAACAGAACCACAACAACGAGCACCCGAGCTACAAATCTTCTCACAAACTTTTGTGATTCATGTATGAGGATACCTTCATTCCTCTGTTCCATCGTCTTTTATAGTCTCTCTCCACTTGCATAATACTCTGCCTTTCTATTCTTCCTACCGAAAGGCAGGTCAGTGATTAGCAGTGTGGCCTCACAGTGCCAGGGTCCCGGGTTTGATTCCAGCCTTGGGCAACTGTCTATGTGGAGCTTGCAACATTCTCCTTGTGTCTGCAAGGGTTTTATCCCACAGTCCAAAGATGGGCAGACTCGGTGGATTTGCCATGGGAAATGCAAGGTTAAATGGTGAGCGGGGTGGGATGCTCTTCAGAGGGTCATTGTGGACTTGGTGGATCAAATGGCCTGCTTCCATGCTGTGGGGATTTTATTGATTCAAAATGGATAACTTCACATCTTCCCTCTTCAAACATCTGTCCACTCACTTAAGCGTTCTGCATTTCTTTCAAATTCTTGGAGACAGATTTTCATGAAGGCGGCAGAAAAGAAAATTCCAGAAACATCCCGCCTCAGAAAAAAAATCTTCATTTAAAAACAACTCCCACTCGACATATTTTAGCATTGGGTTGGCGAACCCAGGGTGGAGTGCACATTTGAGGACCGGTGAGAAGCAGCAAGGAGATAAGTAAATACTGAGACCAGCAAAATGCTTCATTTCATTTAGTAGAACAGCCAACCAATGTCAATGACAAATGTCAGGCTCTAAAGCCCTCATCCTTCTCACTTTCACACATTACACGTAGCCCACCAAACATCCTCAACATCCCCATTTCCCCATATCCTGTCAAATTACTGTGCTCTTCATATTCCTGATGACACATCCATGTCCATCCACACCCACACCCCATTGCCAGTCCCCCATCAATGCCCACCTCTGCAGAATTCAGATGCCATGTCTTCAAAATGGAGATCAAAAGATAAAGTTCCAGCCATCTAATAGAGTTCTCACTAAAAACTGAAACAAATATTCACAACAGCCATTCAAAAAGAAAAGAAAAATGGCAAAAGTGGACAACCAAACATATTTATTTGACTAACCACCGCAAAAATAGTTAATTCCTTAATTATCTCTTAAAGCATCTTCATAATGAAAAGAACAGAGAAGATGGTAAAAGAGAGGGAGGTGTGGTATTTGTTCGCCAAAGGTAGTATTATGGTAGCAGAAGGATGTTTGAGGACCCGTCTACTGAGGTAGTATGGACTGAGATTAGAAATAGGAAAGGAGAGGTCACCCTGTTGGGAGTTTTCTATAGACCTCCAAATAGTTGCAGAGATGTAGAGGAAAGGATAGCAAAGATGATCCTGGATAGGAGCGATAGCAACAGGGTAGTCATTATGGAAGACTTTAACTTTCCAAATATTGACTGGGAATACAAAAGTTCAAGTACTTTACATGGGTCAGTTTTTGTCCAATGTGTGCAGGAGGGTTTCCTGACACAGTATGTAGACCAGCCAACAAGGGGTGAGGTCACATTGGATTTGGTAATGAACATAGCCAGGTGTTAGATTTGGAGGTAGATGAGCACTTTGATGATAATGATAATTCAGTAATGTTTATTTTGGTAATGGGAAGGGATAAGTATATACTGCAGGGCAAGAGTAATAGCTGGGGGAAAGACAGTTATGATGCGATTAGGCAAGATTTCGGATGCAAAGGATGGGGAAGGAAACTGCAGGGGATGGGCACAATTGGAATGTGAAGCTTATTCAAGGAACAGCTACTGCGGGTTCTTGATAAGTACGTACCTGTCAGGCAGGGAGGAAATTGTCGAGCGCGGGAGCCATGGTTTACTAAGGAAGTTGAATCTGTTGTCAAGAGGGAGAAGCAGGCTTATGTTAGGATGAGATGTGAAGGCTCAACTCGGGGGCTTGAGAGTTACAGGTTAGCCAGGAAAGACCTAAAGAGAGAGTAAAGAAGAGCCAGGAGGAGACATGAGATGTTATTGGCAGATAGAATCAAGAAAACCTTTCTAAAGGTATAGCAGGAAGAAAAGAATAATTAGAGTAAGATGAGGGCCAATCAGTGATAGTAGTAGGAAGTTATGCGTGGAGTCAGAGGAGATAGGCGAAATACTAAATGAATATTTTTAATCAGTAATCACACTAGAAAAATACAATGTTGGAGAGGAGAAGACTGAGATACAAGCTACTAGACTAGATTGAGGTTCACAAGGAGAGGGGTTAGCAAGTTGGAAAGTGTAAAAATAGATAAGTCCCCTGGGTTGGACGAGATTTATCTGAGGATTCTCTGGGAAGTGGGAGGAGATTGCAAAGCATTTGGCTTTGGTTTTTATGTCATCATTGGTTACAGGAATAATGCCAGAAGACTGGAGGATAGCAAATGTTGTTCCCATGTTCAAGAAGAGGAGTAGAGACAACCCTGGCAATTATAGACCAGTGAGCCTTACTTCGGTTGTGGGTAAAGTGTTAGAAAAAGTTATAAGAGATAGGATTTACAATCATCTAGAAAGGAATAAGTTGATTAGGGATAGTCAACATAATTTTGTGAAAGGTAGGTCATGCCTCACAAACTTTATTGAGTTCTTTGAGAAGGTGACCAAACAGTTGAATTAGGGTAAAGCAGTTTGGGTAGTGTATATAAATTTCATTAAGATGTTTGATAAGGTTCCCTACGGTAGGCTATTGCACAAAATATGGAGGCATAGGATTGAGGGCGATTTACTGGTTTGGATCAGAAATTGGCTAGCTGAAAGAAGACCGAGGGTGATTGCTGATGGGAAATGTTCATCTTGGAGTTCAGTTGTTAGTGATGTACCGCAAATCTGTTTTGGCTCCACTGCTGTTTGTCATTTTTATAAATGACCTGGATTAGGACATGGAAGGATGGGTTAGTAAATTTACGGATGACACTTAGGTCGGTAGAGTTGTGGATAGTACCAAAGGATGTTATAGGTTAAAGAGGGACATAGATAAGCTGCAGAGCTGGGCTGAGAGGTGACAAATGGAATTTAATGTGGAAAAGTGTGAGATGATTCACTTTGGAAGGAGTAACAGGAACGCAAAGCACTGGGCCAATGATAAGATTCTTGGTAGTGTAGATGAGCAGAGGGATCTCGATGTCCATGTACATACATCCCTGAAAGTTGCCACCCATGTTGATAGGATTGTTAAGAAGGCATGCGGTGTGTTTGCTTTTATTAGTAGAGGGATTGAGTTTCGGAATCATGAGGTCATGCTGCAGCTTACAAACCTCTGGTGCAGCCACACTTGGAGTATTGCGTACAGTTCTGGTTACCATATTATAGGAAGGATGTGGAAGCTTTGGAAAGGGTTCAGAGGAGATTTACAAGGATGCTGTCTGGTATGGAGGGAAAGTCTTATGAGGAAAAGCTGAGGGACTTGAGGCTGTTTTCATTGAAGAGAAGAAGATTAAGAGATGACTTAATTGAGACATATAAGATTATCAGAAGGATAGATAGAGTGGACAGTGTGAGGTAAAAGCAAGGACTGCAGATGCTGGAAACCAGAGTCTAGATTAGAGTAGTGCTGGAAAAGCCCAGCAGGTCAGGCAGCATCCGAGGAGCAGGAAAATCGACGTTTCAGGCAAAAGACCTTCATCATTCCTGATGAAGAGCTTTTGCCCGAAACGTCGATTTTTCTGCTCCTCGATGCTGCCTGGCCTGCTGTGCTTTTCCAGAACCACTCTAATCTAGACAGTGTGAGCTGTTTTCCTCAGATGGTGATGGCTTGCATGAGTGGGCATAGCTTTAAATTGAGGGGTGATAGATTTAGGACAGATGTCAGAGGCAGGTTCTTTACTTAGAGGGGTTTGGAACACACTACCTGCAACAGTATTAGGCTCGCCAAATTTAAGGGCATTTAAATGGTCATTGGATAGACATATGGACGAAAATAGAATAGTGTAAGTCAGATGGCTTTAGATTGGTTTCACAGGTTGGCGCAACATCGAGGGCCAAAGGACCTGTACTGTGCTGTAATGTGCTATGTTCTATACATATGAATGCTGGCTCCTACTGTGATAAATGGGTTAGATCAGTTGAAACTCAATGAAACATTCAGACTTTTTCTTTTCTAGGCTACACCAGGCATCCTGTCAATAAAAGCAGTCCAGGAACAGTTTGGAATTTCCCTTTTCTAAATGAAAGCCAAAACAGAAAGTTTTTAATTCATTTTGAAAGGATTTTTGACATGTAAATCACTTCATAATTTTATGCTAGCAATTCCAAGCAGTCTGTTCTTCAGTTTTGAATACTTTTTTCCCCAATTGGAAAATAATTCTCATGCATCTGCTAGCAACCTGCTATGGCAATCTTTCAGTGGTACTGTCTTTTCCCAAACAAGGAGCCATGAATAAAACTAAGATGGATTCTGTCTTTATTTTCTTTCTTTTCCATTTCTGTGGTTTCTGTTATTAATATAGGTGTTGTCGTATGGCGTCTAAAACATTTTTCACTTTTTGATTTTTATGGGGGTGGCACAGTGGCTCAGTGGTTAACACTGCAGCCTCACAGCACCAGGGACCCAGGTTCGATTCCAGCCTTGGGTGACTGTCCGTGTGCAGTTTGCACATTCTCCCCGTGTCTGTGTGGCTTTGCTCCGGTTTCCTCCCACAGTCCAAAGATGTTCAGGTTAGGTGAATCGGCCATGCTAAATTTTCCATAATGTTAGGTGCATTAGTCAGAGGGAAACGGGTCTGGGTTGATTACTCTTTGGAGGGTCAGTGTGGACCTGTTCTACATTGTAAGGAATCTAATACAAGTGACTACTCCATACTAATGCTTGCAGACTGCTGACCAATATAATGGTCAACTTACCTTTGTGAACTAAACTTTATTCTCCATCACCATGATAAAACACATCGAGCCTAAAATACAATATTTAACTATTGAAAATGAGGAACAGATTTTCATGCATATTTCAAGTCTTGTCAATAGAAACATTCCAGGAGTAAATTAATTCTTTTCTTTCATCTTGGGTCCTCACATGGGCTGGTTTCCTCTATTGTTCATTGCTCCTCGTGGTTCACAATTCACAATGGGACAGGGAAGGAGAAAGGAGGAGGGGATTGGAGAAGAAACCTTGTGAGAAATTCTCTGCAACTAAAATGTTACATTTTTCTTTTATATGTCTTTCATTTGTTTTATTTTTAAAAGTTTTTATTTTAGTCGGCAATGTACGAATTCAGCAATGTAAACTGTTTCAACTTATAGAATGTAATGTTTCCTTCCAAAACCGGAGGTTCCTGCAGAACCTAATTCCAGCCTTTGCATTTATTTCTATGGGAACCACTGTTTCACCGAACATTGTGATTTTCAGAAATGCAACCACAACTTTAAGTGAGAACTTATTATGTACAAAATAATAACAGCTGGAAGCAAATTAAGGCATAATTTAATCTCATACAATCAGTGAGAAAGGGCATAACATTACATAACACTAGTTTTTAAAGCTTCAGACAGTATATGATATCTCAATGTTATGTAGCGAAGTCTCTCAAAATAAGTAGCAGGTTGAAAGCAATCCTGAGGAAACTTTATTCCTTTACTATTCCATTGTCAGTTAGTTCCCAACATTGCAGAGTTCACATAGGCTGCTAAGTTACCCTGAAATGCTTGCTCATGCATTGAGAGGTTGGTTCTTTGTGCAGCTGCACTCAGCAGACCACTGCTCCATGAGGGGGACTAGTCATATAAACTGTCCCCTGTACATCACCTTGAATAGCAGTCACTTGAAAAACTAATGGACAGAACAAACCTTTCCTCCCAGAGATGTGTGGAATCATCAGTGGGGGCTGTAATGCGTAGATACTTGAATGGGAGATCAGTCCGTGAAATCAAGCAGGTAATCGGAGAATGTCATCGAGATGTACAGCACAGAAGCAGATCCTTGTGTCCAACTCATCCATGCCAACCAGATATCATCATCCCATTTGCCAGCATTTGGTCCATATCCTATAAACCCTTCTATTCATGTATCCATCTAGACGGCTTTTAAAGGCTGTAATTGTACCATCCTGCATCACTTCCCCTGGCAGCTCATTCCATTGATGCACCATCCTCTGTGAAAAAATTGCCCCTTAGGTCTCTTTTATATACTTCCTCTCTCACCTTATACCAATGCCTTTTAGCTTTGGACTCCACAATTCAGGCCCCTCATGATTTTATAAGCCTCTTAGAATGTCACCTCTCAGCCTCTGACTCTCCAAGGAAAATAGCCTCAGCCTATTCAGCCTCTTCCTATACCCCAAACCCTCCAACCCTGGCAACATCCTTACAAATCTTTTCTGCACTCTTTCACGTTTTACACCATCTTTCCCATAGCAAGGAGACCAGAATCGAGTGCAGTATTCTAAAAGTGGTCTAACCAATGTCCTGTAGAACCACAACATGGCACCCCAACTCAATGCACTAACCAACAAAGGCAAGCATACCAATTGTCATCTTCACTAGATTAGATTACTTACAGTGTGGAAACAGGCCCTTCGGCCCAACAAGTCCACACCGACCCGCCGAAGCACAACCCACCCACACCCCTCCATTTACCCCTTACCTAACACTACGGGTAATTTAGCATGGCCAATTCACCTGACCTTGCACATCTTTGGACTGTGGGAGGAAACCGGAGCACCCGGAGGAAACCCACGCAGACACGGGGAGAATGTGCAAACTCCACACAGTCAGTCGCCTGAGTCGGGAATTGAACCCGGGTCTCTGGCGCTGTGAGGCAGCAGTGCTAACCACTGTGCCACCGTGCTGCCCATACTGTGCCACCATGCCGCCCATAACTACTCTGACTCCATTTGAAGGAGCTATGAACCTGTACCCCAAGTTCTCTTTGTTTGGCCACACTCCCTAAGATCCTACCATTAAGTGTATAAGTCCTGCCCTGATTTGCCTTTCCAAAATGTAATACCTCACATTTATCAAAATTAAACTCCATCTGCCAGTCATCGGCCCATCTGATCAAGGTCCCTTTGTACTCTGAGATAACCTTCTTCACTGTCCACCAAACCACCCACTTTGGTGTCAACTGCAAGCTTACCAACTGGAAAACCAAACATTTGTTCAGCAAATGAAATGGTCAAGGACTGTGAAAATATTCAGGCCCACTTGTCCTTGGCACGAAGTAGGGGTTGCTTGCCATGTAACCAACAGAAAGTTATACAATTAAAGCAAGTCCAAGCCCAGCTCATTCATCCTGGAAGCATGTTTCAGTCAGGTTCTGACTGGTTTCTGAGACTCAGTGGTGTAGGATTCTATTACATTCTCTCTGATATCCTTCACCCTCTCTGATCCTCATCTTCACCCTCAGAAGAACGTTGCTGATTCTTCATTTCCTCTACATCCCCCAATAAAGGATCACTCCACTTTCACTTTCAAACATAGTCATTTACTTCAAGAACATTCAGAGTATTTGTGACAGAAGCTGCTGGCACGTGCTGTAGCTGTGATATTGACATAGCTGACTGCTTCAGCAATACATCCATTCCCTTGACTATTGAGTACTCAACCCATGACAAACTGCCAAATGAGGCTGGCAGCCTGTAACTTAGCACTCAAGTGTCTGTGAGCTTAAAAGGCAATGCATGCCACAGAGGCTGGCAGACTCCAAGTAAGCATAAAGTAAGTGCTCTGAAATAAGAACCTTAATTTCCATTCTATGTGGATGCATGCAAAGTAACCTGACAGATGTACGCAAGTCATACGTACCTCTGAGCTCCAGATTGAAGTTCTGAAGAGTTAAGATGATATGAGAGTTGGACCCAGAGCTGGCATGATGATGTACTGGGGCTGATGGTATGCCAAAGCTTGGATAGAGGATAGAGTTGTCATGGTGAAAACCGAGTTGGACGAAAGCAAACAATTGGGGAATTACAGTCAACAGATCCCTGCTCTGACCAGTTTCTCATGGAAGGAGAGAGGAAGTGGACGTGGAGCATTAGTGCCACGAGTTGGGCGAATAAAGAGTCACAAATGCAAGGAAATAAGGAAGTCACCAGTTCACGGTTTTAATTTAAACTTGTCATTGAAAACTTAAGAGGGAAATCAAAGAGCATTTTTCTCAATCGTAAGATATTGAATTTTTCTTTCTCATCATATTTTCTTGGATTTCTCACCATTATCCACACCTCTGAAATGGAAAATTCCACCCTAGTGTCACCAAGTTTTGGGTCAGAGTGGCAGACTTTTGACTCAACGTTGCAGTCTCTCAGCCCAGCGTGGCAGTTCCTTGGTCTGGCATGGCAGTCTCTCAGCCTGGCCTGGCTGTGTCTGGGCCTGACCTTGCGATCTCTCGGCCCGACGTGGTGGTCACTCGGCCTGGCGGTCTCTCGTCCAGCGGTCTCTCGGCCATGTATGGCAGTCTCTCGGCCCAGTGTGGTGGTCTCTCAGCCTGGCGTGACAGTCTCTCAGCTCAGCATGATGTCCTCTCGACCCAGCATGGTGGCCCCTCGGCCCAGTGTAGTGGTTTCTTGGCCCAGTGTGGCGGTCTCTCAGCCCAGCGTGGTCATCTCTCGGACCAGTGTGGTCGTCTCTCAGCCCAGTGTGGTCGTCTCTCAGCCCAGTGTGGCAGTATTTTGACCCAGTGATCTCTCAGCCCTGTGCGGTGGTCTGTCAGCCCAGCGTGGCGGTCTCTTGGCCCGGCGTTCTCTTGGCCCAGCGTGGCGGTCTCTTGGCCCAGTGGGGCAGTTTCTCAGCCCAGCATGACTGTCTCTCAGCCTAGCGTGACATTCTCTTGGCCTGGCATCTGGTCTCTCGGCTTGGCATGGCAGTCTCTCAGCCCAATGTGGCGGTCTCTCAGCCTGGTGTAGCGGTCCCTTCGGCCCAGCGTGGCGTCAACATGCACTTCTGGTCACAAGGTAATTCCTCAAAGTGCAGTCCCACTGTGGCTAAGCACTTAAGAAAAACTATAATGTTTGAACTTTAAGCTTTATTTCTTTATTTCCTACTTAAACCTAAGAAGGTCTGCAACATGTAACTTTTAACTTTGTTCTTTCTTTCTATCTTATTCTTAAGATTCTGTTCCTAGGTACTTGCACCTAAGATGGTGCCTTGTGTGGTGACGTTATACACGTTTCACTGTACTCTTGTACTTTTGTACTTGAGTACACATAACAATAAAATCAAAGCACAAATCAAGGGTGTCAAGGTACCCACCAACCTTTATCACACCGAGGCAGCATACCCAGGTGGGGGTTGGACAGTTCAAAAATGAACCAGCGCACTCTTCTTGATTGTTGGAAAATATTGAATAAAAAATGCCAGTTTCAGGGTGAAATGAAAAATGCCCAGTCTGCTAAAACAGCACAGAATAATCATTATTGAGTTTGCATTGTAACAGAGTCTTTTTAGATTCATTAATGTCAAGGGAATAGCAAAATAACAAAGGAGGTGCAGCACATTTCCATGTCCCTAATATAACCTGTGCTAAATATATCTTATGTGACATATATATCTTATGTACCATGACTAAATGGGCACATGTGCCACATTGCTCCTATGGCGAACAGAAGCCTCTCGTTTTATTTCCTTTTTTCTCCATTGACTTGCGTCTATTTTGTATTCAAATGGATGCTAATCCTGAAATTGTTAATACTGTTTTATTCTGTGGTTAATCTGTTGTCAAGTTATTTAGAAACCACAAATCAAAGTAACACATGTGGTTTGGTGTTTGAAAATGTAATTTGTTTTGTTTAATTAGTTGAAAATGCATGCCGAGAGATGAGAGTAAAGTAAGCAAACTTGTCATGGGACAAACATTTAAGGATACAAAGCAGTTTGAAAACTTTCTGAAGATGTGTGGAATGTGTTTTAAGAAATTTCTGGGATACTGGGACAATATTTCAGCCTTGAATTGAGATTTATAAATATTAGGAGTCTGTTGCTTAGTGTGAAAAAGGAAACATGCCTCCTGAGATTGGAATAAATTAAAAGCATCTTCTTCCTACATTTAAGTGAGCATTGCTTGACATGAAAAACATTGATGCTGTCATTTCACACACAAGATGTCCCATTCAGTAGAAATCCCTCACTTTGAGTAGCACATAAGCTGGAAAGGTTGTACCTACACAAAAATGAAACATTAACATTACTTGTCCAAATCATTTTTTGATTGCAATGTAGCATAGAAATTCCAGATGGATACAAAACTGACAGTAATTTACACATAGTGCAGGATGAGTTGAAGATCCTTCTTTACAACTCTCCTTTGAAGAATGATGTACCATTTGCCTCAAACTGCACAGCTGAGTTCTGCCTTCTGTCTGTGCATGTATGACTGTGTTTATCTACTGAGTTAGTGCAGCAGAAATGACTCCAGTGAGCAGCCAGCCAATGAACTGCCTGGCTGAGGCCCCAGCACGGACAGACGAGTGCATTCAGTGCAGATGAGGCAGGTGCTGCTCCTTTCAGCTTCAGTAAGCAGATCTCAGCATCAGGGCTACGATCAAGGCTTTACAAAGGCCTCCAGCGCCATCCCTGGAGAGAAGGTGCAATCATTTAATCACTCGTGCACACAAATTCAAAGTGTGCTCACACAGGGGAGAAATATGCTATGTTTTCATTGACTTAACAGAAAAACGTCAATTCAAGTACAAGTTAGCAATATGTACCATCTTACTTCTGTTGTTTGAAAACCATCAATCTCCAGTGTTTTGTTTCTTTGGACTCTTATCTATACTACACTATTGATTTGCAACCAATGTAAGGACAACTGTAGAGATTTCATGCATATCTGGCACATTGCAAGCACAATTCTAAAGGGTTACATAGAACATAGAACATAGAAAAGTACAGCACAGAAAAGGCCCTTTGGCCCATGATGTTGTGCCGAGGTTTAATCCTAACGTAAAATATAATAACTTAACCTACATACCCCTCAACTCACTGCTATCCATGTGCCTGTCCAGCAGTCACTTAAATGTCCCCAATGACTCTGCTTCCGCCATCACAGCTGGCAATGCATTCCATGCATTCACAACTCTCTGCGTAAAGAAACTACCTCTGACGTCTCCTTTATACATTCCTCATAATACCTTCAAACTATGACTCCTCATCCCAATCAATCCTGCCCTGGGGAAAAGTCTCTGGCTATTGACGCTATCTATTCTACTCATTATTTTTTTCACCCCGATCAGGTCTCCTCTCTTCCTCCTTCTCTCCAGAGAGAAAAGTCCGAGCTTATTCAACCTTTCTTCATAAGGCAAACCCTCCAGTCCAGGCAGCATCCTGGTAAACCTCTTTTGCACCTTCTCCAACGTCTCTGTATATTTCCTATAGTAGGGCGACCAGAACTGGACACAATATTCCAAGTGTGGTCTCACCAGGGACTTGTAGAGCTGTAGCAAAACCTCACGGCTCTTAATCTCAATGCCCCTGTTAATGAAAGCCAAAACACCATATGCTGTAGCTCTCGATACTATCGATTACACCTCCAACCTTTGTGTCATCTGCAAATTTACTAATCCACCCCTCAACCTCCTCATCCAAGTCATTTATAAAAACTACAAAGAGCAGAGGCCCAAGAACAGAGCCCTGTGGGACCCCACTCAACACTGACCTCCAGGCAGAATACTTTCTATCTACAACCACTCTCTGCCTTCTGTCGGCTAGCCAATTTTGAATCCAGATAGCCATATCTCCCTGTATCCCATACTTCCTGACCTTACGAATGAGCCTATCATAGGTTCCTTATCAAATGCCTTGCTGAAGTCCATATACACCACATCCACTGCTCGACCTTTGTCAACTTGTCTTGTCACCGCCTCAAAGAACTCAATAAGATTTGTGAGGCCTGATCTGCCCCTCGTAAAGCCATACTGACTGCCTTTAATCACACTATGCTTTGCCAAATAGTCATAAATCCTATCCCTCAGAATTCTTTCCAAGACTTTGCTGACCAGGATGCAGGATATCAGTAACCTAGGGCTATAGATGGATAAATCTTTGATGGTGATTGACAGTTTGAGAAAGAAAGTAAGGCAACATATACAGTATGACACTTTGTAAGTAAAGGCATAGAATACATAAATGTAGTGATCTTGATAAAACTGTTGAAAACAGTGGTTCTTCCTCAGCTGAATTACTGCTTCTAGCTCTGGGCCAAACCAGTTTAGAAAGAATGTGAAGGTGTTATGTAGGGAAGAAGTCACAATTGGGAATGACCTACAGGCCTATCAACTGTCATCAAAATGTAGGCTAGAGTATAGAAGGACAGATATAGGAAGCTTGTGAAATAAAGGGGTGGCAATAATCTTGGATGAATGAATCTGCATAAAAACTAGAAAAGTCAGATTGTAGCAGCATGGATCACAAGTTCATGGAATGCTCTCCAGATAGGATTTGGTATTGTGTAGTGTGACAGGGTTAATTAATGGTCTTGGAGTTAAGGCACCACTGAGTAGCAGCTAACACAACATGATTGAATTTTACATCCAGTTGTAAGGGAGAAAATTGTGTCAAAACTTAGCATTTTGAAATTTAAAAGGACAACTATGTGGGAATGGAAGTTGAAGTAGCTGAAGTGAATTGACTAGGGAATAGATTGAGGGAGATACAGTGGCATACCTTTAAAGAACATTTCAGAATTCTGGATGTAGGTTTGGTCACTGAGCTGGAAGGTTCATTTTCAGACGTTTCATCACCATACTAAGTAATATCATCAGTGATCCTCCGGATGAAGCCCTTGTAGCATGGCCCGCTTTCTATTTATGTGTTCAGGTTTCCTTGGTTTGGTGATGTCATTTCCTGTGGTGATGTCATTTTGTGTGGTGATGTCATTTCTTGTTATTTTTCTAAGGGGTGGTAAATGGGATCCAAGTCAATGTGCTTGTCAATAGAGTTCTGGTTGTAATGCCATGTTTCCAGGAATTCCCGTGCGTGTCCCTCTTTGGCTTGTCCTAGGTTGGATATATTGTCCCAGTCGAAGTGGTATCCTTCCTCATCTGTATGTAAGGATGCTAGTGAGAGTGGGGCATGTCTTTTTGTGGCTAGTTGATGTTCATGTATCCTGGTGGCTAGCTTTCTGCCTGTTTGTTCAATGTAGTGTTTGTTATTGTTCTTGTTAGGTAATTTGTAAATCACATTAGTTTTGTGTGTTGTCCGTATCGGGTCTTTCAAGTTCATTAGCTGCTGTTTCAGTGTGTTGGTGGGTTAGTGGGCTACCATGATGCCAAGAGGTCTGAGTAGTCTGGCAGTCAGTTCCAACCATTTCCAGAACTCTAGCTGTCCATTTTTACATTTCATACTAGCTTCCCCTCATGGTATAATTATTTTCCCCTATTAACCTTATTCTGACCAATGATCGAGCCTTCTACTCACCTATGTCCAGTTATATATGTTATAATGCGGATCTGGTACAAGGTTACTTTGCCCTTGAAATTTCTTTCAGGATGGGGGTAATTGGCCAGACTCGTTCATGTCTGAAGTTTGAATGATTCATCGGGGCCTTGTGGTTTACCCTGACAGGGCTTCAGGCCAAAAGCTTGGAAGGTCTTTTGAAAATCAGTTACTGTTAAGGGGACATGGCCAGCTCTCTAGCAGTGCAGTTCAATTCAGTTTGAGAGTGAGTTGAGTCAGTCACGGGGAAACTGGAAGTTTCTCTCTCTCCTTCTGCCCTCTCCAATTTCAAGCCTGTAACCTCTAGTTTTTTTTAATTTTTTACTGTTTGTACTAAGGGATGTGTGTATTGGGACTGTTGCAAGTATTTTCAGAACAGCATCATTAAGTCAGGTTTGGAGAGGATAAGTCATCCAGTATTCTGTTTTCTGTTCTTCATGTTTCATTCTGTAATTTTGTCAATAAATTTTGTTTGTTCAAAAGTTGACAGTCGACCCAGCTAATTTACTCCGGGGAATATCTACTATATATATACCAAGCTAAATAAATAGCAAAGTTATGGGCTAGCTGCTTAAAAGTGGGCTACCTGCTTAAACATGTTTTGAGGGGTCTGGCCTAGTGCATAACATATACTTTGATGCTTTCCTTAACGACTTCAGTTAGCCATGTAGAATAATTGATTCCAACACTTTCCACATGACGCATGCCAATTTAGCTGTCTCATAATTACCTGTTTTCTGCCCCACCCCATGTCTTGAATAGAGAGGCTATATTTGCTTATTCCCAGTGGGATTGATTTTTTGTTGATTTAGCATCTCGTTAGCCACCTCATCTCAGACCCTAGAGTTCTAAAGAAAGGTCACTGGACTCATAACATTAACTCTGCTTTCTCTCCACCGATCCTGCCAGATTTGCAGAATTTCTCCAACATTTTCTTTTTTAACCGATTAATAGCTGTAAGTTAGGACATTAAAGAGAGGGAGGAAATTAGGGAAATTATAATCAAGAGGAAAGCAATAATTGACAGATTTGCAAGTTTTCGGGTCCAGATGGATTTCAATTCATGATCTTATTTGAGGTGGCTAATAAGATAGCTACATTGATGTTAGTCTTCCAAAATTCTCTAGATTCAAAAATTATTTCATACTGGAAAGTAGTAATTATATGCTCTAAATTCAAAAATTGTAGGGAGGAGGTAGAAACAGGAAATGATAAGCCTTCACGGTTGTCATGGGGAAGATGTTCAGATCAATCATTAAGGAGGCAGTGGCTAGTCACTTAGAAACTGTCAAGATAATCAAGAAGAGTTAACGTGATTTTGAGAAAGGGAAATCACATTTAGCTAATTATTAGACTTCTTTGAAGGATTAACATGTGCTGTGTATAAAAGGGAACTTGTAGATATACTGTACTTGGATTTTCATAAGGCATTTCACGAGGACCCATACCAAAACATATTGCAGAAAATAAAATTTCATGGTATACAGGGTAGCATGTTAACATAAAATTGGCTGTCTTTCAGAAAACAGTATATGCATAAATGGGTCTTTGGGTGGATGTCTGATGTACCAGACCAGACTCTTCAAAATATTTTAAGAACGTAGCCCAGACCTAACCCTTTCTTATTTTAAAGGCAAATCTAAAGTGCTGTGTTCCAGACGCAATTTGACTCATCAAGTTACCAAATGTTAAGAGAAAAACAACTTATTTAAACACTATAGATAAAATACAAAGAAAGAATAACTTAGAATAACTTAACTCTATTGAAAAACTCAATAGAATAATCAACACAGTGACTCTTGTTAATTAGCTGTTCCTATATGGTAACACCCCAAAAACACCCCGTGGCAAAATAGAAAATTCAGATAAATGGATTTGTCTTACAGGTAAGCTAGCAGCAGAGAAAGACCCCAGCTTCTAGCTGTAAGCGAGAGGGAGGGAAAGATAGTTTCTATTTCTTCAAGCCCTCAACAGCATCTGCTTAAAGCTGAACCTGAAAACTAAAACAAAACTAGAAAACCTGGTATGTGAGAGCTGTCCACACCCAGTCAGGCTGCTTCTATTGTTCCAGCTTTTAAAACAAAAATTCCACTTTCTCATAAGCTGTTTACTGTGGTAGCTTTGATAGACTACTCATCCCTCTGCCTTCCAACCTCTCTTTAAAACAAAAGGATGAAATAACCACTTAAAGCCACAGCATCATCGCAGATGTGACAAGATTGAAGTGGATTTACTGCACAAGGTTAGTAAGGATGTAAACCAGATGGCTTTCCTTTATTATGAGAGGAATTGGACAGAACAGATAAGATATTGTACTTCATTGCTAAGACCATATCTCAAATACTGTATGCAATTTTGTTTCCGTTACTTAAAAAAGATTTAAATGCAAATGAGGCGGTTCAAAGGAGGTTTACAAGAATGACATCTGGAAAGAGTGGGTTGTCTTATAAAAATGCATTGAACAGACTGGGCCTGTGTCCAGTGGAGTGTAGGAGAGTGAGGAGTTACTTGATAGGAGTGTACAAGGCTCTTGACAAGGAAATTGTGGAAAAGGTGTTAACTCTGGTGGGTCAGCCGAGAAGTAAGGGGATGTGTTTTTAAAACTAGGGGTCCCAAATTTAGAATAAAGATGATGAGGAACATTTTTTTCTTTCTCAAAGGGTTCTAAGGTATTGGAATCTTTGCCTCAGAAGGCAGTGGAGGTTAGGTCGTAGAATATATTTAAGGCAGAGGTAGATAGATTCTTGTTAGGAAAGAAATTCAGAGGTTATCAGGTGTAAATCAAAACACAAACATGTCAGCCGTGATCTTATTGAGTAACAGAGCAGGCTGGAGGGGCAGACAGGTCTGCTTCAGCTCCGCATTTTTATGTGAATATCATAGAGGCTGCAAGATAATGGTTTCAGGAAAATGGAACTTCGGCTATTGGAGGAGTCGGAGAAGCTGTGACGGTTCTCCTTGGATGGTTAACAGATTTGATAGAGGTATTCAAAATTATGAGAGGACTGGACAGCGGATGGATAGAAAAAAACTGGTACCATTGTTGGGAGGATTGAGAAATAGTGGGCACAGATTGAAGATACTTGCAGAAGAAGCAATCGTGACATGAGAGATGTCTTTTTTTCAACACAACAAGTGGCAAGGATCTAGAATGAGGTGATGTGAAAGTGACTACTGCAGATGCTGGGGATTAGAGTCAAGAGTGTGGTCCTGGAAAAACTGGAAGGTCCCGAAATGTCGATTTTCCTGCTCCTCGGATGCTGCCTGACCTGCTGTGCTTTTCCAGCACCACACTCTTGACTCTAGAATGAGATTATGTTGAAGGAAGTTTTGATATTCAAAAGGGAATTGGATCATGCTCAAAAAAGGAAATATTTATCAGGCCATGGGAAAAAGACAGGCACTGGGGCCACGTGAATTGCTTTTGAAGTGAAACAGCATGATTATGACAGTCGGAATGAATCTTTCTGAGCTGGAAGAACTTAATTTAATGAATCATCTTATACCTGTTGCCTCACATTAACAACCTCTTTCAAATAAGTCCAATTTCTCTTGATTTATTATATCAAAAACTCTCATTAATTTGAAAGTCTTGACTAAATCTTCTCTGCACTAAAGAGCACAATCCAAAAGAGTCTACTGTCTCCACACTGTCAACATTCTGGGGGTTACCATTGACCAGAAACTGAACTGCATCCACCATATAAATACTGTGGCTACAAGAACAGATCAAAAGCTTTGAATTCTGCAATAATAACTCACCTCCCTGACTCCCCAAAGCCTGTCCACGATCTGCATCTTATAAATCAGGCATGCAATGAAAAACGTCCCTCTTACTTGAATGTGTACAACTCCGACAACACTCAAAAGCCTTGACATCATCCAGGATATAAAAAACAATACGACACCATGTCCGACACATTCACTCCCTTCACCACTAATACGCAACACATCTCTTGAGAACAATTTCCAAGAAATATTCTTCCAAAAAATGTTGCCAGAATTGTGCAGAATCGAGATGGCAACAAATCTTGGTTTACCAGTGATGACCAACTCTCAAGAAAGTATTTTTGACAGAGGCAAGGCCTAAACAGTGCTTAATAAAGATTTACCAAGACATTCTTGTTTTTAAATCCAAAGATTCCATTGAATTTTGTAGCAGCTTTATCAAGTTGTCATAAAGCATTCAAAGAGGAATCTATATTTTTCTAATTTCATTTCATTAGTTTCCATTTTTATACTGAAATGACTGTAATGTTGACATTTTCAACATGATTCTTCATTTTTCTACTTTTTAGATTTTTTTGCCTAGATACTTTGTATCTAAGATGGTGCCATGCATGGCAATGACATTGTACACCTTTCACTGTACTCTTGTATGCCATATACATGACAATAAAATCTAAATCTAAAAAAAAGTGACCCTCAAGGTCAGTCTGCTACCTCCCCTCCTTTAAAGTTTATCATGTAGTTTATAAAACTATTTTTTTTTAATTTTCCTTCAAAAATGTATCACCAGTCTGGAGGAATTTGCTGCACAAGTATTAGCTGCCCCATTTCCTACAGAGACTACATTTTAAAAAATACTTTATTGTGACATTCTGAGATCATGTAAAGAGCTACAAAAATGCAGTCTCCCTTTTGTAATCAGTAATTAACAAGTTGACATAATTCAAATGTTCCCAGTAGTCAACTTCCACTGAAGCTAATGTATATCATATATGAGACTTGGATTTTCAAAGTATATTCAGAGAGTGATCAGGTTTCTACTAAATATTAAGAACACCAAAATTAATAGCTTTTAATGATAGAAGTATTCATACTGATGTATTTTGTAAACCATAAAAATAAGGCTTGCAGTGTGCACTCTTATTTTTAAGTACATTGATGTAGAAAAGCTTTTGATCAGCACTGTGGATAATGTCATCAAAAGATGCCCACTCTGTTTAAGCGCAACAACTTATGGACATCAACAAATCTATGCAACTGAAACACTCAGTATTAAGTTCTTGTATTTTTGGCACAAGCTCGTTTTTGATGGGCTCTGTCAGTGTTGAATAGAACAATAGTGTTCAATAATGCAGATAAACCTACTCTTCTTGGTTATCTAGTCTCTCTGTCCAGTCAGTGATCATTCATCATTTAAAAGGCATCAGAATGGGTATGTGGATAGGAAGGGTTCAGAGGGACATGGACCAAGTGTAGGCAAATGGGACTAGATTAGTTTAGGATATTTGTTTGGCATGGACAAGTTGAACGGAAGGGTTTGTTTCTGTGTTGTACATCTTTATGACTCTATATCCATTCCAAAAGCATAATAACTTTCTATGACTTTCTGCAAAATAGCTAATCTAACTCCAATCACACTGAGAGTGTCATCTTAAAGCAAGAAAACTCTAAATGTCATCTACTGCAGCTCTATAAAATAAAACCAATATTACATTATTAAGCAATTCAGAAAAAAAAAATACTGTTGGTCTTTAATTTAATGTAAAACAGTTGTTCATCTTCAGAATTTGTGTTTTGAATCATTGTCTTGATTCCATCCTTATATAATCTATTCCCTAATCCCCAGAACATTCTCACAGCTCTTTCCACCTTGTCTAGTTTAACTAAATCCTTTCTACAGTGAGAGTCCCAGTTTGTAAATAACAATGCTGCTGCAGACTGACAGCAGCAGCCCCCTTCTAAATCCTGCAGACTGACAGCAGCAGTTAACCTGCTTTGATTGAACTCCATCCTTTTGTCTGTACAATGCAACATCCTATTTCCTTTCTGACAGTAAGCAGACACCAGCCTGTCGGTACAAGGGATTTATTTGTTGTAGCTTTGTGTCCTTCTTTTCTTATCGTTTGTTCTTTGCCAGTAGCTTTCTCTTAATCCAAAAGTTTGAGATGTATGCCTGATTTGAACAACTTAAATCTCAGATGTCAAAACATTGGTCAAAATAATTTTTAACCCTTCATTTCAAATGCTAGGGGAATAGAGCAAACAGTTTCCACCTGCATTAATAGGATATCCTGACTTGTCATAGGATTAATAGGCTAGTGATGCCTTTTCTTTTGGGAAATTATATTTCCATCAATCTCAGTTAGTTCAAGCATGAGTATTGCCCAGAAACCAATTAGGCAGTAGGTTTGTGGAGATGCACAGCTAATGAAGTGAACAGAAGGTAAACCCAAAGATTTAATATCAGTCACACTGTTATTGAGACACATTGATATTGATATTGATGTATTGATATGATGCTTCCAGCTTCATGCAGGTTTTCAGTTTTCTGGACTCTATCGCAGGTAACCCCATAAAGTCAATGCTCAATCCTAAACAGAATGATATTTTCAATTGTTGGGAAACAGCAGTGAAGAACCAAATGGGTCATCCAAGGAAAAAAAAATCTTAGACTCATAGAGTCATACAGCATGAAAACAGACCCTTCGGCCCGACTAGTCATGCTGAACATTATCCCAAACTAAACTTGTCCCACCTGCCTGTTCCTGGCTCGTATCTCTCCAAACCTTTCCTATTCATGTATTTATCCAAATGTCTTTTAAATGTTGTAATTGTACCTACATCAACCACTTCCTCAAGAACTTCATTCGACACTGAACCACCCTCTGTGTAAAACATTTGCCCCTCATGTCTTTTTCAAAATCTCTCTCCCCTTAACACTGTGCCCTCTAGTTTTGAAATCCCCCATCCCAGGGTAAAGACAACTACCATTAACTTATCTATACCTCTCACAATTTTATAAACTTCTTGAAGGTCACCTCTCAACCTCTTACGCTCCAGTGAAAAAGTTTAGCAACATTTTGGTAAATCGCTTCTGAACCCGCTTCAATTTACTAATATCCTTTCTATAACAGGGCAACCAGAGCTGGACACAGTATTCTAGAAGAGATCTCACCAATGTCCTGTACAACCTTAGAATCACTTTCCAATTCCTATACTCAAATAACTGAGCAATGAAGGCAAGCATGCTAAATGCTGTTTTAACCAACCCATCTATATGTGATGCAAACTTCAAAGAATTATGTACCTGAACTGCTAGGTTCCTCTGTTCTACAATGCTACCCAATGCCCTACCATTAATTGTATAAATCGTACCCTTGTTTGTTGTACCAAAATGCAATACTTTGCACAAGGCAAACTCTTTTGCGAAGTCATGGTCAGATGAATTTAAGCTTAAGCTTCCTACATGGGTTTCCTCCGGGTGCTCCGGTTTCCTTCCACGGTTTAAAAATGTGAAGGTTGGGTGGATTGGCCATGGTAAGTTGTCCACAGTGTCCAGGGATGTGCAGGCTAGGTGGGTTAGCCATGGGAAACGCAGGGATAGGGTAGGGGAGTGGTCTGGATGGGATGCTCTTCAGAGGGTCGGTGTGGACTTGATGGGCCGTTTCTACAATTCTATGGATAGTTGTAGGAAGAAGGGATGATAACGAATACAATAATTTTGAGTTCTTGGCAAGGGAGTGGAGACATCGTAATTAATTGTGATTTCTACAGCGCAAGGTTCAGGACGGAGGCATTCATAAGAATAAATTATAGTACCAGTTCAGACATTGTTAAATGTAAGGACAGGTTTCAAAAGCAAAACTAAATGGAGCAGCTATTAATGCTGCTCTTTGTTGAAAGCTTTCCCAACATCCAATAAAACTGCACTGTAATAATGGATTGTAATTTCATCAATGTCCAAACAACAGATGATAGTCAGACAATTATTCTGCTTTTATTTAGAAGTTACAATGAGGTTCTTTTCAGTCCATAATTAATGTTTCTATCAAACATTTCACATCAATGATTTGTCAATTAACATTTATTCACTGTTCAATCATGTCAAAACATCTCAAAATACCTTATTTTTCAGTTACTGTAGAAATCCCATGATTATTGCTAATGTAGTTAAATACAGCAGCTATTCTATCCCTGCATAGTTTCAAGAGTGATCAGCTAATCTGTTTCTGCTTGTAAAGTTTGATTGAGTGATTTCTTTTAGGAAACAATACCAAGTGTTACAGTGCCAAAGTAGGATGATAAAGTTAAAACAAAGACATGGCTAAATTGAATGGCAGAGACAATCAAGGGCTGAATAACTGTCTACTGTTCCTGAAGGCTATAATGATACAGACTATTTAAATCATGTTGGTACATAGAATCCCTAAAGTGCAGATCGAGGCCATTCAGCCTTTCGAAAGTGCACTGACTTTCTGAAGAGCACCTCAATCAATCCCACCTTTCCCACCCACCCTCATAAATCCCCGTTACCCATTGCTAACCCACCTAACTTGCAAATCCCTGGACACTATAGGCAATTTAGCACTGCCAATCCACCTAACCAGCATATCTTTGGACTGAGAGGAAACTGGAGCACCTGGAGGAAACCCATATAGACATAGGGAGAATGTGCAAATTCCATGCAGTCACCTGGAATTGAACTTGAGTCCCTGGTGTTGTGTGGCAGGAGTGCTAACTACTGAGATGCGGTGCCACCCATGATTAATATCTACCTAAATTACCAAGACACATCAGGCAAAACCTTTATTTTAAATTTCAAAGGACAGGAACCTTGGCAACATAGTATTCTCTCAGTCAGCTTCCCTTTACAGATATTTTCGAAACAACCTGCTCAGCGATGATGTTAAACACTTCTGGAGCAGGTGGGACATGAAACCAGCCTCCTGGCTTGGGCCCCGTTACAGGTCTCAAGCCCTAGTTTGGACCAGGTTACAGACCTCAACCCACCACCTTTTCACAGAATCCCTGCAGCGTAGTGACAGGCCATTAAGCCTAAAAAGTCCACACCAACCCTCTGACGGGTAACCAACCCAGACTCATTCCCCTACCCTATTACTGTACATTTACCCCTGACTAATACACCTAATCTTCACATCCTGAGTGCAAATAAAGGAGCCAAACTGAGGCATGATACAAAAAATATAGAAACTATGTATTATTGGATAGAATTGCAACAGTTCAATTCGCATTGAAATATTTATAAAACTGTTATTTGAAACAGTTGTTCATGTGGTATGTGATATATTTGGATTCAAGAGGTAAAATGACTAATTGAAATTGTGGGAAGCAGCATATAAAACTGCAGGTGGTGGAAAATGGTAGCTCAGTATTTCAATATGAATGCCAGCCCAGAGACACAAAAAATAAAAAATAAAACAACCAACAGATTCAGGCAAGCTGACACCTCCTGATAAAGCTACCAACCTAAAACCAACCCATGAAAAAGCAAGCAATTGTACTGAAATTGCAGTGGGACAAATAGGCTTGCAACTTCATCTATTGATCCACCTCTGATGTTCAGGTGTAGGATTATGCTGGATATTGTGACACTGATACAAGAGTAAAAATTTGGAATCAGTAACTACCCACAGTTGTCTCCATTGTGAAAACAGACTGAAGGTAATGAAGAGTCAAGGATAATTATATTTAATTTGAGAGAGCAATAAACTAAACGATAATATAGCACTGTTGCTGTAATGGAAGGAACATTTACTAAATTGTTAATTATAACACCTTTCCAAAATTTATTTGGAAAGTCACTATTTTTCTTTTGGCTTTCAAAACATTTATTGCTTAACAGTAAACTTTATGACATTAACAAAGACAAATTGGACTTGGAAACAGGGGTGGGAAAGAAATGATGAGGAACACTGATAAAACCAAACAAGGTAAAAGTCCCTGGAAGAGTGGGAAAAAAGGGATATTTGAAAATAAATAAGAGAAAGTAGAACCATCAAAGTGCAGAAAAAGGAAAAAGAGGAGTGGAGAGTGAATACTAAAAGATATCCACAGGCTCAGAAATCGGCAGCCTATGTCAAACAAGGACAAGATAAGGCAAGGCACTGGAGGACGAAAAAGGTTCTTAAAAGAAAGAAGACCCAGTCTGGAAATAGGGGATAAAATAAGGAACTAAACCCTTGTATGGGGTTATATAATGAAGAAAACAGAATATGATCCCTTTTTTGCCAAGAGGGAGAAAGAAAGAGAGAGAGGGTAGTAGGTAAGGGAAACTTTGTCAATGAAAAGACAGAAAATAATATCTTTCTTATGAGGAGATCAACTTAGACTCTCTAGTGACCTAATTACATGTTGCACTATGTACGAATGCAAGTGAATCTCCCAGCTGCTGAGGTTTTCAGAGTTTCAGCACAGATCCCAGAATGCAGGGCTTCCATATTTTGGATTCAAAAGTGCAGAGTATCAAAGATATATCCTTGATAGGTTATGAGGTAAAATGGAAAGTCAAAAGTAAGATTGAATTTGGAGGAGCCAGTGTTAATTACAATGTTAATCTCTTACTCCACAGTTAACGTGAGAATGATTCCCTCCCAAATAGATCTGGGAAGGAGATGTGTATCCAAACAGCTAACACCGTTCATGATACTGAACAAAGTAATCAAATTGGAGCAAAATAAGTACAGCAATTTATTCAAATAAAGAGAAAAATCATCTGGCTAAAATCAAATGATAACCTGGTTCAATTGATTGTACTGGCTGGTCTGGGTCAGGAATGTCTTCTCAACATAGTTGCCCCCTGCAGTTTATTGGTTTCCCTACAGCTCCTGGTGTGCCACACATAATCTAGGCTGCTGCATCAGAGCAGGAGTCAGGGTGTATTGGGTCATCATGTGTGTCAGTTCTCCTATCACCAGGAACTAGCTGCAATTGATCTTAATTCAATTCAAATGAGGAGACTGAGTGGCTGATTGCTAAATTTGCTGCCAAAACAATGATTTCACGAAGCGGAATAAGTTACGAGGAAGATGTATGGACTATGTAAAGGGATATTAATAGATTAAGTGTATAAGGAAAAGGGAAATGTAGAATGCAACAGGAGAACATGTGAACATGTCCACTTTGGTAGGAAGAATAGAAAAACAGTATTATATTTAAATGGTGAGAGATTGCAGAACTCTGAGGGACATAGGGACTTGGGTGACCTAGTACACAAACCGTACGGACTTAATATGTGGGTTACGACAACAGGTACTCTTATCTAGTCCCACTACTCCATGGGTCACAACATAAAATGAAGGTCATTTTCATAGTTACTGAGTTGGCTACTTAAATACTTTATCTGGTGTTAAGTAAAATGATCTACAAACCAGGTTTATTAAAACAAAACTAATTTGATGAAGCTTAAATAACTAGTTATCATAGATAGGTTGATTACTTGGATGTTTAAATGTTTATATCTCTAAATAATTAAAAGAAAATACACAAATACTTCAGGTGAAGAGAAACAGAAGTTAGCTCTTTCTGCAGATGTTCACCTTTTGAAAACAAAATCATTTCCTGGCTATTAAAGATAATCTTGAGGGATAAAATGATAAAGTAGAGCATATGTCAAAGGCTATTGCTCTGATGTTACAGCATGTGTGGTCAGTTTATAATCATACATGGGTGTCTCTGGAGTCTTCACAGACAAAGCTTGCTCAGGAAATACAATGTTGAGAAGTTCCTTCAATCAGTCTCTCAGAAGAACAAATGATTTGCACTTTGAGCTCAATAGGAGGGTTCTTTCTGAAGTAGGATAAATTGGCTGGACAGACCTTCTCACAGTCATCTTCTTCCCCAACTAATTCCAGAAAATAAAGCATTGTTCATCCAGGCACTGTCTAAACAGCTCCAGCCAAGCTCTACAGTGGACTATGTGATTTCTCGGAAGCCTTTTTTAGAATACTTTCTATGGCTACAATAACCGTTCAATGACATTTTTCTAAAATAAATCATTTCCTCAAAATTTGAAATAAACTCATTTTTCCACAATCCTTCAAAATTTAAGTTATCCAAGAAATATTAAATATGAAGCAAGTAATTCAGAGGCAAAGGAAGTGTTAAAACTTAATGCAAAGGGAATGCAATGTAAAATTAGGGAGGGTATGCTACATTTGCACATGACGTTGATGTGACTACAATCTGGTTGACTGTGTACCATTTTGATCTCCTTTTTAAAGAATGGACATGGCCGAATAAGAAAGTTCTGTTAGTTGAATGCTCATCTGAAAGGGCTATTTTAATGAAGAAAAGATGGACAGGTTGGGTATATTTCCATTGGAATTCAGAAGAACAATAGATGATCTTAATGAAAGATACAGAATCCTGAAGGGTGCAGAGGAAAGGATGTTTCACCCAAATGAGAGAGAGACTAGTAATGCAGACACCATTTAAAAATCATAGTCTCCATTTAAGTTTGAGATTAGAAGAAATTTTATTTGTCAGAGGGTAATAAGCCTGGGTAATTCTCTTACTCAGAGAGCAGTAGAGGCAGGGTCATTAAATATTTTTAAGGTAGAGGTAGATAAATGATACAGAGATAGACAGGAATGTCGAGCCCAAGAAAGTAGAGATCAAATAAGAACTTAACGAACAGTAGAGTAGGCTTGAGGGGCCAAATGATCTACATCTGCTCCAAATCTATATGTATGCTCTTCAATGCATTGGAAGGCTAAGATCTTGCCATTGAGTCCAAGTAACTGTTAATGATCCCACTATTATGTTATATGACTTCTTCCTAACCCAAATCAGCTTTTGTTATCTCTCTACTAATCTCAGGTACTATGATTAATGACATGATGGATGTGAGCAGCTAACTAAACGCAGACGGGGGAGTCCAAATATTCTTGGTTGGATTGAATTACTCACTGAGCTAGGCCCCTAGTGCTTGAGCTGTCACTGAGACACAGAGTTGGTTCACTTAATGAAGGAACTGAATACTGTTTCATGCAGGAAGTTTACTAGAACAAAGTTTCTTGAGGTTGGAAATGCTTCCATGTTTTGTACTGTTGCAGCCCGTGGACCTGTTGCCAAATGAAAAACAAAAAAAAATAGCAATAAACTTATCAGCATCTTATCATCAAAACTGTGAAGATTGGAAGGGCTCAGCCATTAGTTCTCTCAATGATTACCACCAACCGAGCACCCAAGTGATTGTGCACCAGGAAATGGAAAAGGGTCACTGAAACCATCATAATTCAATGCATTCCACTGGAGACGAGTTGAGCTATGTAAAAACAATGACAGCAGATGCTGGAAACCAGATTCTGGATTAGTGGTGCTGGAAGAGCACAGCAGTTCAGGCAGCAACCGAGGAGCAGTAAATCGACGTTTCGGAGGGAAGTTCTAGGTGTATAATTAAATGAGCAATAAATATTTAGTAGCCAATTTTCATTAACCAGTTGCCTTGCATTGTAAGTTTATCCCACAGTGCAAGAAGTAAAGTTTGCTGCAAGGAGAGCAGGAAACCTATTGCCATAATTATGTTCATGGTTTATGTCAGGAGTTTCTATATTTCTATATTTCTATGAATGGAGAATTAAGTCAGAATCAAATAGCACAGAAACTGACCCTTTGGTCCAACCAGTCCATGCCAACCATAATCTCAAGCTAAACTAGTCCCATCTGCCTGCGTTTGGCTCATATCCCTCCAAACATTTCTTATTTATGTACTTAACCAACTGTCTATTAAATGTTGTAACTGTACCCACATCCACCACTTCCTCTTTCATTCCACACACAAACCATTCTCTGTAAAAAAAAAAATTGCCCTTCATGGTTTCTTCAAATCGTTGTTCTCTCACCTTAAAAATACGCCGCCTAGATTTGAAATCCACCACCCTAGGGAAAAGACACCTTCTCCAAACTCTCACTATGTTTTAATTCTCTGTAAGGTCACCTCTTAAGCTCCTACGCTCCACTGAAAAATGCCTATGCAGCCTCTCCATCTGAATCAAACCCTCCATTCATTGCAACAAGCTGGTAAATCTCTTCTGAACCCTCTCTAACTTAATAATATCCTTCCAATTACATGGAGACTAGAACTGGACACAGAACTTTAGAAGAAGCTTCACCAATATCCTATATATACTCAACATAATGTCCCAACCCTCCACCATCTCTCCCTGTCTCCCATCATAAAGCCAGTTTTGTATCCAATTGGCAAGCTCACCCTGAATCCTATGTGATCCAACTTTATTAATTAGTCTACCATGCAGAACCTTGTCAAAGGCTTTACGAAAGTCCAAGTAAACAATGTCTATTACTCTGCCCTCATCAGTTTTTCTGGTAACTTCTCAAAAAACTCAATCAAGTATGTGAGACATGATTTCCCTCACTCAAAGCCATGCTGACTATCCCTATTGTTCCTTGCCTTTCCAAGTGCATATAAATTGGTCAGTAATACAGTCAAGCGAAGAGATTGCTCAACTCATGACTTGTTGAATGTGTGCACTACCTCATACATTATTGATTGATACAGATGAGAGGCATTCTCTAATCTTTCCATTACCTAGGTTAATCTAGGTTCAGTCAGAGTAATGGCAGAGTTGCAGTGATAAACTAGATTTGGTTAAAGAGGAAAAGAACAACCAGAGTTTGTATTCTTGAGAGCTGGTTCGACTAGCAAGCGTATCTCTGCTCACTTTCTTGCTGCACATATTAAGACAGCCATTCTTTACAGATATGGTGTACGTATATATGGGATTTGTCCAGATGAGGAGAAACGCAACAGGCACTTGAAGGTGCTGAAGGACGCCCTCATAAGAACAGGATACGATGCTCAACTCATCGATCACCAGTTCCAATGTGCCATAGCGAGGAACTGTAGTGACCTCCTCAGGAGACAGACATGAGATACAACCAATAGGGTACACTTTGTCTTCCAGTACTTCCTGGGAGTGGAGAGATGATGCCATGTTATTTTCAGCCTGCAACACATTATCGATGTGGTTGAGCACCTCACCAAGATCTTCCCTACACCTCCACTTCTCACCTTTAAACAACCACCAAACCTTAGGCAGATGATTATTCGCAGCAAACTGCCCAGCCTCCAGGCCATCGACCATAACACTATACAACTCTGTCATGGCAATCACTGCTAGACGTATCAGAGTGTCAACATGGATACCACCATTACACGTGGGGACACCACCCAGCACATACATTGCAAGCAAGGATGTCTCGAGACATGGTACAATGGCGAGACCAATCAGGTACTATGGCAATGGATGAATGAACACCGTGCAACAATCGTCAGACAGGAATGTTTCCTCCCAGACGGGGAACACTTCAACAGTCAGGAACATTTGGCCTCACATCATTGGGTGACCATCCTCCAGGGCGGTCTTTGGGATAAGCAACAGCGCAGAGACACCAAGCAGAGACTGATAGCCAAGTTCAGTACCCATGAAGATGGCCTCAACCAGGATCTTGAGTTCATGTCATACTACAGGTGACCCCAGTACACTATATACTCTCTCACACACACTCACACAAGCACATTCACGCACATGATCATGCGCGCGCACGCGCCTATGCGCACACATACGCACACACACATGCAGATACAGACACACACGCTGTCTCTCAGACACACCCACATATCCCATGCACTCACACTCGCATTCCATCACGCTCACGCACACAGTCTATCAAGCGCACGCACACGCTCTTACGCACACACTCTTTTTTCCTCTCTCTCTCTCTCTCTCTCTCTTTCTCTCTTTTATCTCTCTCTCTCTCTCCCCCTCACATGCACACACACATATATGTCATTGGAATGAATTTGCATTTGCAGATATATTCCACTCTGTTCAAAAAGTGCATAGTATGTAGGCAGTCAGTCCATGTCACATTTTATAAATTCCTACTTTGGAAATAGAACCAGTCTGACTCAAGGTTAAAATACAGTCAGACTCGTAACTTCACACCTTGAATACATTTTCTGAGCTGAGATGTCACCGTGTTTTTATACACTGATAAAAGCTTGTTATCTCAGAGCTGTGATTTGAAAGAAATTCTGGGATTTACCTATTAATCAATTGAAGCCTGCATCTCCATTCTAAGTGATTAAAGACTTAATAGCAATCTAGATTTGTTCAATACATCGCATCAGTTGTATGACACTTCGATCTTTTACTATAAATTGCGTGTCATATGATTGTGCCACACTAGCTATCTGATGAAGGAGCAGTGGTCCAAAAGTTTGTATTTTAAAATGGATTATACCCTGGAGTTGTACAAGTTTTAACCTTGCTGCTAAAGAGGAGTGAGGTAGCAATTTCGTGAGATTATCATTTACTGAAAAATCCTGGTCTTGACAACAAATCTGGCAATGCTTAGATTCCCTACAGTGTAGAAACAGGCCCTTTGGCCCAACAAGTCCACACCGACCCTCTAAAACGTAACCTGCCCCCTCCCTTTTCTCTCTGACTAATGCACCTAACACAATGGGCAATTTAGCATGGCCAATTCACCTGACCTGCACATTTTTGGACTGTGGGAGGAAACCGGAGCACCCAGAAGAAACCCACGCAGACACGGGGAGAATGTATAAACTCCACACAGACAGTCGCCTGAGGCTGGAACTAAACCTGGGACCCTGGCTGTGAGGCAGCAGTGCTAACCACTGAGCCATCATGCCACTTCTCAAAATTGTGAACAAGAAGTAAGTTTTGACAGAACCAAAATCAAACATGAATGGCAATTGGCCTTGAGAGTCCAGAGTGAACTGCATGATACAAATAAGAATTTACAATAGATCTCTCTATATGGCATAATTAGATGTTTGTACTAGAGGCAATTTAAAATTGAAAGTTCAAGACTCACTTTACATTTGAATTGGCCTTGATTCAATTCTGTTAAAGCAATAAAAGGCACTTTTCCACTTTCTTCTCATTTAATCACTTTGTTTGTCTGTCTATTGTTGGTTCTCTCCCAGCAATGAGTCTGTCATTAGTAGGAAGTGAAGCATCACAAAATAACATTTATCTTCTGTCAGCCTGCCAATTCCTTTCTCTAACAAGAGGTGCGAATCAATAGTACACCATGCAGAAGGACATTCCTGTTTGTTCATAATCAAAACTTTGTTGGACCAACAGCAAAATCTATTGCAGCAGTAATAAAGGCAACATTCCAAAAAAGATAAGGTTCTTTCACGGATTGTGTTGCTCATATATTGGGCCACTCTGCAGTTAACCTTCTCAATTATAACTGCTCCAATGATACGTTCATCATGCAATGTCTGATCTGGATCTCAGGAGATCATAGATGTGGTCCACAGGGGCCTGTGTATGGGTTAGATTAGCTCAACAACAGCAGCAACATGTTATGATGTGCCATGGTGCCTGAGGATTGGGGAAGGGGAATTTCAGTTGCAGCTCCTGATGGCTCTATTGTGATCCCTCTGTGAGAAAATGTGAGTCTGGATGCCTCTCAAGAATTGACAGAACCCAATGGTGGTGCTTGCAATTGAGTAGCTCAATGATAAATGCTGCTGAAGCAAACAGCCGGAAAAAGCTTTTCTTGGATGCAAGTGATTACTTGCCCATCTGGTGTAAGGAGAGAGGAAAGTTCAAGTCAGTGTCTGAGTGACATCTTTAACACAAGACTCAATGAACAAGATGAAACACAGAAGGAACTTAATCCAAGATGACCAGAATATAACTGAATTGCCAATCAGCCAGAAGCCCTGTCGATTATCCATTTATTTTAGCATTTAAAACTGCTATTGATATGAAGTGTATGTGCGCGGCCACGTTAACCCAAACCAATTTCAAGCTGCTGTGATTGAAGAGCTCCTGAGACTCGTCTGTGCCCCAACCTATTCAAATTGACAGTTTAGCAACATCGCACCAAAGTTTAGAAAAGGATTTTCAGAAATGCAGAACTTCGACCAAAGATGTCTCTTATTTCAAATGCCACGTGGTGAAGAAAGAGCTATGGAGTTTCTCACAGGAAGGAAGTGGAGGAATACAGCAAATGAGCAAACAAACTTACAAATTGGCAGGAGATCAGGCCATTGGGGCCCTTACGTCTGTTCTGATGATCACGTGATCTAATTACACCATATTCCTGCCTATCTCTTTGCTCATCAAGAAACTTTCTACCATTGTCTTACAAATATTGAAAAACCCAGCTTCCACTGCCTTACGAGGAAGAGAGTTTCTGTGAGAAAATATTTCTCCTCATCCCTACCTTAAATGGGAAGCATGACTGCCCAACCTTTGTACTTAAATCTCCTTCACCTGTAAGTCCGAAACCTTTCCCACGGAATGCCTGCTTCCTTGCTCTTGGTTAAAATATCGGCACCACTGATGTAGGAGGGTCTCCATTGCTAGGTTTCATGAGACTCCTGAATTTTACCAGCAAACAGTTCGGGACCTAACCACACCCAGCAGGTGAAATGGAGGCCAGCACAACTCTGACAGGGGTAAAGAGCTTCATTTGAATCACATTCCAAAGCACTAGTGTTCCCTTCTCCTTCACAAGGTGGGTAAAAAATTAATTGCATTTTTGCAAAACCATGAAAGAATCTGAAACCAGTTGTTTTCCCCAGTAATAAATCATGAATTGTCATATAAAATATGCAACATTTATTCTTTCAAAGCCTGCAGTTGTACAAACAGGAATCACAGTCAATATTGAGTTCCTCATTATTCAGTGATGTTGACATCGGAGCTAATTTTCTGTCATCTTTTCTTTTGTCACATTTTCTACACATCAAGGTGAGAGATGTCAGCACTGAGAAATATAGTTTTGTTGGAGATTCAGCAGCAACTTGGTACATTCCTAGCTTATATATGACATAGTCTGTTGCATCGATGTTCCCTCAGCATCAGTTCTGACCTCAGAAAAGCAGCTGTGCAAATAAATAACAAACTTATCTTTCTTCAGCACCTTAGCAACTTGATAGGATGCTCTAAAATCCTTCACATCCGATTAATTAGTTTTGGTTTATAAATTTTATGTAGGGCAGGCTTGGTCATCAGATTCCATATAGGAAATGTGTAAATGGTAAACATGTGAAAATTCAGGGGGTAACTATTTTCTGGGAATGTTGTGACCTCAGGCTAGATTTTACCAGCCCTCTGGACAGTGTTATGGACCAGACTAAATCCCCTCAAAATAGTCAGAAGATCATTCAGACCGTAATTTTTTTCTTATTTTTAAAGGTATACGTAAGATGTTGCGTTCCAGATGCAAATTAATTGGTCAAACTACCGGATTGAAAGCAAAATGCACTTAATTTATCCCTTGTAGTTAAAATACAACAAAGGAATGAAGAAATTGGAATAACTTGACTTTATTGGAAAATTTAACAGAATAACAGATATGGTAACTATTGTTAATTGACAGTGGGAAATGGTGGAAGGATGCTTGTTGGACTGAAGGCCTGTGATTAGTGGAGTGCCTCAGGAATTAGTGCTGGGCCATTGCTATTTGTTATCTTTATCAATGATTTGGATGAGAATGTACAAGGCATGATTAGTAGGTTTGCTGATGACACAAAAATAAGAGGTATAGCAGACAGTAAGGAAGTTTATCAGAAATTGCAGCAGGACCTTGATCAGCTGGGAGGTGGGCTAAGAAATGGCAAATGGAGTTTAATATAGATATATGTGAGGCCTTGCATTTTGGAAAGTCAAATCAAGGTAGAAGTTTCATGGTGAATGGTAGGGCCTGAAGGAGTGTAGTGGAACAGACGAACCTTGGAGTTCAGGTGCATGGTTCTTTGAAAGTGGAGTCACAGGTAGACAGGGCAGAGAAGAAGTCTTTTGGCACACCAGCCTTCATCAGTCAGGGCACTGAGTATAGAAGTTGGGAAGTTATGTTGCAGTTGTACAGGACTTTGGTGAGGCCACACTTGGAGTATTGTGTTTAGCTTTGCTATAGGAAAGATGTTATTAAACTGGAAAGAGTGCAGAAGAAATTTACAAGGATGTCACCAGGACTCAAGGGTCTGAGTTATAGGAAGAGGTTGGACAAGCTAGGACTTTTTTCTTTAAAGCGTAGGAGACTGAGGGGGTCCTTATAGAGCTATATAAGATCAGTCTCTTTCCCAAGGTTACGGAACTGAGGACAAGAGGGCATCAGTTTAAGGCTAGGGGCAAAGAATAAATGGAAACCTGATGGGCAACGTTTTTTATACAGAGGGTGGTATGCATATGGAATGGGCTGCCGTGGGAGTGGTTGAGGTGGGTACATTAACACGATTTAAAAGGCATTTGGGCAAATACATGGATACGAAAAGATTAGAAGGATATGGGCCAATTTGGGCCAAAAGGTCTGTCTCTGTGCTGTAGAACTCTATGAATCTATCTGTTCCACTGTCGTAATATTCCATAAACATACCCTTCACAAAAGATTCAAATAAAAAGATTGTCTCACGTGTGACTCCCATTGAAGGCAGAGAACCCCCAGCTTTTGGCTGTAACCAAGAGAAGGAAAAGAAATAGCTTTCACCTCTTCAGGAGCCCAACAGCAACTGCTGAAATCTAAGCCTAAAGCCTTTGGTTGACATTCAGGTTGCTTCCGTTGTTCCAACTTGTAAATAAAAAAAAGTCTTAACAAGTAATTTATCTTCTCATCACCTCTGCCTTAAAATCTCTCTTAGAGAAAAAGCAGGACAAAATAACCACTTAAAGCCACAACATTGACACAGCAGGAAGTCGGAAGGGATGGGAAAATGGTGCTGGAAGGAATTGGGAGGGATGTCCAATATCTTTCTACCATGACAGCCTCTTCCCACCTATTGACTGGAGACAGCAGCCATTTAATTCAATTTATTACCATGGATAAAGACTTGGCTAACTCACAGAAGACAGATTTGGGATAAAAGGGGTATTTTCAGGAACGGCAAGCTGTAACTAACTGGAATGGCATAGGGATCAGTGCTGTGGCCACAATACAGATCAATGAAAATCACCGAAGAACCGATTCTGGAAATCTGAAACAAAAGCAGGAAATGCTGAAGAAAAGTCTCTGCATCCAGAGCATTAATTCTGCTTTCTCTCCACATTTTCTGACAGAACTGCTGTATTTCTCCAGCAATGTCAGTTTTTGTTGCATACATTAATGAGGAAGATTAACGTACAATAGCCAAGTTTGTGGATGACACAAAAATAGGTAAGAACGTAAGTGGAAGGGATGACATCAAGTCTGCAATGGGACATCAAGAGGTCAAATGGATGAAGAATAGCTTGGAAAATCAAATGTAATGTGGGGAAATGTGAGATTATGCACTTTGACTGAAAGAATAGAGGAGCTAATTATTTAAATTGAGAAAGACTGCAGAAAATTATTGGACAGATGGATTTTGGAGCCCATGTCAATGAATCTCAAAACTCTGGTATCCAGGTTCAGTGGATAATAGGAAGGCAAATGGAGCCCTGGTTTTTATTGCAAAGAGAATGGAGTATAATAGTCAGGAGGCTTTGCTGAAATGATACAAGGTACTAGTCAGACCACACCTGGAATACTGAACATTTTTGGACCCCTTATTGGGTATTGGAGGCAACCTAGAGAAGGTGAACTAGGATGATACAGGACTGTCATAAGGGGACATAGAGTAGTTTGGGCCTGCACTGATTGGAATATTGAAGAATGAGAGGGAGCATAGGTTCTTTGGAAACTTTATAAGGTCTATGTGGAAAGCTCATTTCCCCTTGTGGAAAGTATCAGACCAGTGGACATCGTGTCAGATTAAGGGGTTACGCATTTACGATGAAAATGATTGGGAATTTATTCTCTCAAAAGGCCGGTGAATCAATGGAATTCTTTACCGCAGATGGCCATCAAAGCTGAGTGATTAAGTGCGTCCAAGGCTGAGATAGACAGATTTTTAATCAGTGAGGGAATTGAGGGTTAAAGGGGAAAGACAGGGAAGAGCAAATGAGGATGATAAGATCAGTCATGATTTCTTTGAATAGCAGACTGGACTCAATGGGCTGAATGGCCAACATCTGCTCTTATTTCTTATGGTCTTATAGTGACCGCTTACTGCTCTTGCCAGCTTTTTACCAACGAGGTGAAAGAGAGCGTGGTGCTGGAAAAGCACAGCAGGTCAGGCAGCATTCGAGGAGCAGTAGAGTCGATGTTTCAGGCAAGAGCCCTTCATCATTCCCGATGAAGAGATAAGACTGGGTAAGAAAGAAGAGTAGGATTTTTAGCAGGTCCAAAGGGAGCAATTCAGCTCTGGGCCTAGACAAATATAGGAAGTACAGGAGGGAACTTAAGAAAGCAATTAGAAAAGCAAAAAAGGGGTGTGAAAAAAGGACCTGCGAACAGTATTAGGGAAGATCCTAAAATAACATATAAATACATTAAAGAAATGAGGTGAACCAGGGAAAGACTAGGGCCCATTAGGGACCAAGGGGGCATCCTATGTGTGAAGCTGCAGGATATTGGAAGGGTGTTGAATGGAAAAGGAGAAAATAGGTACAGAATTTAAGAAAAGGGACTGTGAGGAACCTGCATAGTTTGACACAGGAACAGAGGAGGTATTGAACACTCTGTCAGACAAATCCCCTGGCCCAGATGAATTGCATCCCAGGCTGCTGTGGGAGGTGAGGTAGGAATTTGCAGGGGCTCTGACGCAAATGTTTAATTTCTCTCTGGCCACAGGGGAAGTGCCAGAGGACTGGCGGACAGCTGATGTAGTTCCACTTTTTTAAGAGGGATGGCAAAAATAAACCAGGAAATTACAGACCGAGTGAATCTCATGTTAGTGGGTGGGAAACTATTGGAGAAAATTCTAAAGAAACAAATTAATACCCATATGGAAAGGCATGGGTTAGTTATAGAGTCATAGAGTCATAGAGATGTATAGCATGGAAACAGACTCTTCGGTCCAACCCATTCATGCCGACCACATGTCCCAACCCAATTTAGTCCCACCTGCCAGCACCCGCCCCATTTCCCTCCAAACCCTTTCTATTCATACACCCACCCAATTGCCTCTTAAATGTTGCAATCGTACCAGCCTCCACCACTTCCTCTGGCAGCTCATTCCATACACGCACCACCCTCTGTGTGAAAAAGTTGCCCCATTGGTCTCTTTTATATCTTTCTCCTCTCACCCAAAACCTATGCCCTCTAGTTCTAGACTCCCCCACCCCAGGGAAAAGACTTTGTCTATTTATCTTATCCATGCCCCTCATAATTTTGTAAACCTCTATAAGGTCACCCCTCAGCCTCTGACGCTCCAGGGAAAGCAGCCCCAGCCTGTTCAGCCTCTCCCTGTAGTTCAGATCCTCCAACCCTGGCAACATCCTTGTAAATCTTTTCTGAACCCTTTCAAGTTTCACAACATCTTTCTAATAGGAGGGAGACCAGAATTCCACGCAATAGCAACAGCGGCCTTAGCAATGTCCTGTACAGCCACAACATGACCTCCCAGCTCCTGTACTCAAAACACTGACCAATAAAGGAGAGCATACCAAACGCCTTCTTCGCTATCCTATCTACCTGCGACTCCACTTTCAAGGAGCTATGAACCTGCGCTCCAAGGTCTCTTTGTTCAGCAACACTTCCTAGGACCTTACCATTAAGTGTATAAGTCCTGCTAAGATTTGCTTTCCCAAAATGCAGCACCTCGCATTTATCTGAATTAAATTCCATCTGCCACTTCTCAGCCCATTGGCCCATCTGGTCCAGATCCTGTTGTAATCTGAGGTAACCCTCTTCATTGTCCACTACACCTCCAATTTTGGTGTCATCCGCAAACTTACTAACTGTACCTCTTATGCTCGCATCCAAATCATTTATGTAAATGACAAAAAGTAGAGGGCCCAGCACCGATTCTTGTGGCACTCCACTGGTCATAAACCTCCAGTCTGAAAAACAACCCTCCACCACCACCCTCTGTCTTCTACCTTTGAGCCAGTTCTGCATCAAAATGGCTAGTTCTCCCTGTATTCCATGAGATCTAACCTTGCTAACCAGTCTCCCATGGGAAACCTTGTCGAACGCCTTACTGAAGCCCATATAGATTACATCTACTGCTCTACCCTCATCAATCTTCTTTGTTACTTCTTCAAAAAACTCAATAAAGTTTGTGAGACATGGTTTCCCACGCACAAAACCATGTTGACTATCCCTAATCAGTCCTTGCCTTTCCAAATACATGTACATCCTGTCCCTCAGGATTCCCTCCAACAACTTGCCCACCACCGAGATCCGGCTCACCAGTCTATAGTTCCCTGGCTTGTCTTTACCGCCCTTCTTAAACAGTGGCACCACGTTTGCCAACCTCCAGTCTTCTGGCACCTCACCTGTGACTATCGATGATACAAATATCTCAACAAGAGGCCCAGCAATCACTTCTCTAGCTTCCCACAGAGTTCTCGGGTACACCTGATCAGATCCTGGGGATTTATCTGCCTTTAACCGTTTCAAGACATCCAGCACTTCCTCCTCTGTAATCTGGACATTTTGCAAGATGTCACCATCTATTTCCCTACAGTCTATATCTTCCATATCCTTTTCCACAGTAAATACTGATGCAAAATATTCATTTAGTATCTCCCCCATTTTCTGTGGCTCCACACAAAGGCCGCCTTGCTGATCTTTGAGGGGCCCTATTCCCTCCCTAGTTACCCTTTTGTCCTTAATATATTTGTAAAAACCCTTTGAATTCTCCTTAACTCTATTTGCCAAAGCTATCTCATGTCCCCATTTTGCCCTCCTGATTTCCCTCTTAAGTATACTCCTACTTTCTTTATACTCTTCTAAGGATTCACTCGATCTATCCTGTCTATACCTGACATATGCTTCCTTCTTTTTCTTAACCAAACCCTCAATTTCTTTAGTCATCCAGCATTCCCTATACCTACCAGCCTTTCCTTTCACCCTGACAGGAATATACTTTCTCTGGATTCTTGTTATCTCATTTCAGAAGGCTTCCCATTTTCCAGCCGTCCCTTTACCTGTGAACATCTCCCTCCAATCAGCTTTCAAAAGTTCTTGCCTAATACCGTCAAAATTGGCCTTGCTCCAATTTAGAACTTTAACTTTTAGATCGGGTCTATCCTTTTCCATCACTATTTTAAAACGAATAGACTTATGGTCGCTGACCCCAAAGTGCTCCCCCACTGACACCTCAGTCAGCTGCCCTGCCTTATTTCCCAAGAGTAGGTCAAGTTTTGCACCTTCTCTCGTAGGTACATCCACACACTGAATCAGAAAATTGTCTTGTACACACTTAACAAATTCCTCTCCATCTAAACCTTTAACACTATGGCAGTCCCAGTCGATGTTTGGAAAGTTTAAATCCCCGACCATAACTACCCTATTATTCTTACAGATAGCTGAGATCTCCTTACAAGTTTGTTTCTCAATTTCCCTCTGACTATTGGGGGGGTCTTTAATACAATCCCAATAAGGTGATCATCCCTTTCTTATTTCTCAGTTCCACCTAAATAACTTCCCTGAATGTATTTCCGGGAATATCCTCCCTCAGCACAGCTGTAATGCTATCCCTTTTCAAAAATGCTACTCCCCGTCCTCTCTTGCCTCCCTTTCTATCCTTCCTGTAGCATTTGTATCCTGGAACATTCAGCTGCCGTCCTGCCCATCCCTGAGCCATGTTTCCGTAATTGCTATGATATCCCAGTCCCATGTTCCTAACCATGCCCGGAGTTCATCTGCCTTACTGTTAAGCCCCTTGCATTGAAATAAATGCAGTTTAATTTATTAGTCCTACCTTGTCCCTGCCTGCCCTGACTGTTTGACTCACTTCTGTTCTCAGCTGTACCCGTCTCAGATCGATCTCTTTCCTCACTATCTCCCTGGGTCCCACCCCCCCCCCCCCCCACCCCCCCACCTTACTAGTTTAAATCCTTCCAAGCAGTCCTCGCAAAATTCCCTGCCAGTATATTAGTCCCCTTCCAATTTAGGTGCAATCCGTCCTTCTTGTACAGGTCACTTCTACCCCAAAAGAAATTCCGATGATCCAAAAATGTGAATCCTTCTCCCATACACCAGCTCCTCAGCCATGCATTCATCTGCTCTATCCTCCTATTCCTGCCCTCACTAGCTCGTAGCACTGGGAGTAATCCAGATATTACTACCCTTGAGGACCTCCTCCTTAAATTTCTGCCTAACTCTCCGTAATCTTCCTTCAGAATCTCAATCTTTTCCTTTCCAATGTCGTTGGTTCCAATGTAGACAATGACCTCCTGCTGGCCCCTCTCCCCGTAAGAACATTCTGTACCCTCTCTGAGACATCCTTGATCCTGGCACCACGGAAACAACACACCATTCTGCTTTTTCTCTGCTGGCCACAGAAACGTCTGTCTGTACCTCGGACTACAGAATCGCCTAACACAATTGATCCCTTGGAAGCTGACGTATCCCTCGTTGCATTAGATCCAGTCTCAATACCAGAAACTTGGCTGTTCGTGCTACGTTCCCCTGAGAATCCATCACCCCCTACATTTTCCAAAACAGCATACCTGTTTGAAATGAGTATATCCACAAAAGACTCCTGCACTAGCTGCCTCCCTCTCTTACCCTTCCTGGAGTTAACCCATCGATGTGACTGTATCTGAGACTTTCCCCCCTTTCTATAACTGCCATCCATCACATACTGTTGCTGTTGCAAATTCCTCATCATTTCTATCTGTCTCTCCAACCGATCCACTCGATCTGATAAGATTCACATCCAACAGCATTTATGGCAGATATAATCCGCAGTAACCCTCTTTAAACTCTCTTTAAACTCCCACATCTGACAAGAAGTACATATCACTGCAAAGGCCATTTTTGCTCCTTCACAATCTACAGGCCCAGAAAATAACACTGTCTTATTCCTCTACAAACACATGGCTTTGTCAGAGGGAGGTCAGGCCTAACAAATTTGTTAAAATTTATTGAAATTGTGATCAAGTATGGGGATGAGGGAAGTTCAATTGATGTAGTTTATATGGATTTTAGTAAAGGTTTTGACAAGGTCGCACACTAGAGACTGATTGGGAAGGTTAAAGCACATGGAATTGAGGGAAATTTGGTGAGATGGATCAGAAACTGGCTAAGTAATAGAACAGGCAGCATCTAGGGAACAGGAGAATCGATGTTTCGGCCATTAGCCCTTCTTCAGGAAGAAGGGCTAATGCCCGAAACGTCGATTCTCCTGTACCCTAGATTCTGCCTGACCTGCTGCGCTTCTCCAGCAACACATTTCCATCTCTGATCTCCAGCATCTGCAGACCTCATTTTCTCTTCTAAGTAATAGAACACAAAGGATAGTGGTAAGATGCTGTTTGAGTGACTGGAGTCCAATGGCCAGTGAGGTACCACAAAGCTCAGTATGGGATTCTAACTGTTGTTATATACATAAATGATATTGATGAAAATGTGCAGGTGAAGTTAAGCAAATTTGCAGATGACACCAGCATGGGTAAAGTGGTTAACAGCTAAGAAGGTGGTTGTATGTTACAGGAAGATATAGATAGGTCAGTCAGGAGAGCAGACTGGTAACAGATGGTATTTAACTCTGATAAGTGCAAGATTTGGAAGAAGAAATAAGATGAGGGAATATTTGATGAATGTCCAGAACAGAACGATCTTGGTGTAATTATTCACAGATCTCTGAAGTTGGCAGATCATGTGAATAGGATATTTAAGAGGGCATATGGGACACTTGCATTCATCAGTCGTGGCATAGAGTATAAGAGTAAGGAGGTAATATTGGAGTTGTCCGGAGCGTTGGTCAGGTCACAGCTGGAGTACTGTGTTCAGATACAGTAAGCATGTGATAACACTAGAGGAGGTACGGAAGAGGTTCACCAGGATGTGACCTGGGATGGAGAAATTGAGCTGTAAGAAAGACGAGATAGGCTTGGATTGTTTTCTTTAGGGCAGAGAAGGATGAAGGGGGACATGACTGAGGCGTATAAGATTATGAGGGGTATGAACAGGGTGAATAGAGAGCAACTGTTTCCGTCGGTCAAGAGGTCAGTCATGAGAGGGCATCATTTTAGGGTAAGGGCAGGAGCCTCAGAGGGAATTGGGTAAAAACATTTTCGCTCAGATGATGGTAAGAATCTGGAATGCACTGCCTGGGAAGGTGGTGGAGATTGGAAACCTTTCAATTTTTAAGAAATATTTGAATGAGTATGACAACAATCATAACATTCAAGAATAAGGGGCAAGTGCAGGAAACTGGGATTAGTTTATTTTTATTAGCAGTTATGTCAGTGCAGACTCGATGGGCTGAAGGGCCTTTTCTATGTGGTATGAATCTATGAATAGTGATACAGTGAGGCTCAACCTGCTGATCATGAAGACCCTCAATTCCTCCAGGGCTCCCACTATCCAACTATATGGACAGCTGACTCATTCTTGTTGGGACCTTCAGCCTTTCAACAAAATTCCAGCTATTTATTGTAGAACAATGTTGACTGGAATATCATGTCAACTCCCTGTTTATTTTTTTTCAAATGCTGTTGTAGAATCTTGCACCTGAGATGCTATCAAGTTCCTTTACATCTCAAGCAAGTTACAACACTTCTAATAATATTGTATTGTCTCAGTGTTGTAATGAGATGTCAGCATAAATTGTGCTGAGACTGAGCCAGCTCCCTCAGTCAGGTCAACTGGTGTCAACAACTAAATCAATCTAGCATTGGTGAGACATGTTCATCTTGCAATTTGCAACTCTCGAATTTTCAGGAGAAATGAGCACAATGTATTTTTTCCAACTATTGAGATGTTAATAGGGGATTCCAAAAGGCCTCCACTAAAAGGGAAGTTTTTAAATTTCCTTTTAGGATTTTTAGGACCAGTGTGAATCAGGAGAGCTCCATAACCATTTGACCCATTGCTTCCTCTTGCCTCCCATTCTCACACCTTCCCACATATTCCCCACCTGACATGAATGTTTCCCGTGATTGGCTTTATATAGCAATTGATATTTCCTGCTCTCAAATGTTGTAAAAAGCCTGTTGATGCCCACAACATAAAATAAAATCCCTATACAGAACAACCTCGGTTATCTGAACGTCAATTATCCGATTGTCAGATTTTGGATTATTTGAACAAGATCTGAAGGGCCCAAAAATGCTTCCTTTGTTTATGATCAGATCAGTTATCTGAACAACCAGTTATCTGCACAAAATACTTGCCGCCCTGTCTCGTTCAGATAATCAAAGTTGTTGTGTAATGTGAAAGCTGGTTATTCAGCCCATCGAATTCACATTGACCCTCCAAAAACCATCCACCCAACCCTGTGCCCTGTATTTCCCATGGCGAATCCACCTAGCCTGCACATCTCTGGACACAATGGGCAATTTAGCATGGCTAATCTACCTAACCTATACATCTGTGGCAAAAAACTGGAGCATCTGAAGGAAACCCATGCAGACACGGGGAGAATGTGCAAACGCCACACAGACGGTCACCCAAGGGTAGAATTGAACCTGGGACTCCAGCTAACCACTAATCGTGCTAACCACTGAGTTTATGTCATACTAAACTCATACTAAACTAAACTGTGGATGAAACTAAATCTTGAAGTGAGAATATTAAGATGTAAAATTCATCCCTTTGTTGAAATAGTGGAGGCATAATTTCAATGTAACCACTTTAACCAGTCTAATAAAAAATGACTTACAAAGGAAGTTAAACCAGATAGCTAGTGACATTACTGCTTCCTGCTTATGGTGCAGTTTGAAAACAAAGACAAGGCAAAAAGGCCTATTTTCTCTGGACAGCTTCTTTACTTGCATTATTTATTCTCTGCTTGCTCTTTTGTCCCTGAAATTAGTCATGCTTGCTGTTTATTTTAAACTTTGTAGGGAAGAGAACTACAACTCTGGGAGTCAATTTGGAGTCTAATTGAGAAAGTCAATTGGCAGGCAGAAAATGTCAATGTCAAATATCAAATTTTAATAATAGCCAAATTACAGGCATCCTCCCTCATTACCTATCACTGTCCAGCTCATGTCCAGAAAAAATATAGTACTTACATAAAACAAAAACACTGCGGATGCTGAAAATCCAAAACAAAAACAGAAATTGCTGGAGAAACTCAGCAGGTCTCGCTGCATGTAAGGAGAGAAAGCAGAGTTAACACTTCAGGTTTTTAACAATTTCTATTTTGTTTCAGATTTCTTGCATCTGTAGTTATTTGGTGGTTTTCATTAATATAAATTGTGGACAATTGTGGCCCCAGTACTGATCCCTGTGACACACCAGTTAATTACAGTTTGCCATTCCTGAAGAGCATACCGTTCTGATGAAAGGTCATTAGACTCAAAATGTTCGCTCAGTTTCTCTCCTCACAGGCACTGCCAGACCTGCTGAGCTTCTACAGCAGTTTCTGTTTTCAATGCAGGATGGCACTTAGAGTCATACAGCACGGAAACACATCGTTCAGTCCAACTCATCCACACCAACCAAGGTTCCAAGCTAAGCTAGTCCCATTTGCCTGCATTTGGCCCATATCCTTTGAAATCCTTCCTCTTCATGAACATAGTTGTAATATCAGTGTATTGAATGGATAGCAAGAAACCTGGATATAAAATCAGAATTTAGAGGGTTCTTGCAGCACAGTGATTGTGTCCCAGTTTCTGGTCTCAAACGCCTGAGGTTTTGATTCCACCTGTTCCAACGTGTCTGAACAGGCTGGTTAAAAATATCTAAAATCAGGAACTGTGACAGTAAGCAATTGAACCAGGTCCACAACAAATGCCTCATTTGAAGCAAAGAACAAGTGAGCAGGTTAATGAAGGGTAACATATAAGTTGGCACTAAATTAGGCACGGGGCAATCAGGTGAAAGAAAAGGACTCCTTAACCCGACTAGACAGAAGTTTAAAAAAAAGAGTAATGTGTGTTCAAAAATAGAATTCACTTTGAGTGGAATGCTTTTCTCATTCTAGTCAGGGGATGCACTAACTATGCATCTGTGTCTACAAATTCAAACATTAGTATTAGTAGCGAGTTTGCTAATCTTTAAACATGATCCTGGAATTCTTTAAGGAATTATCCAATTTAATGTGTTTAACAGGTGCTAAACATTTCTTGGCTTGTTAAAGACTAATTATGTATGAAATACAAATAGATTCATACTTGCTTTCCAATCCACACAGAAATACTGATTCCTGTGAAAGGTGATGGGAAAACAGCAGAAACCAAACATACAGCAGACCAAGTCTCTTGATGCATTCAGCATTAATCCCCACATGATCTTCAGGAAGACATGACAGAGGTGTGGCTGGTGATGGGATTGTCTGGGAATGGCTCCCTCTTCTCAAAAGTCAATGCAAGTCCACCTGCCCATTGGAAGCCAGCTCCTCAGCTATAAGGCATGGTGCATTCAATTGGCTTATTGCGGGACACTATACTACTACCTTTACTCAGGAGGGATTCCCACTCTTGGGAGCTGCTAGCCAATCTCAGCAGCACCAGGCCTCATATGGATCACAAGTGTCACCAGTTGTAGGTCTTGGGGATTCACAATGGGGTGGCATCCTAAAGCCTAGGGAGAGGGAAAAGAGAGTGAGTGGGAAGGTTCTGTTGGCAGGTGGTGCAAAAAGAAAGCTGGATGACATCTTTTGAATGGCAGAGGGATCCTCCTGATACTGGTAGGGTACCTTCAAATGAGGTTCCTCTCTCTCTTTCAACTTAGTTTACTGTATCCGGTGCTCCTGTAGTGGTGTTCTCAGGGAGACCGAACATAAATTTAGGGAACAGTTCACTGAGCTTCGCAGTCCCAGATTCCCCAGTCGCCTCCCATTTCAATACCCCCAACCACTCCCTTTCTGACATGACCATCCTTGGCCTCGTACATTGCCAAAATGAGCCACGGCGCAAATTGGAGGAATTACACCTCATCGTCCGCCTAGGCACCCTAAAGCCCAGAAGACTCAACATTGAGTTCTCCAATTTCAAATAACCTCCATCACCATCTCCCAACTCCCTTCCCAGCCCCTCCCCCTCCCTTCCACTGCTCCCTGTTATCAACCAGATTCATTCCTCCCATTGACCAACAAGGTCATACCCTCTACCTGTCTTCACCTATCCCCACTTCACCATGCTGTCCCCACCACCCCCTTTATCTGCAACTCCCCTTACACCCACCCACAATCCTGAATAAGGGTTACACCCGAAATATCGACTTCTCCATCCCCTGATGCTGCCTGGCTTGCTGTGTTCTTCCAGCCTCCTGCTTGTGTGTCTCTCCCTTCCTGGCTTTCTTTATTCAAGTGTTCAAAAACAGGTTGTTCTCTCCTATCTGTTGTCCATCGCAGTCTTATTTGTGAAGACTGCATATGACCATAGACAATTGAGCTTTCAACAGCTTAATGGGCCCTTAATGACTTCTCTACATATGATGGGAGGCTGGATAGCTAACCTCTTTATCATAGCCTACACTATAAAGACGCCCAACAGATGTGTCTAATAACAAGTAGCCCAGTGTGTGGAAGAGAGTTTGGTTTTTCTGAATGGGAACTGTTATGTGTTATCCACCTGCTTCAGAGTGTTTAGCCTGCCCTGTAAAGATATTTGATTTGATGTGGATATCAATAGCTAAACTGATTCCTGCTTGGTGTTATGAAGATGTGGGTGTACTATACCTTTAAGAGAGTTAAAAGCCAGCAGATCTACCTGACAGCACCAAGTGTTCTGAACAAGATACAATGTAACATTTGGTCAAACAAATCGCTTAGCTGGTTGCCTAGAGACGTCAAAACAAATTTGAATTAGGCCAATCAGTTTAAATTATACCCTGAAAAATACCCAAACTCCAATCAAGTTTGAATTGAGTATATTGACAGTCTTAAAAGCCAATGGCACAATCCGATGCTTTGGGGCTATAAGACCGGGGAAAATTGAACAGTTAGAGGAGAACTACCAAGCCAACAGCATCTGCAGACTGCCTGGAGAATAGCTCTCTTAAAGGTACCTTTATCGATCAATAACTTGTGAAGCAGAAATCCCTAAGAAGAAGAAAAGAAGATTCGACATCTGGCTGGTTTTGAAAAGTTGAATTTCGGTAAATCTTAATCGGAGGGTTTTATCGAACTAGTATTGTAGAAGGGGAAAGCAAAAGATAGGATAGAGGAAGGAGTTATAAATAGTTGTTAGTTAATTATTTTCTGTTATACCTTATGAATGTAAAGTTGTTAATTTTTATTTTAAAGAGCTCTTGGTCTCTCTAATTTTCACAGATGACTACACAGGATCAATCTTTTCTGTGTTGCTGGTTTAAATTAAGCAGGAAGGTTTACCCTGTGTTGTGACACTTGGAAAATCTTCCAGCAAGGATGTAGAGTGATTATGAGGGTTTTTCTTTTTTGCTGTCTTTGTATCAAAGCTGTTTATGCAAGAGCATAGAGTTTCAAAGTTGGCTGCATCAAAAGATATTCTCAGGATAAGAGAGAATACGGTTGTGATCTTTTGTTTCTCACTGCTAAAATCTGATAATCCGGTGATTAGGCAAAAGTGAAGACTGCAGATGCTGGAAACCAGAGTTTAGATCAGAGTGGTGCTGGAAAAGCACAGCAGGTCAGGCAGAAGGGCTTTTGCCCGAAACATCAATTTTCCTGCTCCTCGGATGCAGCCTGACCTGCTGTGCTTTTCTAGCACCACTCTGATCTAATTCAGTGATTAGTCAGATGGTGGGGGAAGGGCAAGGGGCAATATTTCTGACTGATGCAGGCCCAGAAGTTGGTGAAATACTCAAGCATTTGCTTGCCCTTGCTAAATCTGAAGACAGACTGCTGTCAGACATCCTATGTCAGCTTGAACAGTGATGCAGTGCCAATTGGAAAATGGAGAAAGCTATCAGCTTGGTACAAGGAATTGATAACCTATTGTGGATGTTGGAGAGTTCATCATGGCCTTGTCAAAGCTCTCCTTCCATTGTAAATTTGGAGAGTTTCAGGAGTGAGCAACACTGGGCAGATGCCCGTGCAGTTTAAAAAGTACATGCATTCGTAGTAAAACACTGACATTGCCAGAGTTAATCTTTGACCTGGGTTAGCACCATTGTCCTATCAGAATATGACTTAAGGTTAATCCGCTGCTGAGAACCATTCAGCACCTGCTGAAGTAAATCGAAATTACTGATGCTTTGGCCAACATTGAGCACAGAATTGCCCATTTGTGAACGCACAGTGCGACAACTGCAAACATCTCACCAAGGCATATCGGAGATCAGTCAGCAGAGAGAACACTGGTAGATGGAAATGGCAGTCACTGAGAGTGGTTATCAAGCAGCAGCAGCTTGATGAGGGATCAGCTGAGATCCATAGAGCAGAAAGCACAATAATATCCATTGAAACTTTGCAGGCATCATAGCCAAGTAACATTGGACTGAGCTCAATTGGACTTGGACTCTGACATGGGACCATCAATCAGTGTGATCCCTGAATTGTTATACCATTAAAAAAATGAGCCTGCATTAGTCTCAGAATTCACATATGGAATTAAAAAGTGATAAAGGAGAGAAATTCCCCAAAATGAAAAGTCACTTTCAATGGGCAATGGGGAAAATTGCCCACAACTGTACTGAAGAGTCAAAATCCAGCTTTGTTAGGAAGGAACTGCTTTGAAATACTGAAGGCCAATATACAGGGCTTAAAGGAACACCAGGCCAGTTTACTGCAGCCCTTACTCAATGCACTGCAGTCTCAACAAGAACATAGAGCATAAGCTGAAGAGACCAGAGGCAAAGATCATAGAACAGAGTAAATCAACTGCTCCCAAAGGAGTTACCTCCAAGGTGAATGGTAGTGTAAAATTAGGTGGGCATAATCAAGTCATTGTAAATCAGATACTAAAATGTTAACTACCCAATAATTTTCAAAATGTCAATTCTTCATTCACGATGTTATCTGACAGCCATGTTTTTGAAGTTAGGTTTAATAACTTGAATTAGATGAGAGTCAAAGTTAATGTCCAAATGGGTCTATTTCAGTTCCATAGGCTGCCATTCAATCCTCAGAATGTTTCAAAAGGTAATGAACCAATTTTGTAAGGAATCCTAGGAGCACAGTGTTACTTGGGGGGACAGAATTATTTCAGATCCAAAGGTATAGATCTATGATGACAGAATGAAAAATGCGCTCCAACAGTTGGAAAAGCATGGAGTCTGGTAAAGGCAGTGAAATGCGAAATGTTCCAAAATTCTGTCGAGTATCTGGATTCCAGGTAGATGAGCTATGTCACAGTCCACATAGAGTAAGTTCCAAGAACAAAATGCAAATGTATTAACATATAACATTGAACATAGTGCAGGTCCTACCGTTTATCATAGGCCAACCAAGAATCGCTTAAATGTCCCTAACGCATCTGACTCTGCTACCACTACTTGCAGTGCATTCCATACACCCACCACTCTCTGTGCAAAGAACCTACTCTGACATCTCCCCTAACATTCCTCTAATCACCTTAAAATGATTGCCATTCCGCCCTGTGAAAAAGTCTCTGACTATCCACTCTATCTATGCCTCTCATCATCTTGTATACCTCTATCAAGTCACTTCTCATCCTTCTTCGTTCCAATAAGAAACACCCTAGCTCCCTCAGCTTTTCTTCATAAAACATGATCTCTAGTCCAGGCAGTGTCCTGGTAAATCTCTTCTGCACCCTCTCTAAAGCTTCCACATCTTTTCTCTAAAGAGGCGAACAGAACTGAACACAATATTCCAAGTGTGAACTGACCAGGGCTTTATGGAGCTGTAGAATAGTCCCATGGCTCTTAAGCTCAATCCCCCTGCTATTGAAAGCCAAAACACCATATGCCTTCTTAACAACCCTGTCAACCTGAGTGGCAATTTTGAGGGATCTATGGCTGTGGACCCCAAGATCTCCCTGTTCCTCCACACTTCTGAGAATCCTGCCTTTAACCCTGTAATTCATGAATGCTTTCTAATCTGTGCAAGGATACTGATGCCTCCTAAAGCTGAAAATGACAATAACAAATATATTTCTGAATATTTCTGAATTCAAATTTTATGTGGGTGAATTATTACAGTAAATTCAGGCGAAATTTGGCAACTTCAGTGCATCTACTGAACAAGCTCTTGATGAAGTTGTTTCATGATTTTGAACAAAGTGGGGCAACAAAGCATTTAGGTCAGGTAAAATTAAATTGGAAGATGGCAAAGTAGTGTGTGTTTTGATGGGCTGCATTGTGTGTCAATTTTCATGGGAGGTTTCTCGCAATCAGCCCTGAGGAATTTCCTTCCACTATTCCCTGTCACATGACACAACTACAAGGCATCCCGTTATCTCCAATTCACCAGTCGTATTCATCATGGATGCCACCTTCTGGGTTTCCCAGAGTTATATTTAAAATGCAGTTAAGCAACAGGTTGAACACAATGAGACAGGGGCTGCCCTGCATGGTCCCTTTAGATTGCCCCAGAGATCTTACACATCACTGACAGGAACAGGCAGGTCCAAGTGAACAGGGCAGTGCAGAGGACCACTGGGGCTTGCCAGAGAAGACCACAGCAGCAGACCCTACCAACCTGGTCTAAAGTTGCGAGCCAGGTTAGTGTAGTGTCCACAATCCTGAGGAACACCAACAATGCTGTAGAAAGATCAATAGGCTTCACTGTCTTCTCTCTCCAATACTTCACCCTCACTCTACCTCTGCCAGTGCAATCACTTTCCACTGGGGCTCAGCCACTCTCACTATTACCTGCAGCATCTTCTCGCATTCACCCTCATCGAGCCCCAAGTCTGTCAATCCCAGTCAGAGTCAACGAATATCTACAGCATGGAGACAGGCCCCTCAGCCCACACTGGTTCATGCCAACCAAAACTAGCCTTAACTAGATTCAATATTACAGCATCCACAACCCTCTGGGCCTGTGAATTCCAAATATTCAGCAACACTTGATTGAAGGAATTTCTCCTCATCTCAGTCTTAACTGATCAGTTCCTTGTCACTGGACTCAAAACACTGACTGCTTTCTCTCCAGGATGCTGCCAGACCTTCTGAGTTTCTCTAGTAATTTCTGTTTTTGTTTCAGTTTTCCAGCATTGCAATTCTTTGTGTTATTGTAGGCCATATCTTAAGACTGTGTCTCTGTGCACTAGATTTCACGGCTAAAGGATAAAACCGCTTAGCATCCACTTTGTCAAACCACTTCTGAAACCTGCGTGTTTAATTGAGTCTCAATCTTCTGAACTCCCGAGAGAGAATGGGTAACATTTATGGCATCTTATCATGGACAGTTCTTTCCTTACAGGAACTAAGTTTGGGCTGTAATGCCTTCACAACATCCTTGAACATGGAGACAAAGATTACGCACTTTACTCCAAGTAGAGGTTTCACCAAAGCCATGTACATTTGTAGCAAGCCTTTCCTGTTGTGTACTCCAATTGTCTTGCATTAAAGGCAAACATGCTTTCACCTTCTTACTCGCACACTGACCTTCTATGCTCCTTGTGTGAGGTTTTCCTGAACACCATAAGCTTTTCAAAAAGTATTCTTCTGTTCTTACAACCAAAATGAATATCCTCACATTTCCCCATGTTACGCCATCTACCACCAAGAACCTGTTTACATCTCTTTGCAATGTTTTTATGTTCTCTTCACAGATTCCTGCTTGGCTTTGAACAAATCTAGATACATTATGCTAAGTTACTTTGATTAAGTTTCCAAGGTTCCAACGTTTTCACATCTCTGCCCTGCCCAAAGTACTGATTATTCTTTGAGTGAAAGCTAGTTCCTAACATTGGCTATGACATTACATTTTATTATCAGTTTTACACTGGTCGTGGAATTGCACAAGGCAGAAGGCATGTACATTGTCTGAAAGAGTGATTATAAATTCATCTTAATTTCTGAATTCAGATATCCAGGAATACTTTGAGACAAAGCTCAGTTTAACATTATTTGTATTGTTTCGTATTTTACAATGCATTCCTAACATAGCACAAAACTCAACTGTGAACTGTAGCTGAGTTGAGCTGATTGTTTCACTATTAAAATTAGCTGAAGATATTTTTTTCAAGTTTATTTTTTGTTTGCTCTTGGCTGCTTATACTTTAATTTTTGGGATGAATGTTCCCCTTGACTGGTGACACTAAAAATTAAAGATATTTGCAATCATTTTCTAGAATTGTTTTCAGGTTAGGTGACTCAACACTGATATAGATGGTCAGAATCTTGTTTTCAGACTCCTATATAACCTAAGGCCTTTATTTACACATTAAAATTGCTCATGTTATAGAGTCATACAGAATGAAAACAGACCCTTTGGTCCAACCAGTCCATGCCGAACATAATGCCTAACTAAACTAACCACACCTACCTGCATTTGGCCCATATCCCTCCTTTCTTATTCAAGTTCTTATCTAAATGTCTTTGAAGTGTTGTGATTGTACCCACATTCACCACTTCCTCAGGAAGTTTATTCCACATGTCGTTTTTAAATCTCTCTCCTCTCACCTTAAAAATGTGTCCCCTCGTCACAGAGTGATGGAAGCAGACCATTTGGTCCAAAAGCAAATCAGATCACTCCAGTGTTTGGGCAATCAATTTCTCCTGATAGAAAAAGGTTCCCTCTGTCTTGAAATCCCTCATCCTAAGGAAAAGACAATGACCATTAACCCTATTTACACCCCTCATTATTTTATAAACTTCTATCAGGTCACCTCTCAACCTCCTAATGTCCAGTGAACAAAGTTCCAGCCTATCCAGCCTTTCTCAACAACTCAAACCTTCCATTCCTGACAACATCCTGGTAAATCTCTTCTGAATCCTTTCTAGCTTAATAATGTCTTTCCTATTACTAGGCAACCAGAACCAGACAAAGGATTCCAGAAGAAGCCTCACCAATGTACAGCTTCAACATGATGTCCCAGCTCCTATACTTAAATGTGGTCATGTGGGAGCTACTTATATTATTGGGTTGCTTCCAAATCCAAACACACTTTCTCTGGCCATTCGGGTCTGATCTAGGAATTTAAAATTGGTATTTTCCAGCTTGAATATTTTGTTCAGTTCTTCAACTTGAATTATTATAGACTTTTAGCAACACCAGGCATAATTAGCTGCAGAGCAAAAATATTGCAATAGTCCCAACAATTCAATCTCACGGCTGCAGGGGGCATTTTCTAGATGTCGCAAGACATATTGCTGCTGTCATTTTGACTGAGATGACCAATTAAAACTGAATTAGTGCTAGTGCCCTGCTGTAAAAGGTGTTAGGGCAACTCATTTCATTTGCTCTAGAATCCTTCTAGTCAGAGGAACTAAAAGAAGGCAGAGAGCCTGCATTTCTCTCCCTATCTTACTTTCAAAACTTTTATATATGTTACTTCAGTTGTCTCTTCAGAGTTATGAATATTTAGTGAGTTCATTGACATAATTCATTTTTTGTATTAACTTTTCATAAATGATTCTGTAACATAAGTTGTAGTGAACAGTCACTTTTTGGATTGGAGGGAAGCGTACTGGAGAGCTTCTCTAAGTTCTATGCTACTGTGATTCCTGATACACTGTAATAACTTGGAATCAGGATGCAGGGCACAATTCTGAACTTTATAAACAGCAAAAAATGAAGAGGATAATAACAGAAAACTTGCTAGTGAAAGCAGGTGAAGACAACAGTGGCAATTTAGGGGACTGAATCAATCTCATGGGGGGCAGAGTAGCGAGCACTGTGCCTCACAGGGCCAGCATCTTGGGTTTGATTCCAGTCTCAGATGACTGTCTGTGTGGAGATTGTACATTCTCCCTGTGCCTGTGTGGGTTTCCTCTGAATGTTCTGGTTTCATCCAAAGGTGCATGGGTTAGATGAATTGGCTTTGCTAAATTATCCATAATGTCCAGGGAGGTGTAGGTTAGATGGGTTAACCGTGGGACATACAGGGTTGAGGGGATGGGTTTGAGCGGGATGCTCTTCAGAGAGTCTCAATGGGCACATTGGCCTGCCTCCACACAGTAGGGGTTTTATAACCTATTCAATAGTTTGAGCTACTTTCTTACCTACTGTTCCCATATCTAATGCTGAGGCCATTTTCTACATACATGACTAACTTGAGACAGAATAGTTCCCAGATTGGATCTCAAACATAACTGTGGTTAATACTGCGCTTAATCACAAGATAGATGATTTGCACTGGAATGTGTTAAAATGGTACCCAAGCCTTGGCAAAGGAGGAAGAAGTGGTTGCCAAGGAACCAGAAACAAACAAGATTCTAATGCAGCATACAGCTTAAAGTGGTAATACATTCCTCATTAGCATTATCGAGGCACCTTCAGGTGTAATTTATAACCGAGGTTCATTTGTTTCTTGTTACACCTGTATCTTTGATAAATGTTCTCTCACCTTCACCATGACTGATGATCAAAGAAATATAAGGAAAAGCTTAAAAGGATTATGTGTGTTTCTGTAAGTTTAATAGTCCATGTAGCCACAATGAATGATCCTGTTCTGCCTCTGCTACATCAGCATTATGATCCTCCAAATTGTACACATATAAGTAGATTACATGAGAGATGATTCTGATAGTAAATTAAACAAATTCCGTTTCTCAGTCTGCTTAGAGCAATAGACATAAGAAGAATGGTTGGGGACAAAAATGTGATTTTTTTAACAGAAGGAGTAATATAGAAACATCATAAATGTATTCATGAAGATTACTTTGGTTGGAATTTCTAATGATGTACTTGCAATATCAGTCAATGTAACAGACCGCAACAATCTTTTTTAAGCCTCCCATGGCTCTGGGCATTCACTGTGTGAGGGAAAATAGGCTAAACCTGACTAGCATAATTTCCGATACATTCATGTTCCCATATTACAATTCCATAATTTTTCTGGAGAGAACTTCCCCTTAAGTTTTCCTCAACATCTCCTCAGCGGCATGGTGAAATATACTAACAATTCCAGCGTTGATTGATTGCGTGGAATGAAATGAGAGTTCTGGTCCAGCTCAGATGGGTAGCACTATTCTTTTTTTTTATTGGACGTCAACGTACTCTCTGAAAAATGTACAAGCCATGGAGGCATTTTAAATCTTTGACCATCAGCTGGAAACTAGGGAGCTGGAGAGTTAAAATCATTCACCTGTTCTGAAGCCACAAGGAACTAGCTGGTCAACATTTTCCAAAGAAAGCTAGCAAGCCTTCCCAAAGCCAGTGAGGTCTTTCTCTTCACTTTGCTGTTATCTGATCCAACTACAAAAACCTCTGCAAACTGAGCAGGGAGCTGCAATAGATTTCCCGCCTTCCTGTGGAATGGTCTCAGCAGCTAAATCTTCTTGCCAATCTCCCTTCCCACCTATCCACTCCACCCTCCCCTCTGACCTATCACCTCCATCCCCACCCTCTTTCACCTATTGTACTCTTTGCTACTTTCCCCCACTGTTCTCTCTGACCTATCACCTCCATCCCCATCCCCATTCACCTATTGTACTCTTGGCTACCTTCTCTCCAGCCCCGCTCCCATTTATCTCTCCGCCCTGGAGACTTCCTGCCCTGGAGACTTCCTGCCTCTATTCCTGATGAAGGTCTTTTGCCCGAAACATTGATTTTCCTGCTCCTCGGATGCTGCATGCCCTGCTGTGCTTTTCCAGCACCACTCTGATCTAAGCTAAATCTTCTTGTCAGCTGTGGCTCATGTATCTCTGCACTACAAGGTGCAAAGTCCCACTTCACAAGAAATCGAGGCTTATCCATTAGCACAGTGCAAGGGATCGCTGCACTGTTGAAAATACCATCCTGTGAATGAGACATTTAACCAAGTATTCGGCCACCTGCTCACTTGAATCCAAAAGGCCCCCTGGCGCTAATTCAAAGGAAAATAGTGAGTTATCTTCTTGGACGATATTTATTTCTCAATCAACATCACCACAAAAAAGCAGATTATTGTGTCATTATCATATTGAGGTTTGTAGCATTTGCAAAGCTCTAATTAGCAATATGGTGGCTCAGTGGTTAGCACTGCTGTCTCATAACGCCTCATAACTCAAAGTTCGATTCCAGCCTTGTGACTGGCTGTGTGGAGTTTACACGTTCTCCCTGTGTCTGCATGACTCTCTCCTGGTGCTCCTATAGCCTAAAGATATGCAGGGTAGGTGGATTGGCCAAGCTAAATTGCTCATAGTGCCCACAGATGTGTAGGCTAGGTTAGCCATGAGAAAAGCAGGGTTTGTGGAATAGAGAAAGAGGAGTGGGTCTGGGTGGGATGCTGTTTGGTGAGTCAGTGTGTACTCGATGAGCTGAATAGCCTGCTTCCACACTGTATGGATACTATGATTCTAAAGCTCCTGCATTACCTACATTACAACAAAGACCACAATGCACATGTACTTCATTGGCTGTAAAGTGCAATGAGACATCTTATAATCATGAAAAGAGCAAAATTTGGTTTTGACCTGGTCTATAGACTTGCCTGACTTATGAATCATACTGGACTTGAACTACTAACTCTGTTTCTCCTTCCACAGATGCTGCCAGACCTTATGAGTTTCTCTGGCGCTTTCTGTGTTTGTTTCAGATTTTCAGCATCTTTTACTTTATAAAAATTGATCCAGTGGATTAAGATACTTGAGATTCATTTTTGAGACCAACAAATATTTTTTACATTCACACCAATCAACAGCTGCTGATAATTAGCATGCCCTCTTTGTCTGGAATCGATGACTAAGAGGTTGAACACAGAGTTGAAGACAATTTGTTCATTCTTCCAGAACAAAGATTTGGATGCATACTCTGGAGTTAGAAATACAAATTAGACAGTCTAGGTTGCAGTTAATAGGCTATTTTTCTCCTTATCTGTTCCCAATCGTAGGAATGTAGACACTTTTCCTCAGACAACAGAGGTGCCATCCACCTGTGGTTATCTTAGTGAGCATTCCTGAGCACATCTCAACTTGAATCCCATTTCTTCCCCATCAGAACTCTCTAGATAGCAATCGGAAACAGATTAATAATTTCCATTCCCCAATTCCCCAGGAGACCTGTCAATGACTGGGATGAGCTAGCCAATAAGCTGAGGATCAGAGTTGGGATCCTCTGGCCTATTTGACTCCATTGTACACTATAATTAAGGAGTTGAATAAACTGGAACTATACTTGTTGGAATTTACAAGAATGAGAGGGAATTTTACAGAAACATATAAAATTATAGAGAGAATGGATGAGATAGAAGCAGGGAGGTTGTTTCCACTGGTGGGCAAAACTAGAACTAGGGGGCACAGATTCAAAATAGGGGGGGAGTAAATTTAGGACTGAGTTGAGGAGGAACTTCTCCACCCAAAAGGTTGTGAATCTGTGGAATTGCCTGCCCAGTGAAGCAGTTGAGGCTACCTCATTGAATGTTTTTAAGGCAAGGATTTTTGAACAGTAAAAGAATTAAGGTTATGGTGAGCATGTGGGTAAGTGGAGCTGAGTTCGCTAAAAGATCAGCCACGATCTTATTCAATGGCGGAGCAAGCTCAATGGGCCAGATGGCCTACTCCTGCTTCTCATTCTTATGTTCTGATGTAATGGGCTGTGCAATTGTTGATTGAACCTGTTAGGCCAGGTATCAGGTTCTAAATCTTAATGGCCATCATTCTTGGTTAACAGGTAATACACCAAAATAGGTCAATATGTACAGTGAAAGCTGTGATGTTTTATTCGAACTAATTACAGCTTCAGTGTCTTTTAATCTGGTAAGAAATAGGTTAAAGTAAAAGTCTGTTCTGTAACTGGTAATCTGAGTAATTTGATGCATGAAACCCATTTTGTGAAACCAATTGCATAACTCATTGGATGTATCATGAGGAAACTGACAGCTCACTCCTGGTTGCCATGGTTTTGGTCTTGGTAAGAAGATAATAGAACAAACTTTCATTGTTGCTGGTCAGCTCAGCATTGTCAGTGGGGCTTGTAATGGTTTCCTATGCTATTGACAAGGCAATGTGGAATTAGGATCAAGGTGGCTGCTCATTTCATAGACCAATGTTTGCTACAGCAACACGTGTAGCATCACCGCAACTACAGGAGACAGACTGTCGCATGGTGGCTCAGTAGTTAGCACTGCTGCCTCACAGCACCAGGGACCCGGGTTTGTTCCACCCTCTGGCAACTGTCTGTGTGGAGGGTTCACATTCTCCTTGTCTCTGTGTGAGTTTCCCCTGGGTGCTCTGATTTCCTCCCACACTCCAAAGATGTGCAGGTGAGGTGGATTAGCCATGGGAAATGTGGGGCTATGGGGATAAGGCAGGGGAGTGGGTCTGGGTGAGATACTCTTTGGAGGGTCAGTGTGGACCCGATGGGCTGAATGGCCTGCTTCCACACTGTAAGGATTCTAAGTGTTATGATACAGAGGAGTCTGTATGACCTGCACTGGTACATGAGCATCATTACCTACTGTCAGTGTCCTGCCTGCTCCCCCATACTGAATACTTGAATTGAGCCTACCTCGACCACACCTCCAAGCTGTGTATTCCATTCCCTCACTACTGGCTTGTCTAAAAACATGTTACCTCTCTTCCCCCTTGCTTCTTATACATATCACTTTAAATCCATGCCCTCTTGTCGGTGTTCCTTTTACGCACCAAAATGAAAAGGACAACCCACCAGGATACTTCCGTAATTTAGGAATTTTTTAAAGATTGAGAGGGAGGAGAAAGGACAGAAGACTGACAGAGAATAATATGGGGGTGAATTAAAACCCACGGAGGGGGAGAAATGAAAAGCTGGATTTTTGCCGAGTCAGAGAGAATCTGCAGCTGTTCCAAATTAGCAATGTCACATGATTCCGTGGCACCCTGTAATTTTCATCCTCAGGACCCGTAAAATAGAGGAGCAAATTTAGGCCATTCGGTCCATCAAGTCTGCTCCTTCATTCATTCATGGCTAATATGTTTCTCAATCCAGTTGTCCTGCCTTCTCCCCGCAACCCTTGACCCCCCTTACCAATCAAGAACCTATCTATCTCTGTGGAGTAACAGGATAATCAAGTGGTTTTGAATTTATCAACTCCCAGTGCATCCTAAGAGATACAGATGTACGCGATTTACTGCATCTTTATGTGGAATTGACTGGTGTGGAGCACAGTGAGGTGGCTCTCGGGTAAAGTCGATAGAATCCTGACAGTGTGGAAACAGGCCATTCAGCCCAACAGGTTCACGCCAACTCTCTGAAGAGCATCCCACCCAGACCCATCCCCTACCCTATCCCCCTGCATTTCCCATGGCCAACATACCTAACCTACATATCCCTAATGAAATCGGAGGAAACTGGAACACATGGTGGAAACCCATGCAGACACAGGGAGAATGTGCAAATTCCACACAAACAGTCGCTCGAGGGTGGAATCGGACCTGGGTCCATGGCACTCTGAGGCAGTAATGCTAACCACTGAGCCACCATGCCACCCCAAAGTAAAAAGAAGGGGATGCTTCCCTGAGATTGATGCAAGGACATACTTTTAAGAGAAATGGTGAGTAGTTTGATTAGACAAGCAATTCACAGTCGGAGAATGAGGGCAGATTATGCTTCACTAGCATCATTTTTTGGCGACCAGAAACAACAACATTATGGAAAGGGCCATTAAATTCCTAATAAACAGCATTTAAGAAGGAGGAACTTCCTCACTGATGTTGACTCTGGATTCCACCAGGGCCACTCAGCTCCTTATTTCATTACAGCCTTGATGCAAACATGGACAAAAGAACTGAATTCTAATGGCTAGGTGAGAGACTGTCTTTTAGATTAAAGCAGCATTTAATCAAGAGTGGCATCAAGCAGTCTGAGCAACTGGTATCAATGGGACCTGGGATAAAACTATCCATTGGTGGAGTCAGACTTAACAAAACAGAGATGGTTGGTATTGTTGGAGATGCATCAGCTCAGCTCCAGGACATCTCTGCAGGAGTTCCTCAGGGTTGTGTCCTAGGCCCAACCATCTTCAGCTGTTTCATTGATGACCTTCCTCCATCATAAGGTCAGAAGTGGGCATGTTCGTTGATGATTGCATAATGTCAGCACCATTCGCGACTCCTCAGAGACTGAAACAGCCCATGCTAAAATGTAACAAGATCTATACAATATTCAGGTTTGGGCTGATCGATGATGAGTAACATTAGTGCCACATGAGCACCTTGGCATTGACATTTCCAAAGAGTGAGAATCCAACCACTGCCCCATGGCAGTCAATGGCATTAATGTCACTAAATCCCCCACTATCAAGGTCCTGAGGTTAACATTGACCAGAAACTGACCTGGACCTATAAAAAGTGCAGCAATGAGAGCAGGTCAGAGGTTAGGAATACTGAAGCGAGTAACTCACCATCTCACTCCCCAAAGCCTCCCCACAAGTCAGGAGTGTGATGGAATATTCCACATTGCCAGGATGTGTGCAACTTCAACAACATTCAAGAAGATCAGCACCATCTAGAAGAAAGAAGCACACCCCACCCATCATCTTCAATATACATTGTCTCCATCACTGATGCACAGTAGCAGCAAAATATACCATTAAATAATGCACTTCAGTAACTGACAACATATCCTCCAACTGAAACTTCCAAGCCCCCAAATGTTAGGACTTATCTAAGTAGGACATGGTCAATAGATATAAGAGAGCACCACCACCTGTATATTCCCCTCCGATCTTAGATATTATTGTTCTTTCAGGGTGAATATCCTGGAACTCTCTCTCTAATGTGACTCTACCTCCACAATATAAATGGTGATGGTTCAAGAAAGTTCCTTACCATCACCGTCTCAAGAGGAACTAGGGATGGACAATAAGTGCTCACCCAGCCAGTGATAACAACATCACACGAATGAATTTTCAAGGATTTCTATATCAAGCTATCCATATCAAGCTTCCATCAAGTGTTAGCATTTTGAACAATTAGCACACTTTACATCATCTAACATCTCTCTTTAAAGAGTAGTGAGAAAAGTTTGGCCCTTGCTTGTGATTTATATATATTTGAATCTCATTTATTTTTAAGTTTGGATTTTGAACAGGTGGCATATTTATTTTGGTCTGTGTGTGTTAGGAGTTTTAATGATCAATGTGTCAGTAATTCTAAAGCCAAATATTTTATTTTGAAACCAGGATGAAAGCAAGACTTCCTGAAATTTTAATGGAATGTATTTCTATTCAGAGAATTTAATGATTGGGCAGAGAAAACATTGAAAAACATTAGGTTGTTTTCAGTTGGAAGGATCACAGGTTTTATTTTTGCTTAGGAGTAAAATCCATAGCTGGGAAAGCTTTTGGCTTCAATTTGCAGACATTCTATGGAAATTAAATGTGTGAAACCTTTTCAAGAGAAAGGAATAAATTCAGAAAAGTTAGGAAGTAAGCTACCTTGGTTTAAGGATTTCAATTTGAGAGTTACATACCAGCATTGCTTGATATGAACATGAAAGAGGTTATTTGAAACTAAGGAAGTCTAAACTCAGTTGTGTGAGGAAGACTCTATCAGTTAGTCAATGCTGGGAATTGAAAGCAACAGTTAAATCAAACCCATCTATATGATTGAGAAGGGAATTCACTTTAGTGTTCAAATAGTATTAGGGGATGCCATTAAGAGAAATTGAATTTTTATTTTTGCGTGGGATTTCACAGTCTTTCGGATTGTATTATTTATAAATAGGTTGGTTTATCCTATTTTAGCTTATTTTCTTTTGTGTAGTAAACTTTTGTTTTATTGTTTCAAGCAGATCTGCAGTATTATGTGCTTCTGTTTCTGTGAAAGAACACTTTGTTATTTTTTTTTAAAAATGTAACAAGCCAGATTTCACTCTGGGATCTGCCTTGTCCGGCAATAACAGTGGAAGAGTCAGTCATAAAGTAAAATTTGTCAGGAACACAATATGCATTTGTGTAGCAGCATCAATAGTAATGACTCACATTAATTTCTACTCTACATCCAGCCCAAATTCATTCTGTTCATAAGAGTCAATGTGTAGAGCCTTGTTATAAAGACTTTACTTCTCAGTTTCTATTCAGATTCCCAAGGCAATTATGATCCAAACACAATCCTTTGTATCAATTTTTTCCAGTGCTTTAACCATAAGAACAAAAAGGCACTTATTGTAAGTAATTTAAAACAAAGCTGGCATTATGAGTCTATAATATTCAAGTGATGTGAGTCTGAAGTCATAAGCCTTGAAAATATGCAATCAGAATTACGCCATTCAGCCCTTTGAGTCTTCTCCACCATTTGTTCATGACTGATACGTTTCTCAACCCTATTCACAGATTCCCTACAGTATGGCAGTAGGTCATTTGGCCTATCAAGTCCACACTGACCTCTGAAGACTATCCCACCCAGACCTTATCCCTGCATTTCCCATGGCTAATCGACCTAGCCTGCACATCCCTGGACACTATGGAGAATTTAACATAGACAATTCACCTGTCCTGCATATCTTTGGACTGTGGGAGGAAACTGGAGCAAACCCAGAGGACACCCACATAGAACGGCACGGTGGCACAGTGGTTAGCACTGCTGCCTCACAGTGTCAGAGATCTGGGTTCAATTCCCGACTCAGGCAACTGACTGTGTGGAGTTTGCACATTCTTCCTGTGTCTGCGTGGGTTTCCTCCGGGTGCTCCGGTTTCCTCCAACAGTCCAAAGATGTGCAGGTCAAGTGAATTGGCCATGCTAAATTGCCCGTAGTGTTAGGTAAAGGAGTAAATGTAGGGTTATGGGTGGGTTGCGCTTCGGCGGGTCGGTGTGGACTTGTTGGGCCAAAGGGCCGGTTTCCACACTGTAAGTAATCTAAACAAAAATGTGCAAACTCCACACAGAGGGTGGAATCAAACCCAAAATATCTGGCACTGTGAGGCAGCTGTGCTAACACTAAGCCACTGTGCTGCTTTCCTGTTTTCTGTCTATAAACTTTGATCCCCTCATGAATCAAGAACCTATCTGCTCTCTGTCTTAAATACACTCAATGATTTGACCTCTGCAGCCTTCAGTGGCAATGAGTTTCACAGATTCACCATCCTCTGATTGGAAAAATGCTCCCTCGTCTCAGTTCAAAAGGGTCATCCCTTCACTCCTAGTCTCTCCCACTACTGGAAACAACTTTTCTATGTCCACTCTATCCAGGCATCTCACTATTCTGTATGTTTCAGTGAGATCCCTTCTCATCCTTCCAAACTCCTTCGAATGCGGACCCAGAGTCCTCAACCACTCCTCACATGACAAGCTCTTCAGAGCTGGGATCATTCTTGTAAACCTCCTGTGGACCCCCTCCAATGCCAGTATGTCATTCTTATGATTATGGGGGGCCAAAATTGCCCACAATATTGCAAATACAGTCTGACCAGAGCCTTGTAAGTGAGGTATATTAGTCAGGGGAAATGCAGTGCAATAGGGTAGGGGAATGGTTTGGTATGGACTTGTTGGGTTACATGGCTTGTTTCCATACTGTAGAAGTTCTATGATATGATGATTATATGGCCTCAGAAGAGCATGACTGCTCTTGAACTCTAACAGCCTTGAAATGAATACTAACATTGCATTTGTCTTCTTTACTGCCAATTGACCCTGCACATTAACCTAAAGAGAACCCTGAACTAATATTCCTAAGTCCCCTTGTGCTTCAGATTTCTGAAGCCTTTCCCCATTTAGAAAATAGTCAGCACCACTATCCATCTTACGAAAATGCATAAGCTCACACTTGCCTACATTGTATTCCACCTGCCTCACACTCTCCACATTGTCTTCCATCTACAGATCTTCCATCTGTAACGTTTGAACTGAAGACGAACAAAGCTTACTGAACTAAAGTTGGTTGGATCCAAACTTGGCTTTCAAGCTGTTTTTTTTTTCCACTACAGTTAGCACAAGTTATTGAACCTCAGTTAAATGTCATCATTCATCATCATATTCTGATAATATAGTCAAAATGCCAATAATGGTAACATACTGGCTGATGCACTGAAGTAAAACTCCAGTCCACATCAGCTGAATAAAGTTGATTTTAGTTGAATGAAATTGGACCAAAATTAGCACCGAGGCATTTTCAAAGGTATAGCATTCACCTCTGAGTCAGAGACTGAAGATGAAAGTTGTAAATTACTGCTTATAATGTGGGTTGTTACTTTGGTGCTGCATTATAAGAGATGCCTGTGAGAAAGTGATTTTGTCTGTGCTGTAGCTTTGTCATTGATTGCATTAACTTAGTCAGAGAACAGGAGTTCAAAACCAGCTTCACTCTCGGTTTCATAGATCAATGGCAACAAATTTGGTCAAACAGATGAAGTGAATGAGGAGTGAAGCCAATTCAAGAAGAAACCAGATGTCTATTTGTTCACCTGGGACAGCCTGGTGGCTTAGTGGTTAGCACTGCTGCCTCACAGCACCAGGCACTCAGGTTCAACCACACCCTCGGTGCAACTGCCTGTGTGGGGTTTGCACATTCTCCCCGTGTCTGCATGGGTTTCCTCCACTCCGGTATCCTCCCACAATCCAAAGCTGTGCAGGTGAGATAGATTGGTCATGCTAAATAGCCCATAGTGTACAGGGACGTGAGGGCTAGGTGGATTAGCCATGGGAAATGTGAGGTTGCAGGGATAGGGAGGGTCTGGATGGCCTGGGATGCTCTTCGGAGAGTTGGTGCAGAATCGATAGGCCGAATGGCCTGCTTCCACACCACAGGGATTCGATAAAACTTCTAAATTTGCATGTTGTTAAAATTTCATATCTCTCCAGCATTTATCAACATGCCCATTTTAAAGTGTTGACTCTCAACTGGAGCCTTCAAAGGTAGTTTATCTGTGACTTACAAAAAATATTTGAGGAGATAATTGATGAGCACATAGCTGATGAAGAGACTGAAGACAAATTGCAATCTAATTGAATTACAAATCTGCGGTGAACTCATTGCTGTGAAACTGTTCATCATTTTCTGTTAGATGAAGAGCTGTAAAAGTTTAACCTCTAAAGCAATGTAAGTAGTCATTTGTTCACTTACGCATCGACTGTTTAATAATCTTATTTGGATTAAAAACTTAAAACATGGTAAAATAGGAGTCCTGACATGAATTGGTGAATGGAATTAAACTTGTAAATCCAATGAAAGGATTTCTAATAAGTTTTATCGGCTTGATAATCAAACTTAGATTCACCACAATGCCAAGACTATTCTTGAGATTGCCCCTTGCATTGCAATCTGAGGCATAGAAGCCAAAATATCTTAAGTAAAAAAAAGTTAAAATCTCTAAAATGAGCGAAATGAAATATAAACAGTGATGGCTTTCAGATAAGGCATGAAAGCAAACCTTTATCTGCTGTCTCAGATGAATATTACATCATTTCATTTCTTTAAAATGTCAAGAGTTATAGATACATTATGCATTATACTCCGGATTACGTTCCTGCTTTGTAAACATCACTGAAACAGTTTGACTTGGGATGGAAGTTAGACATCAAACAGCACATTGGTGACAAAAACAGAAGTCGGTGAAAAAGCGCAGCAGGTCTGGTAACATCTGTGCAGAGAAATCAGAGTTAACATTTCAGGTCCGGTGACCCTTGTTCAGTTCTGCCAAAAAACATTAACTCTGATTTCTCTGCACAGATGTTGCCAGACCTGCTGAGCTTTTCCAGCATCTTCTGCTTTTGCTTCTGAATTACTGCATCTGCAACTCTTTCAGTTTTTGTTTAGCAAATTGGTAAAATAAAGGTCACATGAGAAACAATGGACAGTATTTTCGAGGGATTGGCAAGTTCACATAGATCGCCACTCATCCCCTTAATTTTTCCAAAATATTAACTGCATGTTTCTCAGTGGAGATTCCAATCAGGGCCCATTCAGAAATGTGGAGTTGGACTTACATTCTGACTGTTTTCGTAGACTAGAACTGTTAGACGAAGGCAAACCATGCTCCCATTTCACAGCAGTGTGAGTCGACATTTCAAGCATTCCTGATGAAGAAATTTTGCTCGAAACATCGATTCTCCTACTCCTTGGAAGCTGCCTGACCGGCTGCGCTTTTCCAGCACCATACTTTTTAACTCTGATCTGCAGTCCTCACTTTTTCCCATTTCAAAGCAGCTGTCGCTACCTAAAATTTAAGGTTTCTCAAAGCCATGTCAACAGCTGCTGTCAAAGGTTAAGTCCAGAATGTAAGTGTGCTGTTTGGGAACTGAGAGAGTCGAGTGCCAGATGGGCAAAGTGTCAGGTGGCTAGGTGTGTAGGGTACAAACACAACAGAGCATTACCCACTCTCTTCTATTGTCAGTTCTCATAGTCACATATTCAGTTTCTCCTGTGTCCTCTTCTACTATCAATAATTCCCTCTTTATGCCTAACCCTTTCATGTCTCTCTCTCTCTCTGTTTCCAACTATTTGCTCACGTCTCCCCTCACCATCCCCAACCTTCTCTTCCACATAAGTACTACTTTTTCCAAGCTAATATCAGTTCCACTGGAAAATCTCTGGATTCCAAATAGTAAATTTGCTTTCACCCCATAGATGCTGCCAGGCTTATTGAGTTTTGTCAGCACTGTCTCGTTTTGTTCCAGATCCACGTTTAGTGAACTGGTCACACCGCAGGTTAGAATTGCTGAGGGAGACAGTGAATGGGTGACCAAAAGACAGAAAAAGAGTAGGAAGGCAGTGCAGATGTGCGGTCATCTCCCTCCAAAACAGGAAAGCCGTTTGGATACTGTTGGGGGAGATGGCTCACCAGAAAGGGCAGCAGTTGCCGTGATCATGGCACCGTGGCAGGCACTGCTGTTCAGAAGGGCGGGAAAAAGACTCTTAGGGCCATAGTCATAGGGGATTCTATTGTGAGGGGAGTAGATAGGCGGTTCTGTGGCTGAAAGCGGAACTCCTGGATGGTATGTTGCCTCTCAAATGCTCAGGTCAGGGATGTCACCAATCGGCTGCAGAGCAGTCTGAAAGGGGAGGGTGAACAGCCAGTTGTCTTGGTGCATATAGGCACCAACGATATAAGTAGAAAATGAGATGAGGTCCTGAAAGAAGAATTCAGGGAGCTAGGAGAGAAGTTAAAGAGGAGGACCTCAAAGGTAGTGATCTTGGGATTACTACCAGTGCCACATGCTAGCCAGTGTAGAAATGAAAAAATAGGCAGAATGAACATGTGGCTTGAGGGATGGTATAGGAGGGAAGGGTTCAGATTTGTTGGACATTGGGACTGGTTCTGGGGAAGGTAGGACTATTAGAAAATGGACGGTCTACATCTGAACCAGACCAGAACCAATGTTCTTGGGGGAGTTTTTGCTCCTGCTTTTGGGGAGGTTTTAAACTAATGTGGCAGGGGGCTGGGAACCAGAAGAGAAAACAAGTAAGCAGTGAGGTGGAGACTGGAGACTGTAAGAATCATGAAGATAGCAGTAATAAAGGGAAGAGTAGGCAGAGAGCAGATGAGTGCAAAGAACTGGTGGCCTGAAATGCATCTACTTTAATGCAAGGTGTATAGCGTGTAAGGCAGATGAACTTAGGGCTTGGATTGGTGCCTGGGAGTATGATGTTATTGCAAACACAGAGACTTGGTTGAAGGAAGGGCATGATGATTGGCAATTAAATGTTTCAGGATATAGACGCTTTAGACAGGACAGGGAGGGAAGTAAAAGGGGGGAGGGGTGGAGTTGCATTGCTGGTCAGGGATGATATCACGGCTGTGCTAAAGGAGGACACTATGGCGGTCTTGGGTAGTGAGGCATTGTGGGTGGAGCTGAGAAATAAGAAGGGTGCTGTTACATTGTTGTGGCCTGTATTACAGGCCTCCCAACAGTGAGCGTGAGGTTGAAGAAGAAATAGGCAAACGGATTATGGAAAGATGGAGAGGAAATAGGGTAGTGGTGATGGGAGATTTTAATTTTCCAAACATTGACTGGGATACACTTAGCGTCAGAGTCTGGATCGAGTTTATAAGAAACGTCCAGGAAAGTTTTCTAGGGCAGTATGTCAATAGTCCGACGAAGGAAGGGGCCATATTGGATCTCGTACTGGGGAATGAGCCAGGACAGGTGATAGAAGTTGCAGTGGGGGATGTCTTTTGGGACAGTGACCACAATTCTGTAAGTTTTAGAATACTCGTAGATAAAGATGAGAGTGGTCCTAAGGGAAGAGTACTAAACTGGACCAAGGCCAATTATATCAAAATTAGGCAGGAGCTCGGAAATGTAGATTGGACACAGCTATTTGAAGGGAAGTCCACATTTGATATGTGGGAGGCTTTCAAAGATTGGTCAAAGATAGTGCAGGATAGGCATGTCCCATTGAAGGCAAAGGATAGGAAGGGCAAGATTCATGAACTGTGGGTGACAGGAGAAATTGTACAACTAGCCAAGAGGAAAAGGGAAGCGTACATAAGGTCTCGGCAGCTAAGAACAGAACAGGCCCTGGAGGAATATCAGAAGAGTAGGACAAGTCTTATACGAGGAATCAAGCAGGCTAAAACGGGTCATGAAATAGCTTTAGCAAGCAGAATTAAGGAGAGTCCCAAAGCATTTTATGCTTACATAAGAAGCAAGCAGGTAACTAGAGAAAGAATTGGTCCACTAAAGGATAATGAAGGAAGGCTGTGTGTCAAACCTGAGAGAATGAGTGAGATTCTGAATGATTACTTTGCATCAGTGTTCACTGAGGAGAGGAACCTTGAGATTAGAGATAGAAGTTTGATTAGTCTAGATCATGTTGACATAAGTAGGGAAGATGTGTTGAGTAGGCTAGAGGTTATTAAGGTGGAAAAATCCCCAGGACCAGATGGGATCTATTCCAGGTTGCCAAGGGAAGTGAGAGAGGAAATAGCTGGGGCCCTAACAGATATCTTTGTGGCATCTTTAAATACAGGTGAAGTGCCGGAGGACTGGAGGTTTGTGCATGTTGTCCCCCTACACAAGAAGGGTAATAGGGATATTCTGGGTAACTACAGACCAGTGAGCCTCATGTCGGTGGTGGGAAAGTTGCTGGAGAGCACTGAGGGATAGGATCTATTTATATTTAGGAAAGAATGGTAAGGGGGATACACGCAGCAAGTACTTCACACAGAGGGTGGTGGGCGTTTGGAACACGTTGCCAGTAGAGGTGGTAGAGGCAAGCACGATAGATTCATTTAAGATGCACCTGGACAGATGCATGAGTAGGTGGGGAGCAGAGGGATACAGATGCTTAGGAATTGACCAACAGGTTTAGATAGTAGATTTGGATAAGCTCAGGCTTGGAGGGCTGAAGGGCCTGTTCCTGGGCTGTAACTTTTCGTTGTTCTTTGTTCTTTGTTATCTCCACCATTCTGAGTTCTCTGTTTTATTTAGATGCTGAGTACTAACTGGGTAAGGGGTAATGTGCCAGGCAAATAGGGTTGGAAATGTGTTGCTGGAAAAGCGCAGCAGGTCAGGCAGCATCTAGGGAACAGGAGAATCGACGTTTCGGGCATTAGCCCTTCTTCAGGAACACATTTCCATCTTTGATCTCCAGCATCTGCAGACCTCACTTTCTCCTCAGGCAAATAGGGTGTCAGCTGGGTAGGCTGGCATTAAGTAGCATGTAATGTTCCAAAGGGAAAGATGCTGGATGGCTAGGAGGTAGGGTGCCAGGTAAGTGGGGTGCTAGGTGGGAGAGAGGCAGAGTGCCAAGTGGATCAGGCAACAGGTTGAAAGGTGGCATGAGGCAATGTTCAGAGTCGGCTGGGGCGCATGGAAGGAAGTGAGTCTCGTAGGGGAATGAGGAGGGTGAATGTGAGTCTTAAGTAGGGGAGGTGCTGAAATTGAGAACAGCAGCAAGAGAAGGGGAGAGGTTAGTTCTTGGGGGAGGGGTGGGTATTGGATACTGAGGGGGAAAGGGGTTTGGGACTTGAGAGTGGAAGAGGGTTCTGCTGTGGAATGGGGGAGATAGGGTTTGGGTGTGAAGGTGAAGGAGATGATGTTGGGTTCTGGGGTGTAGTTGTAAATGTGTAAGGTATCTATGTGATCTGCTGAATAGTCACTTAAAGATTTGACTATGTGTTTGACAGTCTAACATTTGCCTCCCAAATGGAGACTTTGGGAGGGTTCTAGACTTAGAGGAAATTCACAATGGAATCTTTAATTTCCTGGAAAATTCCTTTGGAGTCTGATGAGGATTCTGCAGGGGACGCTTGTGCAACTCCTGGAATACTAACTTTTAATGTTTTTCTTTCTTTCTACCTTGTTCTTAAGATTTTGTACCTAGGTACTTGTACCTAAGATGGCACCTTTTTACTGGACTCCAGTACTTTTATACCTGAATGCATGTGACAATAATATCGAAATCAAATTAAGTAATGACTGTGTAGCCATTGGGAAGACTAAGCCAATACCCTGCATTCCAATGGCACCTGAAAGAATTCCAATCTCTCATTGAATTAGATGATCCTTCAAATGGAGTTGTTAGGCAAATGTTTGATTTCTTACGCAAGCAAGATGCTCAGCACTTAAGACAGTATTAATTAGGCAGCCTGGAGTGGAACTGGCCCCTCAGAGAATTCATCAGCAAGCACTCAACTACAATCATCACAAAAAGGTTGATAGTTTAGAATCGAAAGAGAAAGGTATTGATGTCATCAAGCAGGAGGTGTGCATTCAGCTCCGTAGTCTCTTGACAGACTACCTTCGATCAATGGTCTGCCTGTTCTTCTTTTGATCTGACTTATATCACGATCTGCATTGAACTTGGTCCAAAATTCTTCTACAGGTCATTCTGCTGTAATGCACGCTTTGGGGACACTGTTTCTAAAGCGCGAACTTTTAAAGTGTGTATTGGTGAGAACATGATTCTGGGCCCATTTGTTTAAATGGTGCTGCGCTTGCATGATTTTCATATCACGTGGGGTTGCACGAGAAGAAACGGCTGCATTATCGCAGAACCAACTGTATTTAAAATTGGAGCACTACTGGAGGAGGCTCAAATATTAACAGTGAGGCTTGGAGTCCAATCTCAGGCCTGTCTTGGATCTCCTTCTCAGGGTATGCGTACTTAAGGCATTTTATCCCTTTCAAAGAAAGAACATTGGAATAGGATGAAGCCATTCACTTCCTTAGACTTGTTCTGCATTTCAAGCTGAATGTGACTAACTTATATCTTCAGTCATTCTTCTTACTTCCATCACCCTTAATATCCTCATCCAACGAGCTCTACAATCTCAGTTTTGAAGCCTAACCCTATTGCTGGTTGTTTTTCCTTCAAATTGGTTGTTCTATTCCTGTGACCCATCCACTTATTGTGTCCAATTTTTTCAGGCACAATAAAGCAAAGGATATATTTATTTGTTATTAGAAGCTGTTCTTTCTCAGACATAAGCTATGAGCATTCTCTGCTCGTCCCCTTTACACCGTTAAGTGCAGAGTAAGAACATGGAGCTGAGCCAAGATTTCCCTGAGCAACCAAGTGGAGACACATGAGCCTTTTAAATTAGAAATTAGATAGAGAAGGGAATAGCAGTTATAAACAGGTTTTAGTATCAACTGGCAATATGAAGAGGTAAATCATCCCATATAGCAGGCTGCTCCCTCAGCTATTAACACACAATGTGCTTCTGGTTTATCAATAATGGAAGTCTTGGGAATTCACTGGAGGAAAGTCAAGCTGAGATATGGGAACTGTTTATTGAAAATTTGAACAGAGAACTGACAAAAAGCAGTTAACTTTAACAGAAGGAGACAGTGTGATGGTGATGTTTCCTTGTCTCTGTTGGCTATCATGTCAGAATGGTAAGTACTGCAGTGCAGCATTCAACAATGCCGCCTCAGGCGACTGACTGTGTGGAGTTTGCACATTGTCCCCGTGTCTGCGTGGGTTTCCTCCGGGTGCTCCGGTTTCCTCCCACAGTCCAAAGATGTGCAGGTTAGGTGAATTGGCCATGCTAAATTGCCCGTAGTGTTAGGTTAAGGGGTAAGTGTGGGGGAGTGGGTTGCGCTTCGGCGGGTTGGTGTGGACTTGTTGGGCCGAAGGGCCTGTTTCCACACTGTAAGTAAGTAATGTAATGTAATACAGTCAGGGTTTTACAATAAATTGCCCAAGGAGAGATTAAAAATGAGTACGCATCCAACCGATGTGTTCTTCTTTGTTGTAAACCCTATTCGAGCATAATTGCCCACAATTATCCATCCATTTCCACTCAGATTCCAGCAAAAGAAGCCCACAGAAGTAAATTATAGTTGCACATCAGATGTCTTAATAGATCCCATAGCTCCCTAGAAGACGGCATCTGATTTTAATGTGAACTGATTGATCCACGAAACATTATTTGGTAAAACAGGAGCAGAAGACTGGGAAACAGAAAGATGTGAGCCATGCATTAGGAGCCATGGCAAATGTGAGTGAGTGGTCTGAAACTTGAGAGAAGGAAGGAAGAGAAAAAAAGCTAGATTTTTCAACATTAAAGGCATCAAGGTCTATGGGGAGAAAGCAAGAATCTGGTATTTAGAACATAGAACAGTACAGCACAGAACAGGCCCTTCAGCCCACGATGTTGTGCCAACCACTGATCCTCATGTATGCACCCTCAATTTCTGTGACCATATGCATGTCCAGGAGTCTCTTAAATGTCCCAAATGACCCTGCCTCCACAACTGCTGCTGGCAACGTATTCCATGCTCTCACAACTCTCTGTGTAAAGAACCCGCCTCTGACATCCCCTCTATACTTTCCTCCAACCAGCTTAAAACTATGACCCCTCGTGTTAGTCATTTCTGCCCTGGGAAATAGTCTCTGGCTATTGACTCTATCTATGCCTCTCATTATCTTGTATACCTCAATTAGGTCCCCTCTTCTCCTCCTTTTCTCCAATGAAAAAAGTCCGAGCTCAGTCAACCTCTCTTCATAAGATAAGCCCTCCAGTCCAGGAAGCAAGCTGGTAAACCTCCTCTGAACCGTCTCCAAAGCATCTACATCTTTCTTATAACAGGGCGACCAGAACTGGACGCAGTATTCCAAGTGCGGTCTAACCAAAGTTTTATAGAGCTGCAACAAGATCTCACGACTCTTAAACTCAATCCCCCTGTTAATGAAAGCCAAAACACCATATGCTTTCTTAACAACCCTGTCCACTTGGGTGGTCATTTTAAGGGATCTAGGTACTGCGCCCCAAGATCCCTCGGTTCCTCCACACTGCCAAGAATCCTATCCTTAATCCTGTACTCAGCTTTCAAATTCGACCTTCCAAAATGCATCACCTCACATTTATCCAGATTGAACTCCATCTGCCACCTCTCAGCTCATCTCTGCATCCTGTCAATGTCCCGCTGCAGCCTACAACAGCCCTCTATACTGTCAACGACACCTCCAACCTTTGTGTCATCTGCAAACTTGCTGGCCCATCCTTCAATCCCCTCATCCAAGTCATTAATAAAAATTACAAACAATAGAGGCCCAAGGACAGAGCCCTGTGGAACACCACTCACCACAGACTTCCAGAATATTTTCCTTCTACTATCACTCGCTGTCTTCTGTTGGCCAGCCAATTCTGCATCCAGACAGCTATGTTCCCCAGAATCCCATTCCTCTTGACCTTCTGAATAAGCCTGCCATTTAGGTAGAGAATGATATTGATTGGCAGAGTAGGTGCGAAGTAGCTGGTAGAGATGAGGATTAAGATGGAAGTCAATGGGGGAATGTGAGCTAAGACTCAGGGTCACAGCAAAAACACAATAGCTGACTGCCTCACAAGTTAAATACATGTTTCAGGTCCGAATGCTAGACTTAGATTTTCCAGTCAATTTAACTGGTTCCCAACAGGATGTTGTTACAGTGAGCTCATTCCTTCATCCATTACAGAGGCTTCAGTTTGCATTATTGCTCTGGTGTCGGGAACAGAGTCGGAAGATTTTGTAGCTCCACAAACTCATCCTGAGGAGAGGTGGCCCAGAAAATTGGATTTCCAGTGCAATGGCTATGCTCTCTGGGACCACAGAATGCGTTTGGTGGCTGTCAGGTGCAAAGGTGGCCAATGTGGAAGGCATAACCACTGGGTTCAAATTTACTGCAACATGAAGTAACTATTCATCCCTCATATCACTGCCATCATCAGGCACTCCCTATGTTTCACCCAGGTCAACTGATGTCAATTCATGCCCCCATTCAGCCACCAAAACCTCTTAACACCTCACTGCTCCATGTCACGATAGCTCCCAATCCTATTCACGGCCCCTCATGCCCCCTTACAAAAGTACCTGCTCTCATAGCCTCCGTGCATCCTACACAACCACCACCCCTCCTTTTGCTTGCGTTCTTGTGCAAACCCGTGTTACATTGTGGTTTCTTATAACCTCCATGACAACTTATGGCCTGTATTCCTTTCCAAAAGTCCTCATACTCTTCATGTCAACAAATGCTACTCGACTGACCCCCATGATCCCACATACCCTAAATGAAAGTCTATGTCACTCTATCCATCCTATGGATCCTCATTTGGTCCACATCAACATTTGCCACTTGTCCACTTCCATCACCCTTCATACCCTTCAAGCCAATCTATGCCCCTTCTCCCACCCCATGACTCTTTAGAGCCCCCTGCTATCTTATTGCCAAAGATCGCCACCTCCTTGTTACCCTTTGCCCTCAGATAACCATGGCAACTCAGGTAATATGCACCATTCACAAGACTCAGGACCCATTCTGAAATAAAATATAGTTCTATCAAATAAAATTCCAAAGGGGACGATTTTCCTTTCTTGAGGTTACACTTGTTGGTGGGTGTGATAAGTGTAATCTTATTTACCATCTCCACCTCCAAGAAAGCCCGAATGATTGGACACCAGTCAGATAGTTGAGAACTGACTGATGATCTTGCACAGTAGCTCAGCCTATGGTACTCCTTTAACAGTGGTGTCCTGACTTCCCAAAGCCAACCAATCAGAGGTTGGTCAAGGTCTACTGTACAGAGGATCTAAAAGCAAGAAGGTAGATCATTTAGTTTTACTTCAGGCAGGTTAGGCACCATAGGGATGACTTTCACCTGAATTATGCTTGGGTCCTGATGAAACATGAACTTAAAACTGTAGAGAGAGCTTTAAATTAAATAGTCAGGCGGGAGGGCTAGTGTGAGAGGAGCTGTACAAACTTAAGGAGAAAGGACAAGGTAATAGAATAGGCTTCTGGATTGTCTGCCTCTTGTTCAGTGTCATCCAATATTCTTGCCATGCATCACAAATGAAGAATCAGCCAAAGACATGGGGAATTGATTCTGCTAATATTTAGAGTAACACAATATTAAGTGGGGATAGCATTGCAGTGGTGAGTATGTGTCACTCCCTAGGCAGATATTTGGCCTCCATCCTGAATGGAGCAAGGAAGAATCGACCTTGTTGATGTTACACAGGAGTCACATATCCGTCAGACCATGACTATGTTTATCAGAACATTGTTCAGTTGTCAGGTTTCTAATGATTGGAAATTAAGAACCATTTGCTTAGTGAAACAAGGAAAATAGTCCATCATTTGTTATTTTCCTTCTTCCTGGTATCCCTGGATGCCTCTAACTGACGATAAACATGGATCAATAGGGCTGCTCTGAGAAGCACGGTCAAGCCTTCAGAATGACAAACAAAGTAGTCCAATTGTTCTCGAGATTACCTTGGGGAATGTGGCAGGAGTGAGGATACGCGGGGATGAAGAACTTGGTTTCATTCAGCTGGTACATGGCAGCTTCCTCAAAGCTGTGGAGATACATGAGCAACAGACAACGCTGCATGATATGGGTTAAAATCTGCCTTTTTTGCAAGCAGAACCTGTGTAGCAACATCCAAAGATGTTCAGCATTTAACTTTATCGATCAACTGAAACAAGTGGTTGTGAGGAAAATAACGCTATTGGTGTAAAAGAGATTGGAGGAAGTTGGCTGTGGGCCAAGTCAATGAATGCTGATTTTTTACAAGTGCATCCTCTTACAGAGAACACAGGATACCCGTATGGTGGTGACTCAATCCACGCATTAAAATCGGCCCGAATCTGTAAAAAGCAGTCTTACAGGTTCTTGGCAAAGTGTATAAGAGACTAGCAAGGAAACCTGAAGGTGCCAACATCAATAACAAGGAGAAAGTGAGGACTGCAGATGCTGGAGATCAGAGTCAGAAAGTGTGGTGCTGGACATTCCTGATGCTCGAAACATCAACTCTCCTGCTCCTCGGATGCTGCCTGACCGGCTGTGCTTTCCCAGCGCCATACTTTTCGACATCAATTACAACCCTTGCAGTTATAAATCTTTAAGATGCACTTGGAAAATTTATACAAATGAAAAATTGGCACCGCAAATTTATACCTGGTCCTAATTGATAATTCAAGGTCATTTATGATACCAAAAAATTAATGTTCCAATGGCTTACACGAAGTCATCTAAAAAACAGTGAAATCTAAATTTAGACTGGATTTTTAAAAGTCAATAAATGGGTGGAGGATTGCAAGTGTGTGTTGGTAATGAATCAAAAACACTGACAAGTCCCCCAGTGACAGGAGATGTTGGTGTTATGAGGAGGTTTGAGAGCAATTAAACTGCAAATACTTCAAATTAACTCAAAGTTCAAAACTAACTTTCAATATTGCGGACATAATAAAGCAATTTAACCCAACAGATCTAATACGCACGAGATGGGCATATAAAACAGATTGCTTACCGACCTAATGTCAATCCGACTGTCGTTTATTGACATGCTGTTCCAAGTTAGAGTGGCACAGTGGCTCAGTGGTTAGCACTGCTGACTCACAGAACCAAGGACCAGGATTCAATACCAGCCTTGGGTGAGTGTGTGTAACTTGCACATCCTTCCTGTGTGGGTTTCCTCTCAAAGCTGCTCAGGTTAGGTGGATTGGTCAGGCTAAGTTGCTCATAGTATCCAGGGATGTGCAAACTAGGTGGATTATAGAATAGGCGGTAGAGGGAAATGCAGGCTTATAGGGTAGAGGGGTGAGTCTGGGCAGAATGGTCTTCAGAGGATTGATGTGGACTTGATGGGCTGCATGGCCTGCTTGCATGATGTAGGAATTCTATGATTCTAAGTATGGCAGCAAAAATACCCACATGCAAGCATTTGAGTTCTTATTTAATACATATTGGCATCTACAGGTAGTTCGTTTATAATACAATGCTTGCGTTCTTGTGCAAACCCGTGTTACAGAAACATCATGCTTCAGAAACAGCGCATAAAGTGTTGGTGATGTAATCATGTTACAGCCAACACATGTTTGAAAAGTTCACGCTTTAGAAACCTGTTTGGCAATCACGTTACAGTGAATTTGCTTTAGTGAAATGCATGTAATAGCAGAACAACCTGTAATGGCATTATAGAGGCCAAATGTTCAGTTTAAGTGGTGGATTTCACAGGTAACACTTTCCCAATTATTGGTGATTATCAGGGAGAGAGTCTAGGACCAGAAGCAATCCAGCCCAGATGATGGCATAATGATAATGTTCCTGCACTAACAATACAGAAGTCTGGGCTCAAATCACATCATTGCAACTATTGGGGAATGGGTGTTGAACGAGAAAGGTTTGGTAACTTTAGGGAAAGGAGGGAATTTTAAAGTCCATTTGGGGAGGAGAGAAAAGGAGGTGTTATTCTCAGAGGGTGCCCTTGTCAGCTGAATTGACCCTTAAAGATAGACAGGCTACAAATCCTGGCACACTCCTGCCTTCTGTATAAGCAGTGTGTGGAAACACAGAAATCTGGGCACCCTATTTTAAGTGCCCATAGGTGGTGCTTGTAATAGCCAGCTTTGTGAAACTATCCATTGTTGTGAAAATCCAGCTGCTTCACTGACCTCGTTGAGGGAAGGAAATCTGCCATCCTCATCTGGTCTGTCCTACGAGAGTGTCCAGACTGACAGTAGTGTGGTTGACTCTTAACTACCCTCTGAAATGGCCTTGCTTGCCATTCAGATCAAGGTCTATTAGAGATTGGCAACCAAAATTAACCTTCTCAGGACAAAAGTAAAAGATATTTACGACCCTCGCTATATTCAGGTAGACATCTTAGCTGCCTCTGCAAAAAAAAGATGAAAATTTAAGAAAGGGTGAATAATTAAGTTATTCCTGATTAAAAAAAATTCACGATTATATTGAATAAATTGGATAAAGCGAAAGGTAATGAAAGCTTGTAGAAACAGACCAGGTAGATTACAATTATCGTTATTTGAACCAAACTATTTAGGCTATATTACGACACACATCTGGGCCAAATGAAACTTGAACCCAGAGGGAAGAACCTAACAGAACCTGATAAGATTACAATTATATGCTTGTGTGATGGCCAAATTCGAGGTTGGGCAATTTGAGCAGACATACTCCTGGTTGAATTCAGTGCTAGTGTTCGATAATGATACTCAGTTGTGGAAAACTAACATTAAATATTGATCTGACATTGTCAATCATTAACAGTTATATTGGTGGAATATTGACAAATAAACCACAAGCTGAAGTCACATTCCCAGGGAAAGAAGTGGCAAATTCCTGGTGGTAGCCTATTACGTCCAGGCCTGATGTGCCAATACGGATGGCATCTTCTTCCAAGAACCACTGGGTCAGTCAGATGTTGGGCAGCTCCGCAGCGCTTGCTACATAGGGGCACATATATGTCCAGGTGCCTCCAGAGGCAAATATGCAGGTCTGGAGATTCTGGGGCTGTGCAGTCAGGCCTTGGCAATTGGAAGGAGAGGGACATTGCGAGAAGGTGGTGCTGTTACCATGAGACACTCATTGCCATAAACGACCTGTTTTGTGAGCTCCTAGAATGCCCAAGATGGGGGGTCCCCTTCTGACTTCACGAGGAAATGATATTCCACTTCACAGTCTCACTACATGAATGCAGGCTCCCACATTCTCGAAAAGCATTCAGCCAAGGCACAGAAAGATTCTTAATTGATCACCTAAGAGATTCAGTTGGACCTCTGATGGCCAATACACCTGCAAAGTGACACAGTGGGTGGAAAGAACTCAGATAGGCAACTCCAAAGTATTCCATGCCACTTTTTGCCACCCTTTCTGCTTCCCAACTCATCGTCACTGGGTTAATAAGACGAGGATCTGTATTACAGCATGAAAACAGACCCTTCAGTCCAACCTGTCCATACTGATCATTATCCCAAAGTAAACTAATCCCTCCTGCCTGCTCTTGGCCCACATCCCTCCAAACATTTTATGTTCATGAACTTAATAAAATGTCTTTTAAATGTTGTACCCACATCCATCACTTCTTCTGGAAGTTCAATACACACATGAGTGTTGGAGAACCCTTTAGCACTTAATTATCTGTGTAAAATAATTGCCCCTTGTGTCTTTTTAAAATCTTCCTCACCTCAAAAATTTGCTCCTGGTCTTGAAATTCCCCACCCAAGGGAAAATTCACTTACAATTTAACTTATCTATCCCTTCATGATTTTATAAACCTCTATAAGGTCACCTCTTAACCTTCTAATGCTCCAGTGAAAAACATCCCAGTCTATTCAACCTCTCCTTCTAACTGAAACCCTCCATTCCCAGCAACATCTGCAGAGAACTGGAATTGTAAATAGGCTTTCAGACTCTCTTTTACCAAAGTTAGGGTGGGCAATGGAAACAACCATCAATGACAGTAGAATATGTTTCAACAAAGAGTTCATTGGCTTTCAATCAAGTACTTGGCTTGTTGCTTTGTGCTCATCAGGGTCTGTGGTAAATCGTCCAAAACACTAATCTGTCTAAAATCAACTGATTCTTCAAAGACCAAAGACACTTTCATTCCACGGTTCAACAATTTGACAGGTGATCCCTGTCACTCACAAATCAGTTGAAGAAATAAAAGTTATTTTGTAATTCTTCAACAATGAGCATGAAATATATTCACTGCATGCTTCTTTATAATGAGTCTTGTAACTGCTATCTACCATTCTCCTGAAAGCATGTCAAAGTAACACTGCAGTGTGTCACAATATGCCAACCATTTCAAAGACATGATATGAAGCATTAAACAAATTAGATTTCGATTTGTCCTGCCAGCAATCAGGAGGAGATATGAAAATGTATTTCTGCTATTAAACCTGTTTAAAACTCTGTGTCCATTAACATAAAAGCTATGGAGTATAACTTTGTCCCATCTTTTGCCTTAAAGAGGCAAACTGAGTTGCAGAATAGGACAGCGTTGGAATAAGTATCGCCCTCAATCTGACCCAACAGATTGTCTAGTGCATAAAGATAAAGGGGAAAAAGGAATATAGAAAATGCACCTGGAGGTATTTGTGTATAGGATTGAAACACTGATCATCACTATTGCAACTCCTTTGTATTTTCATGGTAGTTGAATGAGAATGAGTATTCACAATATCTCTTGAGCGTTGGAAAACCCTTTAGCACTTAATTATCAAAGTAAATGTTTTAAATCAGTACTGTAGATTTGCCAGCACATGGAACAAGCAATCAGAGTTTTGTATTGTTTTATTGCTATTGTCACAGTCTGATTGTAAAACAGGACAAATAGTTCCTATTTGCTTTTCCTTATAAATGCAACTGCAGAGCTCCATAGTTGTGGAGTGCTCCATCTCGTTATCCAGTTCAGGATATGTGAAGCAATTTACTTTTGAAGTATTGAACTTAAATCAGAGTTTACAGAAGAAAATGGGGAACAAGTATCGGCTGTTCACCCATCCTTTTATCTTTAACCGCGACAGTTGACTGTGCCTATATTATTTTGCACATGAAATCCTTTGAAGGCATTGCTTGGGAAAGAATGTCCACAGCCACAGAGTGGACTCCAACAGACTGTGCCATTGCATTGTGAAGAATACCAACTTCATGCAACAGTAATTATTGTATTGTGCTCTTCCTTGGGGAGATATGTAATGACAGCTACCTGATTAACTTTGAATGACTTACTTCTAAAGGAACTAAATTCGTTTCTTGAAGGCAAAGTGGCAGAATGCTCTACGCATAGGTATCCCTCCCATGCCACTGATTCCATGTATTTTGTTTGTCAGCTTCTGCGCCATCTGTTGACGCCCACTTTTCATGACTGGGTTGTACCAAACTGGCATCTAGGGAGATTAAACAGTCTGTGGAAACTGATTTTGTTCCATTTTCATCAAAGTATTCCCTTCACAGGACTGTTTTTACAACTGTGCTTTTCAAAAGATGAGATGGTAAATAAAAGAAGTGAGCTGGCCATTACTTACAATGGCATTGCTGAGATGTCTGCTTCAGGGAAACTTGACAACAATGTATTTACTACACAATTGAGACATTAATGCCATGAATTTTTCCTTTTGAGATAAACTCTGGTGCAGGTATGTTACTGCTGAGAAAATTGACTAATAGCTTGGTATAGACTGATATCTCAGCCTATCGTAAGTCTTGGCAGCTTGAGCTGTCCTCTGATTGGCTGGCAGTCTCTTGGTCCTAACAGCTGTCAGTCAAGGCTAGCCCCTCAGGATTCAACAACAAGAAATTGGATCTTTTCTATTTCTTCTTCAGAGGGTGGGTGGCATGGGGAGAGAGGGGGTTTCAGAGAAATTATAAGCAAGGACTTTCAGAGGTCACTCCATCCATGTCTTCAACTGCCCACAGATTGGGGCATTTGGATGCCCCTCACTCTGACTAACCTGGCAGGTAACCTGCCCTTGTTACCCACTGCAGAAACCCTGCTTGCTGAGAAACTGCTAAGTACTCTCAGTGGGCATTAATTCACCATTAAAGGGCAGGTCGAGATAGCCTCCATTGGAACTACATATCTAGAACTTAAGTTAACAGGGTGCTGAGGAAGGGGCAATTTTCTCTGCAGGACTTATGCATCCATGTTTTCTAAAATGGAAGAGAATCTCATTTACAATATAGAATCCCTGCAGTGTGAAAGCAGGCCACTCAGCCCATCAAGACAACACTGACCCTCCGAAGAGCATCCCACCCAGACCCAACCCCCCCACCCCCGACCCCATCCCAGTAACCCTGCACTTCCCTTGGCTAACCCACTTAGCCTGCACAAACTTGAACACAACAGGCAATTTAGCATGGCCAATCCAACCAGGTTGCACATCTTTGGACTGTGGGAGGAAACCGGAGCACCCAGAGGAAACCCACGCAGACACGGGGAGAATGTGCAAACTCCAAACAGACAGTCACCCGAGGGTGGAATCATACCCCTATCCCCGACGCTGTGAAGCAGCAGTACTAGCCACTGAGAGACTGTGCCACCCAGTATTTAAACTAAATGTTGAAATAAGTTAACATAAACAAAATAGAAAATAGGAGCAGGAGTACGCCATTCAGCCCGTCAAGCCTGCTCTGCCATATATTATAATTATGGCTGATCATCCAACTCAATAGCCTTTTCTCACATTTCTCCCATATCTTTTGATGCCTTTAGCCCCAAGTGCTATAACCCATTATCCTTTATATCATTCAACGTTTTGGTCTGACTGCTTTCTGAGGTAATGCATTCCACTGGCTCACCAGTTGGCAGGGGAGAGATTTCTCCTTATCACAGTCCTAAAAGGTTGACTTCATATCCTGAGAACTTATCAATTTGTTATTTTATCAAATACTTTTTAAAGTAACATACATATGCAACATTAATTAATGTCTACAAAGAGGAGGTTGTTTCAAATAAAATTATATTTTTATAAAAAAGGATAGCTTTAAACTCTGATGAAGAGTCATTTATTATTTTCCTGATAGGTTGGTCAGCCCTAGTGGAGCAATGAGTAAATGAAGCAATGGCAGTGGAAATGGTGCCATCAGTAGCAGGAGTGGTGTCAGCAGTGTAGAGGAGCTCATGATGACAGGGGTCAAAATGGTGGCATTGAGGAAGCTAATTGAGCCAAAGGCAGCAACAACAGTGAAGGTGGTAGAACAAGCAGTAAATGTGCTAACCAGAGTTCAGATGATGACTGTGGTCAATATGACAATAGCACTAGAGCTGGTCAGGAGACATTAAGGAAATATCAGTGGATAACAAGCCAGATGAAGTGCACAGGGTGTGGAAGTTCTTTGGCAAGTTCCTGAAAATAAGCGGTCAGCTTTGTTGTTCATTGTATTGATATTCAATGTCTAATGCTCCTGATTATGACCCTGATATAATTCAGGAAAGATTGTCAATCCAATTACAGAAGATCTACAATGTTTCTTTCCCAATTTATCCGCCACAAATCCCCAGTACTGGGTCTGGTGCCCAATGGGAGCAAATTGTTGTATAAAAGCTCATGAAAAAAATTTGCATTGTGGCCATTTTATTCCATATATATATTTGGATAGGGTGGTTAAGAAGGTGTTTAGCACTCTTGTCTTCATTGCTCAGACCTCTGAGTATAGGAATTGGGATGTTATGTTGAGGTTGTACATGACATTGGTGAGGCCTTCTGGAGTACTGTTTGCGAGTTCTGGAAGCCTTGTTATAAGAAGGATATTATTAAACTAGAGAGGGTACAGAAAAAGATTTACCAGGATGTTTCCAGGAATGGAGGGTTTGAGTTAAGAGGAGAGGCTGGATAGACTGGGACTTTTTTAACTGAAGAGTAGGAGGTTGAGGGGTCATCTTATAGAAATTTACAAAATCACGACGGCTATAGATAAGGTGAAGAGCAAGTATTTTTCCCCTGGGGTGGGTGATTTCAAGACTAGGGGTCATATTTTTAAGGTGTGAAGAGTAAGATTATAAAAAGATGTGAGGTGCATTTTCTTTTTACACAGAGAGTGATCCGTGTATGGAATGAACTGCCAGAAGGTGTGGTGGATGTGGGTGCAGTAACAATATTTAACAGATATTTAGATAGGTTCAGAAATAAGAAATGTTTGGAGGGACATAGGCCAAGTGCAGGCAGGTGGGACTAGTTTAGTTTGGGATTATGGTCAGCATGGACTGGTTGGATTGAAGGCTCTGTTCCCACACTGTATGACTCTATGGCTGTATGACTCTATGGCTGTATGACACTATGACTGTATGACTCTATGGCTGTATGACTCTATGCCTGTATGGCACTATGACTGTATGACTCTATGGCTGTATGACTCTATGGCTGTATGACACTGACTGTATGACTCTATGGCTGTATGACTCTATGCCTGTATGGCACTATGACTGTATGACTCTATGGCTGTATGACTCTATGGCTGTATGACTCTGACTGTATGACTCTGACTGTATGACTCAATGGCTGTATGACTCTATGGCTGTATGACTCTATGACTGTATGACTCTATGGCTGTATGACTCTATGGCTGTATGACCCTATGACTGTATGACTCTATGGCTGTATGACTCTATGGCTGTATGACTCAATGGCTGTATGACTCTATGGCTGTATGACTCTATGGCTGTATGACCCTATGACTGTATGACTCTATGGCTGTATGACTCTATGGCTGTATGACTCAATGGCTGTATGACTCTATGGCTTTATGACTCTATGGCTGTATGACTCTATGACTGTATGACTCTATGACTCTATGGCTGTATGACTCTATGGCTGTATGACTCTATGGCTGTATGACTCTATGACTGTATGACTCTATGGCTGTATGACTCTATGGCTGTATGACTCTATGGCTGTATGACTCTATGACTGTATGACTCTATGGCTGTATGACTCTATGACTGTATGACTCAATGGCTGTATGACTCTATGGCTGTATGACTCTATGGCTGTATGACTCTATGACTGTATGACCCTATGACTGTATGACCCTATGACTCTATGGCTGTATGACTCTATGACTGTATGACTCTATGGCTGTATGACTCTATGACTGTATGACTCAATGGCTGTATGACTCTATGGCTGTATGACTCTATGGCTGTATGACTCTATGACTGTATGACTCAATGGCTGTATGACTCTATGGCTGTATGACTCTATGACTGTATGACTCTATGGCTGTATGACTCTATGGCTGTATGACTCTATGACTGTATGACTCAATGGCTGTATGACTCTATGGCTGTATGACTCTATGACTGTATGACTCTATGGCTGTATGACTCTATGGCTGTATGACTCTATGACTGTATGACTCTATGACTCTATGGCTGTATGACTCTATGACCAAAGCAACATTCTTTTACCACTGATGACAGTATCAAGCCCATATTCTTGATTTCATTTTTACAGTAATGTAAGTGAGGAATAACAGAGGAGAAGGCATTATGCTCCAAATAACAAGTGGATAGATAGGGATGATACAGCTAATTAGGAAATGCTCAGGGTAATATCATTTCCTCAGACTATGATCTGATCCAGCAACAAGAGAGGACATGACCTCTGCTCTTAAATTGCTGGAAATCTTGGTTACTCTGGATGCAGCCTTTTTATTAAATTTCAAAATGGCTCACAAGTTGCAGGGATGAGTGGTATTCAGAAAATGGGGCTTGGGCAAGATAAATTCAAAATTAGTAAGAAGAATGTTCCTGTCTCCCTGTAGCACACATAGATGGAATAAAAGCTATCTGTTGAATAATTGCTTTAAAGCCCTATAAACAAATGCCCATTTAAAGAATTGACTGATGGCTATCTCAATTATTAATGAAATAGATCACTAATACTTCGGCACATGACAGTTCCAATGTGTGGATTACAATGGAAATTGAATGGCTGCGTGGATCAGTTACAGATCGGCAGGATCCTCCCAGTCCCCCAAGGGAATGGAGCCTATCATGAGAAATATGGGAGAATACAGTGAGAATTAAAAATGAGACTCTCAATCATTGAGAAAGAAAAGTTCAACTTTCCTTCAAGGTTTAAGTGGCTCGATGAGAATCTCACGAGGAAGTGGAAAGGATCATTTGCCGGTGCTATCACGTCTCATTAGTGACTAATCTCACTTCATTTCGACACAGTTCATGATTCTCCCACGCACTACACAAGATGAATTCCCTACTTGAAAGTGTGAGCAGTTACCTGCCAGATGAAACGTCTCTGTCCCTCCACGTCCACCTTCATTCACCAGGTACCCGACGGCATGCTCTAAGACCAGTGATCGCCTCTAACCTTCACACCCGGGTGTCAGTACTGGCAACACACCAGCCTCACCACATCAACACGACTGATGACCAACTAAGTCGGAAGCCATTTGAACGCAATACTTTGACGGTCATCAACACTTTGCATTGCATTGCTCCTGCCTGGTCACTCTGTACTGGGACTCAATCAGCTCATACAATGCATAGGATGTGTCTCAGGGCTCTTAGCTTACTTTCTTAGAGATCCATTATCACACTCACGACATCTCTGCCTTGCATTGTCCTTTAGCGCATAGCTCTTCAGTGAGAACTTACAGACTCACACCTACGTACAAACAGAGAGGCAGACAGCTTGTAATGGTTGCCAGTGATGAATAGTTAAGGGGGTGGACACATTCCTGATGAAGGGCTTTTGCCCGAAACGTCGATTTTGCCTGTCCTCGGATGCTGCCTGAATTGCTGTGCTCTTCCAGCACCACTAATCCAGAACATTGCTGTATGGCACTGTGCTATCTCAACTTCACACCCTCGGCGTGTGTCAACCGTTCCTACAGCAAATGCACTGCGTGCTTCAACCAAAGGGCCATGTCTGAAAGTCTGAGGGGAGTGGTCTGTAGCTGAGTCGAGGGGCTCTGTGGTAGGTCAGAGGTGCTAGCCTGTTCAATAAAGGGCATTACCTGATCTCTCCCCAGGGAGTGGATCATGATCAATGTTAAAGGCTTGACAGTAAATATAAAGGAGGGTGACCAGTCACCCTCCATCCTGTGTTGGGGAAAATAGGAAGAAGCCCCAGGGGGAGACTGGAGTTATCACACAATGCTACACAGAGCAGAATAACTGTGAAAGGGGAAAATCCAAATATAAAGGTGGATCTAATGTAGCAGGGGAGAGCATATGATTCTGCACGAAGTGCTGGTGGGGGCAGTGATTATTATGTCACCAGCAGTCTGGAAAAAGGAGGAAATGATTGAGATAAAAGTAACTAGAAGAGCTGCTTGTAGTAGTGCAGGAGCAGGAAAGGTGGTGAGATTTCCAAAGTCAGTGAGTCAGAAATATGGCGGCAGCCTAAAAGGTTTGGGACAATGAGGTGGGTGAAACCCATTGACTGAAGATGCTGCATGCAATGTAATAATGTCAATGGTAGACCATTAGCCCTGGTGGGAGTTGTGTGCAATGGCCAGATTTAGAATGAGGATGAGATAGAGCAGCGGGACAGAGATGATGTTGACATTTATCCTTGCGGAAGCAGAACTTTCTTCCTTTGTTGCTGTTTCTCCTCACCAGGGACACTGCGCTACCAAGGTGGCTATACCAGTCCTGAGTGGCACACCTGTGCCATGACCTCCTTTGATCCAAAGGAAAACCACAGCCTTCCTCTCCACCCACCAACTTCAGGTCCTTGTCTGCAAACTAGGCTGTCAACCTCTCATTGTTTTGCATCTCCTGTAAAATAGCACAGCAGACTTCACTCTTTGAGCTGCAGTGTAGCTGGAGTTTAAATATAGAGCCATTGGGCTCAATGGCAGGAGGTCCTTTTGGTAGTGAACAACCCCATCTCTACAGTTCAATGAGAGGAATGTCCTGGAGACCTGATCCGTAATTAATAAGGCAGGTAGCAACAAGTGTGACGAGTGTCACTGTGGCTCACAGAGGAGTACTGTCCCAGAAAGTCCCTGCGTCGCCAAAGTAGGGAACTCTTTTTATTTCAAAAATATGCTTTATTTATATAAAATATCGTTATGTATTACATAACAGCTCCCCAAACTGTTACGACACGGGATAAACCTTCCCACTTAATTTAAAACCAGCAACACAGAAAAGATTGATCCTGTGCAGTCATCTATAAAAATCTGAGTGGTCAGGAACTACTAAAAGTAAAAATTAATAACATTATATTTTAAATTATAACAGAGAATAATTCACTAACAACTATTTATAATTTCTTCCTGTAGCTGATCTTTTACCTTCCCTTCTATAAGAATAGTCCAATAAAACTCCCAATTAAGATTTACAAAATTCCCTTTCTTATCTCAAGACCAGGCAGTTTTCGTTCTTCTATTCGGATCTTCCTGTGTCTTCTTTTCTTTTTCTTAGGAATTTCTGCATCACAGGTTACTGATTGAAAAGGTACTTTTAAGAGAGCTATTTTTCAAGCAGTCTGTTTACATGCTGGGGCTTGGCAGTTCTCCTCTCAACTGTTCAATTTTTCCCAGTCTTATAACCTCACATCATCGGATTGTGTCATTGGCTTTTAAGATTATCAATATACTCAATTCAAATTGGATTGGAGTTTGATATTTTTGGGGGTATATTTTAAACTGATTGGCCAAATTCAAATTTGTGTTTTTGTCTCATAGCAACTCAGCAAGTGCTGTTTGTTCTGAATCAAATGTTACTTTGTAAATTATCCAGGACTCGGTGTAGTTGCCAAGTCCTTCACTCTCTTAAAGGTACACCCACATCTTCATAACAGAGTCACAAACTCAGTTCGGTTCTGTACAGTAGTATGTCAAGGAAACAAAAACATTGGAGGTTGACTCTCCCCAACTAACCAAAGACATCTCTTACAAATACAAGATAATACTTACATGGATTTGAGGCACTGGGAGAATCCAATAAATGAGTGAAACCCAATTTAACTTTAGTGGAAAGACCTCAGGCAGTGGTCTTTCTCCACTGCACCTTGGCGGCAGCTGCCCCAGGCTTTCATATATTGCCCAGCATGTGGTTCTGGATCTGGGAAAGTGCCAGTCTACAACATTCGGTCAGGGTCAACTCCTTGCTCGGAAAGACCAACAAGTAATCTTTCCTCAAATTAATGGTCCTCCAGTTGTGATTCAGACAATGGAATTTAAAGCACAAATACATCTTTTAGCCTAACAAGTCATCCGAGTGTTCACAAACCTCCTCATCCACAGCATCTCCTTCCCATTTGTTTCTGCCTTGTGAAAATAGCAACGCCCTTGGGCTTGTGGTTCTTAAAAATTGTCGGATTGAAGGATTTGTTTTCATATGGATTTGTAATGATAGGTTATTCAAATTCGAGCTAAATGCTATTCTAATTGCTACACTGGTAAAAGTATGGAAGTAGTACAGGTGCTAATTGCTTCCTATTCCTCAAGCCACATCAAGCTTGTCTCTAGCTGGTGTTCAATTGCTTCCCTCTGCCTATGGCACTCCTGCTAGTTGCTCTCTGGTTAAGCCACTTCTGATGAGTAATCACTACCATGTAACATACACTGCATGTTTTCTGGAAGGTCACTACAGATGTCTACAGCCTGCAATCCTACAGCTATGCACCTTGATGCCTTTCATGTGGATGCAAGCTTCATAACTTAACCACTCCTTGGGTAGCAAGATTTCTCCTGAACGATTTATATTGTATTTCTGGATCCCAGTATTACACTTCTGCACTTGTATAAAGCTCTTTTTAATGCCTACCTTTTCAAGCCCTGTCATCATTTAGAAGATCTCAATTAAGCCGCACTCAATCTTCTCTTTCCCGGACTGTAGCTTTTAAAAGCTTTCAACTCACTTGGGGTGACACTGAAATAAAGTGAACATTGCAACAATGAAGTTATCCAAATGTCAAGATTAGTTTCTTGACCGCATTAATCCTTATAAAAGAGAACATTTGGCAAAGGCTGATATATATCCTAATTGATACTGTTTATTGTGAAGTGAACTGCTTTAGTGGAGCATATTGCCTGCATATCAAAACGTTAATGTGAAAATCCCAGATGCAATAACTTGGCTGATTTCTGATTAGAACAATTATTTTCTATTTTTCTAATCTATCGAAGTAATTACTAAACACATTACTTCTGCTGATTAAGCTCTAATTTCTCCTATTTTCTCTTCTTTCCTAATTATTGTTTCCCCTCTACTCCATTAAGACATATTTATTCAACGTAATGTCCTTGTCTATCTCATCTCTGTTATGTTTCAAGAAAAATCGCCAGCCAAAGCATTTAATAAATGCAGGAGCTTCACTACACGTTGTGTTCCTTCGATAGTCAAGATCAGAGTGATGCTGGAAAAGCACAGAAGGTCAGGCAGCATCTGAGGAGCAGGTAAAATCGACATTTTGGGTAAAAACCCTTCATCAGGAAATGATGAAGTCCTGATGAAGGGCTTTTGCCCGAAACGTTGAATTTCCTCTCCTTGGATGCTGCCTGACCTGCTGTGCTTTTCCAGCAATGCTCTAATCTTGACTCTGATCTCCAGCATCTGCAGTCCTCACTTTCACCTTGTTCCTTCTATAGCAGCCAGCTAGACTGAGCTCTTTCCTTCCAAAGTGGTCAAGGTGTCATCGTTATGACATGTGATTGGACTCTCAAAGTGACAGTCCAACACCTTGCATAAATGCACAACAATCTCACCTAACCAATTCCACTGAATTAACTAATTTTCACTTAAAAAGTGAATTTACTTTTTCTTAAAAGTAAATCTGGCTCTCGGTTTGGACGTGATGGCCACTTAATGGGCATAAAAACGCGAGAGGGATCATTTTTCAAATCAAACGTCAGTCGTAGCAATGCCAAGTCAAAGTTAAAACCAACATTTATTCTACATGAGGGGAGAGTGCGAATTGGTTGGCAAGTGGATTCAGATTGCTCAAGGATTTCCTCTTGGAAATGCATCCATTAATGCCCATTGATAGTTAACATTGAGGTTTCATTTAAATTGTAACCCAGGCAGGTTAATTCTAATTGGTCAGAGCATTGCCGTGAGAAATGAACCAGTGAATGGCTGCTCCTTATTTTGTTGAGTTGAAACAGGCACAGTGAATCCCTGAAAGAACAGAGCATTATGCATTAATATATGAAGCTTTCAGGACACACAAAAATGCAGCATGTTATGAGCCAGGCTACCAATCCTAAATTGGTTGCCAGCAGAATACCTTGCACAGTTAGGATTATCCAACACATGTCCAACTGCAGAACCATATCTAATGTTAATCACTTTTTAGCAAGATTTGCAAACATAGCTGATTGAGTACAGTCAATCCCTTGTCTGTTGTAAACAGCCAAAGGGACATACTATTTAATATGGTCTACCAGTCTTTGGGATGGGTTTGCAACAAGGAAGATACGGACCACACGCAACTTTGACAAATCAGCTAATGCCAAAGAATCCCTACAGTGTGGAAACAAGCCATTCAGCCCAACAAGTCCACACCTACCCTATGAAGAACATCCCAACAAAATCCATCCCCCTACCCAATCCCTGTAATCCTGCATTTCCCTGGCTAACACATCTACCTACAGGTCCCTGAACACTGTGGGTAATTTTGCTGGATATTTAGCTGGACATGTTCTCTGGAGGTCAGTGTCTGGGTTTTCTGACAGTTGGAAAGCTATTTTCCATTTGAACAGTGATTGGTTGCAGTGGGAGTAGGTGTTCATCCTGCTGAAGGAAAGAAGCTTCCCATCTCAGCCCTCCTATTTCTGAAGGGAGCTTTTTTGTGTGTCCAGTGTGGTCCAGTGAGAAGATTTTGAGGCAGTTTGACACAGTAGTTCCTGAATGACTGGATCTGTAAAGATTCCAGACACCACTGCACACATTCAAAAGTGCCAACCAAGTAAACATCTGAACTTCTTTGTTTATGTTTTCAAAAACAAAAAATTTATTTCCTATGTATTTTATTTTCAAACTGAATCTCTGCCCATAAATCTGTTTCCTTATTTCCTTTATCTAGTTTCTGTGTGAGTGTGTGTGGGAAAGTGTTGTGGTATTTAGAAAGTATATATTTGAATGTTATATTTCAAACTGGATGTGGGTATCATTGGCTTTGCCAGCGTTTGTTTTCTGTCCCTAATTGTCCTTGAGAAAGTGATGACAAGCTACATTCTTGAACTGCTGCAGTCCATGCAGGTTGATCCAGCAACACTGAGGAATGTGAAACATTTCCAAGTCAGGGTGGTGAGTGGCATGGAGGGAAACTTGCAGAGGATGGCTTTCCTGTGTGTTTCATGCCCTTGCCCTTTTCCATGGTCATTGTCCTGAGCTTGGACGGTGCTGTTTGATAAATAAGTCTTGTTTTCAGAATAAATCAAGATTTTATTTTCTTTATTAAAGAAACATGTTTTGGATCTTTATTTTATTTTGAAGTTAATTTGATAAAGTATATATTTGATAATTCAGTGCAACATTTACATTCATATTTTAACTTGTGGAATAATTAAACAAGATGGAGACAATACAATTCTCTCATATTGGTTTAATGGGGCTAAATGGCCTTTTTCTCTCCCTATTTTTAGGTTTCATTTATTACCCTTACAATATAAGGTTATTTTAAATGCAATGGTTTGTTAGAAGAACATTCACTGTCTGAGTTTATTATCCTGTTGAGACAAGGCAACATTTTACTTGTCTGTGATGTATAGATAAATATCTGCAGGCTGAACTGTGCAGGCTGCAGGGGGAGAATATCCATCTTGGTTATTAACCGAACCCCTGCCCCAAAATGATGCCCCAAAGCTCGAAGATAGAAACATCAAAATGGCAAGGAAAATTATTTTTCACAATTGAGAACGAGCTGTCTGATCATATGTGACAGTTGTTGTACTCCAATGCAGCAGAAACTTGCAGGATATTCTGTGGAATGTGTCTTCACACTTTTGAAGGTGTGCGGAAGACTTCCTGTCTATGTGTTAGTTTTGCCAACACACCAGTGAGATTGATTTGCAAGAACACTGTTACAAATTTTCTTCAAGTTGCAAATGTTGGAAACCTTTCTGCATGCTCATAGTGAGACTGACAAAGAGCAACCAGAGAAACCATTCCTAATATACGTTTGCCATGTAGCTAACTAAACAAAGATGTTGCTTAGACAACAATTTTGTAAATCTCTAACGATTATTATTTCCCATCAAGATGTCAAGCTTAACAAAGGCTAGTCTCAAGTGATCAGGACAAATCAACAAGTGAACAAAAATCAGTAAACTTGGTATTCCACGTGAAACATTCAAAGCCACCCAATTTTAACCTATCGGTCTTTCTCTAAGAAATAGAAAAGTCACAAAATTGGTTTTAAATCCAACAGCAAGTTAAGAAGCTCACCTCATGGAGGCTGTTGCGGTGCAATGGTAGTGTCTCTATCTCTGAACCAAGAGGGGCAGTTCCAAACCCTACCTGCTTGATAGGTGTGTAATGATATCTCTGAACAGGTTGATTTCAAAAGAGTCTGTCCTTTCTCATTACCTCAATCATTAGAAATTTCTGCAGAATTACACCACATTGGAAGTGAATACTGAACTCAGGACTGAACCTGGAGTTGTTTCTGAACAAGACTTTCAACTATCAGTACATAAAACACTTGCTATGTAAAATTAATTGTAATACATCGTTGTCCAGTAACGCCATGATGCTATCAATTATTCAAAGGCATTTAGTTTAATCTTACTGATCAATATAGCTGTAGTGTGGACTGAACACAAATATCTTATATTTTAATTCACATTTACAAACTCTTTTTCTTTCTTTGCTCTTGAGGTGTGCTCAAAGTTTCACAGAATAAATTACTGCCCATGTTCATTCATAGTTAACATATGGGTATCACACAATCTGAGATTAGTCACATTAACGGTAAACCTCCTTCCTTAAAGAACATTAACAAACAGGTTGACTTTTGTAAAAATCTGCAGTTGAAGAACAAAGCAGTTTCTGCCCAGTTTCGAACTGGGGACTTTCCGCGCGTAAGCAGCTTTCTTCAGTTAGTCTGCCAATTGCTTGATTTATTGAATCCCTTTCATTGCCATGCTGGCATTTCAATCAGGAATCTCCCAGTTAATGCCACCATTATATTACCATCCACTCGTCCAACAAGTGGAGTGTTAATGTCACAAGGAGGATAACATTGCTATCACTCATCTATGAAGGGCAAATAATCAAAATATATTTACCCATGCTGATGAAATCTGGAGCTGAATGTTATGTGATGGAAAGCCCCATCCTCCTTACAGAAGGAGGAGTTGTCCCAGTTTAGGAGGTGGGTCCATGTGGGAAATTTTTGGTGCAGTCCAGTGAAAGATCATGACCTGCCTCTGGTCCAATCAAAGGGCCAGCAGCCTCAGCAGAATGCACCCTTAGCACTGGCCATTCAACTTCTGAGGCAGAGTGGTGGGGCACCACAGAGGCAGAGTAAAATGTTGGGGGAAGCCAAAGCCATCAAGGGTTTCTTAAGCATGGTCTGTGCCCTGGCCATGAAGTCAGTCAATGCCACTGGAAAGCTGGCTGGCTGTGCATCATGGGAAGCGCATAAATAAATGCTCCCGGGAAATCACTGGGACAGTCATCATGTTTCACATTGCATTGGCCATTTAAGTGACTTAATTGGTGTTTATGTCCTGAGGTTCTTCATGTCTCCAGTGTTGCAAAGAATGGGACTGACCTCACTGCCTCAAAATTCTCAAAGTGGTTAGACCATTCCATACTGCCTGTCCTTCATGGAGAAAGTGGCCAACAAAACATCTTTGACCACAAGTCCATCAGGAAGTGATCAACATGTAGTGCCCTCAAGACCCTGAAGGAAAAGGAGAGGGTGGACCCTGTCACTTGGTTTCCTAAGCAGTCTGTCAAAGTCATTTGGCAAAATGCCTCCTCACCAGAACTTTCCAACAAGCACCAAGGCATCACTTGGCTGGTGGTGAGAAGGGCACTGCCTGCGAGATCCTTCGTGTATGCCCAGCCCGCCCGCGTCACCTCACACTGCCCTGGAAGCAGCTGTGGAGGAGGGTTGAAATTGTCACACATCTCCTTGTTGGAATGTGTCATTGCAAAGGAAGTCGAAAGACGCTCTTTGATCTGCCTGAAACTTGCTGGTCTTCCAGAGCAAGGAGTTGACCTTGACTGACTGTTGCAGACTGGTGTATTCCAAGGTCCAGGATTGCATGCTGAGGGATGCACTAAAGCTTGGGGCAGGGGCTGCCAAGTCACAGTGGGGAAAAACCCACTGTTTGAGGTCTCTCTGCTGAAGTTAAATGGGGGTCTGTTTGGTTATAGGACCCTCTTAGCCCCTCAATACATGTAAATGCTTGCATTTTTTTTTAGATTACTTACAGTGTGGAAACAGGCCCTTCAGCCCAACAAGTCCACACCGACCCGTCGAAGCGTAACCCACCCAGACCCATTCCCCTACATTTACCCCTTCACCTAACACTACGGGCAATTTAGCATGGCCAATTCGCCTAACCTGCACATTTTTTGGATTGTGGGAGGAAACCGGAGCACCCGGAGGAAACCCACGCAGACACGGGGAGAATGTGCAAACTTCACACAGTCAGTCACCTGAGGCGGGAATTGAACCCAGGTCTCTGGTGCTGTGAGGCAACAGTGCTAACCACTGTGCCACCGTGCCACCCTCTCCTTTTTCTTCAGGGTCTTGAGGGCACTACATGTTGATCACTTCCTGATGGACTTGTGGTATATGTAAGAGAGGTCGCTGGTTTGTTTGGATACAGTCAAACTCCAAAGTTTACTTGTTTCCTTGAGATTCTACTGTACAGAACCGAACTGCATTGGTGACTATGTATATATACAAAAATGTTTTTTATGAATGAAGCATATTTTTGAAATAAAAAAAAACTTAAGTGGTTTAATTGGTCAGCTAACAGGGACCATTCACCAGACTGTCAGCCCTTCCATATCCCAACCTGTTGTCATTGTGCTGGAAAATTCACACACCCCAGCTTCCGTGAAAGCAAGCTTGCTTCTTGGAACCCGCTGTTTCCACTTTGCTCCTTTCAAGTAAAACACACAGGGACTGCGCAACAACAAGCTGCACCATGTTTCAGCCAGTTCGAAAAGGAAAACGTAGGTCAGTAATTACATTTCAATATCAACTGGATTCCATCTTCAAAATATCACAATTCACTGCAAACACAAATTACTCTTTTTTGCCTTAGATAATATTGTCAGGTAGACAAATACAGAGGCTCATTGTAAAGCCATACTAACCTGAGGTGATGCATTTGAAATGCTGTGAACCTGCACTACCAATTTGTTCAGGTTTCTACAGTGTCAAGTCTGCTTCCATTGATAGCGACATTACTGCTATTATTTTTTTTTAGGATAATTGTCACTGGACACTCAGTTACTGAAATCAGATAAAACCTAACATTTTCAAGCCCACTTCTCCTTCTCATTAATATCCAATTGAACATTCCTTTGGTCTTCCAATGAATTAACTATATCTCTTATATAGATATTGTTTATAGACCTTGACACGACTTCTAGGCTTGCATCCAAATCTTTGATTTACACAAAGAGGACTGAACTGAATTCTGAGAGACTCCAATACTCATTTCCAATGACCTTGAAAATAACTGTCCTACTATTCCATTTCCTTAGTTCTAATCAATTTCTGAACCCAGTCTATGTTCCACCCACCAATTCCATATCTTTTAATCTTCTCCAACAATTTTCAATCTGGTATCTTGTCAAAAGTTCTCATCAAAGCTAGGTCCATATTATTCCTTCCCTTGACGACATTCTTTGCTTATTTGAGAATTTCCAAAATGTTTGTGAAAGATAATCATAAAAGGAGATCATGCTGGCCACTTCTAATTCTTTTCACTTTATTTAGTAAAATCCTACAAACGAAAAATCCAGGTTAAGCTTTTTACGTTGTCTGGTGTCTTTTAAGACCTTGTGGAAAAAAAATGAATGAATCAAATAATGAATGAATTAGCATTATTATCACATGTACTCAAAATGAGTGCAGTGAAAAGTTTATTAATCACCACTTATGGCACCATCTTAGGTATAAAGGTCCGTCGGTACAGTTTCTTCAATTGCAGTTCTTAGAAAAATAGAGAATTAAAAGTCCAGCAATGCAGATTTTAGGGATAAATTATAAAATGAAGAAAATAATGTATGCAATGGTAAAGTAGAGCAAGGACAACAGTCCACTTCAAAACTAATGATAATGACAATGGAGGTGTTCCTGCCTTTTAGTCTGGAAATGGAAATATTTGCAATATCCTGCAATTTGTCATCCACTATCGTTTATCAAGGCATTGATATGAGCTTTTAACAGTAGTCCTCGGTATTTGCTCCCACTGCCTATTCATCGAGTGAAGTTTCTCATCCTCCTGCAGATAGATGTTTCTCCCACTTTCCACCTCCCACCTTCACCAGAATGGTGTTCAGTGCAGAATTCGAAAATCTGAGAGCTCAATAACTTCTATGTTGTGCCACTCTTGACTGTTTCCCAGGTTAGGCTTACTTCCTGCATGAATGCCAATGCCTTTTCCAGCCTCCAGGCACCTGAAGGGTAGCAGCAATGTGTCAGCCATGTGATTGCCCCCCATTCTACCCCTGCAAATGCTTTCCCCCCCCCCAAACAAAAACAGCTCATTCAACATGCACAAGTCATTGAAATGAGCAGGTAGCAGGAAATTGGCATGTGACCTGCAGTGCACTGAGAGGTGAGCAGATCAATTGCACATTGCAATCACTTCAGTTTTCCAAGACGATCCAATTTAGGCCCTTGTGTGTGTTAGCAGGTGGAATGAAAGAGGGTCAAAATAAGGTAGTATTAGAAATAAATAGATAAATAAATATATCCAGGGGTTCAGATACATAATTCCTTGACATTTGCATTACATATATTTAGAATGATCAAGAAGGCATTTAGCACACTTGCCTTCATTGCTCAGACCTTTGAGCGTGGATATTGGGACTTAATGTTGAGGTTTTACAAAACATTGGTGAGGCCCCTTCTGGAGTACTGTGTCAGTTCTGATTACCCAGTTATTGGAAGGATATTATTAAGCTGAAGAGGGATCAGAAGAGATTTACCACGATGCTGACAGAAATGGAAGGTTTGAGCTTGAAGGAGAGGCGAATAGATTGAGACGTTTTCACTTGTAGGTTGCGGGGTGACCTTACAGAGGTTTATAAAATTGTGAAGTGTACAGGTAAAGTGAATGGCAGGTGTCTTTTCCCTTGGGTGGAGGAATTCAAGACTAGCAAAGATACTTCTAAGATGAGAGGAAAAAGATTTTAAAAACCATGATGGCAATTTTTTTCACATAGAAAGTGGTTCGTATGTGGAATGAACTTCCAGATGAAGTGATGGATGTGGATACAGTTATATTTAAAAGACATTTGGATTAGTACCTGAATAAGAAATATTTGAAGGGATATGGGCCACACACAGGAAGATAGGACTAGTTTGGTTTGGGATTATGGTTGGCATGGACTGGTTGGACTGAAGGGTCTGTGCCGTATGACTCTATAACTCTATAATTAAGTAGGTAAGAGCAATCTCTTCCTGAACCAACAATGTGTGCAGTATGTCTGTAATATAATGTCATGCTTTTCCAAATTTCAGTGATGGACAAATATGTGTAACCCTGCAGTGAACCTTAGGGCTTTTAATTATTTGCCTGGAATTTAAAAGACACTTTGAAGCGTGCTTTAGGATTTCTCGTGGGATTGGAGTGACTCACAATCACACAGCCTTGTAAACATTTGGAGGAACCAATTTGAGTGAGTTTTTCAAATTGGTTTTCAAACCAGGTCTAGAGGGATTGCAACACAAACTTAAAGGGAGAATCGATAACTTCACCTTAAATAACATGATCCTCCTTCCTTGTCAAACCCTTTCCTTAACTGGAGTTTTAATATCTATGTTCGCACAAGTTTCTTTGCAGAGCAGGTCAGAGGGGGCTGAATCACATTCTCCACTGGATGAAGTGTCTGAGAGGAGTATGCTGTCTTGAAAATACATTTGCGAGTTTTTCAAAGAAGAGATAAAGCAGCAGAAATGGCGTTGTTGTCTTCTCATAATCCCAGATGCTTTTTAAAAAAAATAATTTAATAACCTGCTCTCAGGATTTTGAAACTTGCAACTGACATGAAACTGCAAGAGTAGTAAACAATGAGGAAGCTAGTGCCAGTCTTCACAAGGACATAGAAAGGTGATTGGATTGCAGATGATAGATAAGTTCAACCTGGAAAAGCTTGAGGTGATACATTTTCATAGGAAGAATAAGAATGCTGCATGTAACAACTTTAAAGGGATGAGCGAACAGACACCTAGGAGCATCGGTGTACAAATCTTTAAAGGTGACAGAACAGGTTGGCAAAACAGTGAATAAAGTATTTGATATCCGGGGTTTCACCAACAGAAGCACAGAGTACAAAAAACAGGCGGCCAGATCAAATCTATTGTTACAAGGTTATGCTTTACATTTTTTTTTAAAACTGACAATATATTTAATGGGTAAAAATCACTGAATGCATTCTAAAACATTGAAACAGCTTTTCAAGTCTGGGAACAGCAGTTTCTAAGGTGGCTGAATATTTGCATCACTATATCGCACAGATTTGAAATCCATTGAAGTGGAGTCAATCTGTCAGCAGAACCCATCATCGATAATTTCTTCAAACGAATATGAATCTCCTGACACATCACGTGACCATCTTTAGATAAGCAGTTAGTCGAAGAGAGAAGATCAAGTGACAAGCTTCCTAATCCCTGTCTTGTGAAAGGAGCTGTTTTTATTTTCCCTCAGACCCTAAAGGTGCAGCATCCCTGAATGAGACATTCTATCTTTACTGCTCTCAGGCTACAAAATGGGGTTCTGTCTGTTTATTGACTGTCTACACTCTGTGGACAGAGTTTTAAGAACCAGACAACATTTTTTGTCTTCAAAGGGCAAGAATTAGAATTAGAATTATGTTTGTTGTCACGTGTACTCAAATACAAAGCACAGGAGTACAGTGAAATGTGTGCAATGTTGCACACATTTGGTGACCTCAAAGTACCTAAGAAATTGTCCATCAACATAGTTAAATTCTTTCATTGTCAAGTCCAGAGGGACCCAATAGATTAACTTGAAACTACCCAAGTAATCACTCTGCAAGATCGATATACCTTTAACTCATATTGCATTCTCAAAGGAATGTCATGCAACATGATTGAGTGCATCCTCAATGTGCAGATAGGATTTCATCACCACAAGGACTGTATTGTGGTCATTCCTAGCAGTATTGTCACAGATAGATCCATCTGTGGCAAGTAGATTGGGTGAGGATGTGCTCAAATATGTTTCCCCTCTTGTTGGTTCCCTTGTCAGTTGCATCCAGCAGCTGGGTCCTATTCACTTACCCTCAGGGATGAGTATTTGCAGCCAGCTCCTTCTCTGGGATGGTGAATGGCTGAGCAGCTATTACTTCAGCCAAACACAGCAAGGAGAGTCTTTTCACCTGCCTGTGTCTGCCATTCCAAACCCTAGAAGCAGGTCCTCCTGATCTGCAGTCCTACAGCCATACAAAATAGAACAGGAGTAGGACATTTGACCTTTGAGCCTCTCCACCATTCAAGAGGATCATGTCTGATCTGACATTCCCCACGCCCACTTTTCTTCCCTTTCCCCATAATTCTTGACTCCTGACTGATCAAGAATCTATCTCAGCCCTAAATACACACAAGGGATCTGCCCCCACAGCTCTCTGCGTCAAGTCATTCCAAAGACTCACAACCCTGTGAGAGAAGAAATTCCTCTTCATCTCAGTCTTAAATGAATGGCTCCCCTTTACTCTGCCATATCCTCTGGTCCTGGACTCTCTCCTGAGGGAAAATATACTCTTGACATTTATTCTGTCAAGCCCCTTAAAAATTCAATATATTTCGATGAGGTCAGCTCTCATTCTTCTAACTTCCAATGAGTAGAGTACCAACCTGCTTAGCCCTTTCTCACAAGATAATCTTCCCATACCAGGTATCAAGACAATCCCTCCAAACTGGGGATCATCCCAGTTTACCTTCTCTGAATCACCTCCAATAAAATTATATCTTTCCTTTAATAAGGGACTTAAATTGCTCACGGTACCAGTAGCCTCCAAGTAGTGAAACTGGCCCTATCGCCTCCAAGAACCTGGAAAAGTCGCATCCATTAACAGGTCTTAACTCCCCCTTAAATTGGTTAAACAAGTTGTGTATTGGGTAACTGTACTGCTCAATGTCTCCCCTCTGGGAGAACGGCCCAAGGGCAGAACGGATAGGAAACAAGCACAGGGTCTGGGTTTGCTGGTTTTGCCTTCTCTGCTTCTATTCCCTGCCACTGAAAATCAAGTACACTCTTTCTAGTCATTAAAATATGTTAATATGCCCCATACTCATATATTGATAGAGTATACACTTGGGAAAATGGTTTTCCGAGACCACGGCAGCCCAGTTAAAGTGGGTCACTTCTGTTTTAAACATTGAAATCAAGTCAGGCAGCCTTCTTAAAGGATTTTATGAGGGGCACGGTAATTGGTCTCCTGTATTACACTACAATCCTCTCCACAGAGCCCCTAGGAATGGGCAGATTGGGGCTGAGTTTGAATTCTTCCAACTTATAACATGGCCACCCCTTCATTGACTAATAGGGTGAACTTTGAGTGGTAGTTAAAGTCATTTATCACTATCTCCATCAATAAAAGAGTTCATCCAAAATTTTAAAAAGTATTTTTAACACTACAAATGTTTATCTCGTGGTTCACTCACTGCAATGTACTGGAGATTAATCTTCAATTTCTGGACAATTGTGGGGGACTGAAAAATGTGTTGCTGGAAAAGCACAGCAGGTCAGGCAGCATCCAAAGAGCAGGAGAATCGACGTTTTGGGCATAAGCCCTTCTTCAAGAATGAGGAGGGTGTGCCAAGCAGGCTAAGATAAAAGGTAGGGAGGAGGGACTTAGGGGAGGGGAGTTGGGAATGCGATAAGTGGAAGGAGGTTAAGGTGAGGGTGATAGGCCGGAGAGGGGGTGGGGGCGGAGAGGTCGGGAAGAAGATTGCAGGTCAAGAAGGCGGTGCTGAGTCCAAGGGTTGGGACTGAGATAAGGTGGGGGGAGGGGAAATGAGGAAGCTGGAGAAATCTGCATTCATCCCTTGTGGTTGGAGGGTTCCTAGGCGGAAGATTGTGGGGGACTGGCAACTATTTAGCAGCAGCAAGTTGGATTTGATTTGAATTGACTTGATGTATTATTGTCACATGTACTGAAATACAGTGAAAAGTGTTGTCTTGTATACTAACCAGACAAATCTTATCTGACATGGGCACATCAGGGTAATAGAAGAGAATGCAGAATATAGTATTACAGCTATAGAGAAGGAGCAAAGAAAAGTCAACTTTAATATATGAGAGGTCTCTTCAGAAGTCTGATAGCAGAAAGGAATGACACAATGTTGCATGAACAAGTTGGACATGCAGTTGAGGTTGGTTTACCATCTGAGATCATCAAAATTCACAATTTCTGCACATTGTAATTCAACTAATTTTCGATAATTACATCACGCCACAACTATTTTTCACTTAAAAACAAAAGCCCTTCAAGTATAAAAGGATGCTCAAATCAACCCTGTTCTAGGTCCTGAGATATCTGTTTAATGACAAGAATGATGAGGCTCAGAATTCCGAATAAATTGCCAACTTGGATACATGGTCTTCTTAATGACTGAGTTTGCTCTATTTTATTTTGCTTAATCCAGAGATTGAAAAGCCAAAAGTGAGCAAAGTGTTATCACAATAAATCATGCGTATAGGAAAATAGTTTAAAATCAATAAGCAATGAATGATTTGCTTTCTACACCATTAATTGTGTGGTTGACTGCCTCTACTCTGTTGATTAAACTATGCATCTTTGAATCATTTTTGGAAACTCATTGCTGCTATGGCAATTGTCTTTTGAAGCTCAATTGGTTGACTTATAGAAGGAGATTACATTTCATTTATCTTTCCTTGCAGATAATGCCAAGAAGCTGAAGTCATGAAAGACTGAAGGATGGGAAAGATTGACTTTGGCACTAAACCATTCATTTGTATCAAAAAAGGTAAAATGAGTTGGAGTACAAAATATAATTTTACCCTTTCAACCCATTACACGAAATGTTCAAATTTTGCCATTTCCAACACCCAAGTTAGACTGGGAATGACAGAAGATGAATACAAGTAAAGTTCTTTTAAAAACACTGGCTCAATACTAACTGCAGTTCTGTAATCTGTCAATTTGTAATCTTCAGTTGGCTACAAAGAAATAGTCATATATTTGCACCATTTCTATTTCACTGAATTTACTGCTTTGAAGTAAAGAACATTTCAAGGTAATCTTTTTTTACAGATAATCAACATACCTGGCATTGAACCTTTGAAAATCACACATTTTAGTCCAGTATTTCAGTCATAGACCCGAGATGATAATGAACCAACATGCCCATGGTTGCTCTATGTAGTGTAAAACATTGCTGTCTCACCAACTTTGTTTAAATCCCTACAGCTTCAGCACTGAAGAAATTTTACATCCTTCATAACCCTCCTTCTCAGTTCAAGCCTGATGGCTGCACTTTCCAACACAATCAAACCTTTGAGCTGAAAGCGTAATTTGGCCCAATATTTTTGGAAATGAATGTCGTCTATTCAAAGACCTAATTCATGCTAAACATTCAGTAACTATTTGAAGAGCGATATCCTGTTGGAGATGGCCAATGATTTTTAGGATTGAATCTGAGCCTGAATTAATGCTAATTCATGCTGGGTGTAAATACAAGTTTGTACTCTAAGTGGAATATTTAGATTCAGTTTCATTCATTAAATTTTAATTCAAGTGTAAAGGGTTTATAACAAACAGAACTGACTCCAAATTACAATGATAATACTTCAGTCTGAAAATAACAATTTGGAATGGAATTTTTAACTGAAGCATTGAGATTCACTGACTTTTTTTGTCAATGAGCCTAAAGCCAAGAGCTTTCTCAGCTGTAGATCCTTCCTCAGGAAAAAATAATTATATTACTGTATAAGATAAAAATCTTGATTCACACATTCCACATTGCAAGTTCCTAATTTTAAAATGCAATAATTTGACTTATTACAAGACAGTACTTTCTCAAAAGGTATTAATGAGTCCTTACAGTGTGGAAGTAGACTATTCAGCCCATCGAGTCCACACTGACACTTCAAAGAGCATTGCACCCAGACCCATCCCTCCTAACCTTATTCCCTGTAACCCTGCATTTCCCATTACTAATCCACATACCCTATCCCTGCTATGGGCAAGTTACCATGATCGATCCACCTAACCTGCACATCTTTGAATTATGGGAGGGAACCTGAATACCTGGAGAAAACCGATGTAAATCCAGGGAGAATGTACAAGCTCGACACAGACAGCAACCCAAGGATGGAATCAGATCCGGGTCACTGGTATTGTGTACAAATTCCACACTCAAAAAGTTAAAGAGCATCAACAAGTTCTTGTCCCTGTTTATTTTAGTAGAAACACTTAATTAGATTCCTTCAACATACGAAACAGCCAGAGGAATGTCACAGAGGAAAGCTGAGTCATAAAAACAATTATCAATGCCTGAGGAGTTGATCGAAACACCTCAAAGGTGTTAATGACATGACTACAAGGCATGTTCACATTATTCCATCTCTAAAGTCTTCTGTTTTATCAATTTTTGTATGTCCCTCAATCATCTTCAAAATCTGCCCATCCTTCCATTGTTTGTGTTCAGTTTACAGTCTTAAATTGCTGGAGAATCTCAGCAGGCCTGGCAACATCAGCAGGGAGAAAAATAGAGTTAAAGTTTCAGGTCCGATGACCTTTCATCAGAACCAAAAACAACTGGGAATCAAAGGTATTTATGCTGATGACACGGGAGGGGGGTCAGAGGGCTGGGGAAAGGAGTGGAGACTGTGCCCAGAGAGAGGGGGGGTAACAGAAAAAAAGGAAATGAAGACAAAGGGGTTGCTGATAATAAATTGAAAGAGAAACAAATGCTGAATGAGTGCTAGTGGGGAGTGTGCATGGCTGAAAATGGGTTGGAAGTGCTGGGGGCAACCTGCACAGAACAGAACCAAGAGGAGTGGGAGTGTGGGAAAGTGTGCACCCGCTGAAATTGTTAAACTCAATGTTGAGCCCTGAAGGCTCGAAGGTACCTGGATGGAGGATGAAGTGTTGTTCCTCTGGCTGGTTTGCAGATTCCCCGGAGCACGGTAGCAAGCCTGAGACAGAAATATTGACATGGAAGTGATAGACAACTGGAAGCTAGGGATCGTTTTCAAGGACTGAGTAGGGGTGCTCAGCAAGTGGTCACCGAGTCTACCATTCATCTCCCCAGTGTAGAGCTGGTGTTTGCTTCTGATCTTCAGCATATACAACTCTTCATTTTATTCTGTTGCTATCCCGCAATTGATTCTCTTCTGCTTTGCAGAATGAATCCAAATTCCTGTCATCACTACAGCTTTATCTTTGATGGACAGCTGCAAATCTAAGAGCTACCATCCCCCGAACTCTATGCTGCTGCCAAGTGTTCTCATAGGAGCCAACACAGTCCCACTGTTGTAGGTTTGGCAAATATTAGTATCAGTAACTCATTGAAAGTATCAAAGCTGAGGCACATACTGTCCACACCAATTGTTTTAAAATGTACCTTCCAAGAGCAATCACTGTAAAGCAATTAATAATCCACAATCTTAGTGTGTCTGTTGTATAAGCCAATTAGCACCTGAAAGGCTGACCTGATCTTACGTAATACTCTTCACTTATCAAGACCTCTATCATGAAAGGCAGGTCATGTTTAATTAATTTACTGCAATTCTTTGAAGACACTATGAGCACATTGGACAATGGGGAACCGGTGGATATGGTGCATTTGGATATATAGAAGACATATCCTTGTCAAGACTGCTGTTCTCTATGACATTGAAAGGGACAGAAAGCAAAAAGTGGAGAAAATGGATGTTTTTCTGATTGGCAATCAATGGTTAATAGTGTGCTGGATTAGTGGTGCTGGAAGAGCACAGCAGTTCAGGCAGCATCCGAAGAGCAGTAAACTCGATGTTTTGGGCAAAAGGCAGAGAGCCTGAAGGGTGTAGTGATAAGCTAGAGGAGGGTGGGGGTGGGGAGAAAGTAGCATAAAGTACAATAGGTGAGTGGGGGAGGGGATGAAGGTGATAGGTCAGGGAGGAGGGTGAAGTGGATAGGTGGAAAAGAAGATAGGCAGGTAGGACAAGTCATGGGGACAGTGCTGAGCTGGAAGTTTGGAAATAGGGTGAGGTGGGGGAAGGGGAAATGAGGAAACTGTTGAAGTCCACATTGATGCCCTGGGGTTGAAGTGTTCCGAGGCGGAAGATGAGACGTTCTTCCTCAGGGTCAAAGTTGGGGCCGTAATTGTTTGATTTGGAGTTACATGTCAAAGTTTGCAAATGACACTAAGATGGATGGTAGAGCAAAGTGTGCAGAGGACAGTGACAGTCTGCAGAGAGATATAGATGGGTACGTGAGTGGGCAAGGGTCTAGCAGATGGAGTACAATATTGGTAAATGTGAGGTCATCCATTTCGGTAGGAATGCCAGCAAAGTGGAATATTGTTTAAATGGAGAAAAATTACAGCATGCTGCTGTGCAGAGATGCTAGGTGGTCTATTCCTGCTCCTATTTCTTATATCCTTGTGTTCTCATAAAGGCCTGCTCCTAGAAGCACCCTAGTTCGTGTTTCAGTTATAAAAACAGAAATTGCTGGAGGAACTCAGCAGGATTAGCAGCATCTTTGGAAAGAGAAACAGAACTGACCATCCTGAAAAAGGGTCACTGGATTCAAAACATTAACACTCTTTCTCTCTCTACAGATGCTGCCAGACCTACTAAGTTTCTCCAGCAATTTCTGTTTTTGCTTCAGATCTCCAGCTCTTTGTTTTATTTTAGATTACCTACAGTGTGGAAACAGGCCCTTTGGCCCAACCAGTTTATACCAACCCTCTGAAGAGTAATCCACTTCCCTCATGCACCTCACGGTATAGGCAATTTAGCATAGCTAATTCACTTGACCTGCACATCTTTTGGACTGTGGGAGAAAACTCACACAGACACAGGGAGAATGTGCAAACTCCACACAGGCAGTCGTTGTAAGTGAACCTGGGACCCTGGTGCTATGAGGCAGCAGTGCTAACCACTGAGCCACCGTGCCACCCAGTTATAAAGTTCTACTTTAATTCCACTTCAGTGCTATGTCTATGTAGCACACAATAGCATCCACTTACTTATAAGTATCGCCTAAAGTTTTCCAAAAGACTAGCATATATCTCAGATGTAATGTGACTAGCTATGAGGTTCTGTGTAATAAACCTATTCAGTTTACCAACACCAAGCCTCACTTTCACTGAAGACTTCACATAGACATCCTTTCCCATTTTCAGTAACTGAGACTAATACCGATAAAGAAGATTGATTAGATTAGATTAGATTACATTACATTACAGTGTGGAAACAGGCCCTTCGGCCCAACAAGTCCACACCGACCCGCCGAAGCGAAACCCACCCATACCCCTACATTTACCCCTTACCTAACACTACGGGCAATTTAGCATGGCCAATTCACCTGACCCTGCACATCTTTTGGACTGTGGGAGGAAACCGGAGCACCCGGAGGAAACCCACGCAGACACGGGGAGAACGTGCAAACTCCACACAGTCAGTCGCCTGAGGATGTCTATGCGAAGTCTTCAGTGAAAGTGAGGCTTGGTGTTGGTAAACTGGTGGTGGCGAATCTACCCAAGCATCTCAGATGGAATTGGTGGACACAATCACAATTGGTACCACACTGACAAAGCTGGCATCCAGAAACATACATATTCCTTTCACTAGTTCAGGGATATGTATCCAACAGGGATGGCCCAGATGGAACTGGCCAAACAGATAGCAATCAATTCTGATTTCCTTCAGATTGCAATGGCTTAGCACGAAACCTTTACCATCAGGGGAGTTATATGATTGAATATTCTAATGAGATCTGGTCTAGCGAGACACGTGCATCTGTCACAATCAGTGTTATAACCTAAAGATGAAGTCCTAACTGTTAAGTTATAAAGAGCAGCCACGTGGAACATAGATTCCTGTGAATGCAATGAGATTTTCTTCCTGTTGAATGTTTCTTGGTCTGGTGAGTAGTGTGAATGGTCTGTTGAGAATTACAGCGATTGTAATTTTCCCTGTTCCTAGACTTAATTAAGGAAACCCAGTTATCTGCTCATGTTTCAACTGTGACCAGTATTCTTAATGATAAGCATTTTTCTTCCTTCTTTATTGAGCTTTATACGTCAATATTAAGCTGTTGAAAAATCATAACCTATTAATTAGTCCCTTTGTTGCTATGGTACTCTGCAGTAGTTCAGTGACGTTTATCAAAGGTTAGTCAATATATCAGGTATAAGCACATGTTTATTAAATGAAGGAAGATTTTTAATGTGGGGATTTGTAAAACAAGGGAAATATGGCTTTTGTTACTGAGTTCAATAGGAAAATATTTCCCATTATGCATTGCTCAAACTCCCCTCATAACTACTTTCTAGCTCACCCACTCCCTCTTAAAATTAAAAACTGATGAAGCACTCTGGGACTCTCTTAGTGTTTGTAGAAAATAAATATTAAAATCTAAAAGAGAAACCTTCAGTTCTAGTTCATCAGTACCAACAGATTTGCAATCAGACAACCAAGGGTGGGATGAGGGGTGAAGATAGTTCCAAGTTTTGTGCTTCAGTCAAATGCTACATCTCAATTTCCAAACTACTGCAGTCTGATCTTCCATTATTTATTTTCATACATGGACGTGATAAGACTCAGTTGTCCTCAATTTGCTAGCCTTGCCCTACCTCAGAAAAGCACATGATTTGCAATATTGACATGCTGTAGAATTGTTATGTGCATTCAGTGGTGTCTGGAATAATCTGTGTGACTTGGAATCGATTATCACAATTGCAGGTTGGATCAAGGTGCTTTACTCTCAAGTGAAGTGTTATACAATAACAATAGTTTCACTATCCACATACATAGCAGAACTGCCTAATGGGAGAAGAGCTATAATGGAATTGAAACATTCATTCTGTTTCTCCGTCTACAGATGCTTCCAGACCTCCTCAGTTTTTCCAGTATTTGTGTTTTTACGCCAAATGAACACATTGTTGAAATTATCTTCCTGAACGGATAGGTTAAAATTATGCCACAATTTTGTTGGCATTTTGTTTTCTCAACATTCAAATAAGATGTCTAAGATCCAGGAAATTATAAAATTCATATTGCGTATTATCCATGTTAATTAAGAGAAGCTGGAGAAGAGATTATAAAGATGTGACAGCAGATATATAAGATGGTATTTGAGACATGAATCATTGAATCCTTACACTGTGGAAACAGGCCATTTGGCCCAACATGTCCACACCAACCCTCTGGAGAGTATCCCACGCAGATCCCCTCCTATTACTCTACATTTCCCCTGACTAATGCACCTAGCCTACACATCCCTGAACATTATGGGCAATTTAGCACAGCCAATTCACCTAATCTGCACATCTTGGACTGTGGGAGGAAATCCATACATATACAGGGAGAATGTGCAAACAGACAGCCACCCAAGGCTGGAATCAAACCCCAGTCCTTAGCACTACAAGGCAGTGGTGCTCACCACTGAGCCACCATGCCACCCCACACTGTCAGAGATCTGACAGACAACTAATGTGATTCTTAAAGCAAAAGAGAAAGCAAGTCCATTGAACTGTGGACCTATTAGCTTAATACCAATTGTAAGAAAGATTATGGAATCTTTCATCAGGGGTGGCACGGTGACACAGTGGTTAGCACTGCTGTCTCACAGTGCCAGAGACCGGGGTTCAATTCCCACCTCAGGCAACTATCTGTGTGGAGTTTTCACATTCTCCCTGTGTCTGCGTGGGTTTCCTCTGGGTGCTCTGGTTTCCTCCCACAGTCCGAAAATGTGCAGGTTAGGTGAATTGGCCATGCTAAATTGCCTGTAATGTTAGGTGAAGGGGTAAATGTAGGGGAATGGGTCTGGGTAGGTTGCTCTTTGGAGGGTCGGTGTGGACTTGTTGGGTCGAAGGGCCTGTTTCCACACTGTAAGCAATCTAATCTAATTGCTCAATATGAATGGTCATATTATGTAAAAGCATATAGAAATTGAAATATAAGGAAAAAATAGTCAACACAGGTGTCAAAAGTAAAGGTCATGTTTGATCAAGCTTGATGAATTGTTCAAAGAAGAAGCAGAAAGAGCAGTGCAGCATAATTTTTTCAACTTAATATGTTTGGATTTATATGTTTTGATAAGGTAACATATAACAGATTTATGATTAATGGCAAAAGAAGGTGTCAGAGAATAAGTAAGGGAACGATAACAAGCTGTCTAAAGACAGAAACGAACAATTGGAATCGAAGTTAGTTTATTTGTTTGGCAATTGACATGAAGTTATGCTACACAAAGATCTATGTCAGAAGTACTCTACAAAATTTGCATGAAGCACGTAGAAAACAGGCTGTTTTACCCAATGAGTCTTTATGTAAAGAGTTTATTTCTCAATTTCCTATTTGATTTCTTGCTAATCGTTTTCTAGGTTTTGCTAACAGTTCTCAATTCTGATGAAATGTCTTCATCTAAAATATTAGTTTTCTCTCTCTCTCTCTCTCTCTTTCTCCACAGATGCTGCTACAGTGACATAGTATTTCCAGCGATTACTCTTTTTATTTTCGATTTCCAGTTTCTACAGTTTTTCAAACCCTGTCCATGATTTTCCGAGTTATCTGCATTAAGTCAAGATCAACTGGGCAAGAGCACAGCAAGGAAGCTTGCAAGAAGTGATGATTTGGAGGTGCCGGTGTTGGACTGGGCTGTACAAAGTTAAAAATCACACAACACCAGGTTATAGTCCAACAGGTTTAATTGGAAGCATTAGCTTTCAGAGCGCCGCTCCGTCCTTAGGTGGTTGTGGAGGACACAATTGTAAGACACAGAATTTATAGCAAAAGTTTACAGTGTGATGTATTGTGTCTTCAACACATCATCTGGACTGACACCAATTGTTAAAGTTAACCTGAGAATGTAACTTTTAAAAATTATTTTGTGATTTACATATGAAAGAAGTAAAACTAAGATGGTCATTTTAACAGATGAGAAACTTAACAAATAATCAAGGTATTTTTCAATGTATAATTTCAGTTACATCACACTGTAAACTTTTGCTATAAATTCTGTGTCCTCCACAACCACCTGATGAAGGAGCGGCGCTCCGAAAGCTAATGCTTCAAGTTGGACTATAACCTGATGTTGTGTGATTTTTAACTTTGCAAGAATTGAAGCAGACTGCCTACTGTGATGCCTAGGTAAAGGTAATTACTTGCTGGACAAGTAATTTCCAAATTGTGGAGTATCGGTTTTGCTTTGAATTTCATTGACTTTGATCTGCACCTCTCGGTTGTCAGCCTTCACTATAATATATGGTAGAAGCTTTTACAGCTCTATTTTGGACTTCTGGTGAGGAATGGAGAGTACCATCTCTATCTCCCTCAGCCACAAGGCTGCTTCATGGAGCTGAGGAAATGGACAGACAGATGCAACTCAGAGGGTGTGTGACCTCAACACAGCACTTATATGGAGCTAGTCAACATGAATCAATGCCAGTGTTTCAAGAGGCATGACAGGTTTGCTAACACGTGCAATTTCCTGAAAGACACCTACTTCTCAGTGGACCAGGCGGGTATGAATTGTGAATAAAAACAGCAAGGGCTAGAAAAATTAGGAGTCCTGGCAACATCCGTGGAGGAATGATTTGAGTTTGATATGCCTCTTCTTGAAAATTCAAAGGTCCCATAAAATCATGTTTTTTATTTACTATTGACAAAGGGGAAGGAAGAGCAAGTGAAACAGATTGTAAGTGTGTACAGAGCAAAATGCTCTAACATTCCCTAGGATTATGGCTGATCGTCGATCCCAATGCCAAAATGCCACCTTTCCCCCATACATCCTGATGCCTTTAAAATCTAAAAATGTATCTATCTCTTCCTTGAATATATTCAGTGACCTTGCCTCCACAACCTTCTGTGGTAGAGATTTCCACAGATTCACTATGCTTTGGGTGAAGAAATGTTTCCTCATGTCAACCTTAAAATGTCTATTCCATGGTCTGGCACTATGTCCCCTGTTCTAGACTCCCCAACAAAGGAAAACTGTCCTTCCTGCATCTTGTCTGTCCAGCCCTGTTCGACATTTCGACATTTCAATCACGTCCCCTCTCACCCTTCTAAACTCTGGGTTGGGCAATAAATACTGGCCTAACCAGCGATGCCCACATTCCATGAATGAATAAAAAATAATTGTATAATGTCCAATTCATATGAAAAAGGGGTTTAAGGCAAGTCTGATGAATGAAATAGCCTATCAAAATGCAAAAAAGTTGACTTTACATACTGGGGTTTCACTACTCACCCCAAGTGTGTTCACTTTGAATGATAGAATAGAATTGATAGTGTGTGGAAGTAGGCCATTCAGCCCATCGAGTCCACACCAACTGTCAGAAGAACAGTCCACGCAGATCCACCTCCCTACACTATCCTTATAGCCCTTCATTTCCCATGGCTAATCCACCTAGCTTACACATCCTGGCACAATTTAGCATGGAGAAAGTGAGGTCTGCAGATGCTGGAGATCAAAGTTGAAACTTTATTGCTGGAACAGCACAGCAGGTCAGGCAGCATCCAGGGAACAGGAGATTAGACGTTTCGGGCACAGGCCCTTCTTCAGGAATGAGAATGAGGGCATTCCTGAAGAAGGGCCTGTGCCCGAAACGTCGAATCTCCTGTTCCCTGGACAATTTAGCATGGCCAATGCACCTGATCTGCATATCTTTGGAATGTGGGTGGAAACCAGAGCACCAGGAGGAAACCCACGCAGACACAGGGAGAACGTGCAAACTCCACACAGTCAGTCACCTGAGGGTGGAGTAGAACTGCATCTCTGGCACTATGAGGCAGCACTGCTAACCACTGAGCCGCTACACTACCTTTGGACTTGAAAGAGTGATAGTTTGCTTGGTAGAAGGCAATTGTTTTTTACTGCCTTCTTGATGGTCTTAGATCTGGCATTCTCTTCTGCACCAGAAGACCTTCAATCTCTTGTATTTCATCCCATGAAGGACCATGTCCTGCTAGACGAGGCTCTGTTTTCTTTACAATACCTTGGATATTTAAACATCGTTTGTCTCTTTCTAGTGGTATCTTCCTTGCAGCTGTTTGCATCAGGTCTTCTCTTTGCGTCAGTGCATTTTTGTTCTGAATTGACCTGTAGATTTATGCTTCCACCTATTGATCAGTTTGGACTTTCACATTCTCCCTCAGTAATTGAATAATTGGTGAAATCACTTCTTTGATTGTGTTTTCTGAAGATTCCTTCCTGATTGAACTGGCATTCACAATGGTTGTTAAGTATTCTTCTTTGAAAGGCAGGGAGGTCAGACCTTACTTGATCTTTTCCATTTCTAGCCATCTCAACACCTAACGTGTGATTTGGATTTGTCGCAATTAGTTGTCATGTTACAAACTGATTCAATTCAGTTGTAGATTCTTCCAATGTCTCAAGTAGGATATTCTGTTCAGATGCTCGTCTATCATCTTAAAGTTTGTAGGCATTTGGAATCTGAAATCTCTTCAGGGTTAAGTGTTGCCATGAGGTGCTTAGAGGTTTTCTCCCCTCTGCAATCAACGGTATGTTTTCCTTTAGTTCTGTGGGTTACCAGCATTTTGTCTTGTTGCCATTGGTAGTGCTAAATTAAGCATTAAAAGTTCAGGTCCTACGTTGATCACCATGTTGTATGTGCTGCTATTCATTTATAAGTGTGTTAGTTCACATTCTAGTGTGTGAGGTTAGCCATCTTTGGTCTAATGAGAAAAGTCTTGGAGAGTGAGCAAGATGTAATTTACTACTTCTCTGCAACAATGACAAGTTATGAGAATAGGTTTTACATGGACATGGCGGCTCAGTGGTTATGAGAATAGGCTTTACATGGACATGGTGGGTCAAGGTCCTGGGTAGAATTTCAGCCTCTGGTGTCTGTCTGTGTGGAGTTTGCACATTCGCCCCGTGTCCGCATGAGTTTCTGTTGGGTGCTCCGGTTTCCTCCTACAGTCCCAAGATGAGCAGATTGGCCATTCTAAATTGCTCTGTATTGTCCAGGAATGTGCAGACCAGGTGGTTTAGCCACGGTAAATGTGCAGTTATGGGGATAGGGTTGGGGTCTGGGTCTGAGTGGGATGCTCTTCAGAGGGTCAGTGCAGACATGATTGGTCAAATGGCCTCATTCTGTGCTATAGGGATTCTAAGAAGACCTAGCCTCCCATATTTGAAATTCATTCTTCTCCCCAAGTCCTCATGATATCTTCATAGTGGTGCTTATTGCACTCAGTCGGCTATTAACCTTTTCAGAAACATATGCAACTCTAATTGAGGTGACTCTTGAGGCACTAGTAGTTTCACTGCCTCCAGGTTAGAAGTTTTGGGTTCAGGTCCAACTTGCTTCAGAAATGTGTAGTAATATATCCAAGCAGCTTGATCCAAAATACATACAACACCAATTGATTAAATCAGCAGAAAGTATAAAACAGGATAAAGGCTTTTGCCCGTAACGTCGATTTCCCTGCTCCTCAGATGCTGCCTGGCCTGCTGTGCTTTTCCAGCTCCACTCTAATCTAGACTCTGATCTCCAGCATCTGCAGTCCTCACTTTTACCTAAACAGGATAAAGTATAACTGAGAACCATACAAGGGAATGGGAAATCACTTAAAAATACGTCATATGAATTCAAGCTAGAGAGGGTTCGGAAGAGATTTACCAGGATGTTGCCGGGTATGGAAGGTTTGAGTTATAAAGGAAGGGTGGGTAGGCTGGGACTATTTTCACTGGAGCATAGGGGGTTGAGAGGTGACCTGATAGAAGTTTATAAAATGATGAGGGGTATAGATAAACTTAATGGTATTTGTCTTTTCTCTAAGATGGGGAATTTCAAGACCAGGGGCACATCTTTAACATGAGAGGAGAGAGGCTATTTGTTTACACAGAGGATGGTTCGCGTGTGGAATGTACTTCCTGAGGAAGTGGTGGATGTGGGTGCACTTACAATGTTTAAAAGACATTTGGATAAATACATGAATAAGAAAGGTTTGGAGGTATGTGGGCCAGGAGCAGGCAGGTGGGACTAGTTTAGTTTAAGATTATATTCAGCATGGACTGGTTGGACTGAAGGATCTGTTTCTGTACTATATGAATTTCTGAGTCTATGACTATAAAAGATATTTCTATAATGCACACTTAGCTTCATTTATGAAGCCAGGCGTATCGTTACACACATACAATTAATAAAACTGGTATCCCACTCTTTGAAAGATAGCCTCTCTAGTGACTATTTGTGTTATTAAAATGAGTAAAGCCTGCACTATGCCTCGATTGCAGTACCAATATTACACCCCACACTGCTAGTATACTGAGCAGAGGCCAAGAATTCTTGAAAAGATAAACTGTGAATTTTGAAAATTTAAAATAAACCTACTGACACATTCTTTGTGAGAATAAAATTCAGCCTGTTTCTTTCTAAAGACTTCCAAACTATCTGTATATGTGCCCCTAATAATCCAAGAGCCATGTGGCAGCTACTGAAATCAGTGAGATATTTTTCTAAAGAGCATGTACACTAAACATTTAAACGATGCAGAAAAAATTTGCAAAGATGTTGCTGGGGTTGGAGGGTTGGAGCTACAGGGTGAGGCTGGATTGGCTGCAGTTATTTTCCCTGGAGAATCGGAAGCTGAGGTGAGACTTTATAGTGGTTTATAAAATCATGAGAGGCATGGATAGGGTGAATAACAAAAGTCATTGTCCTGGGGTAGGAGAATCCAAAACTAGAAAGGATAGGTTTAAGATGAGAGGGGATTGATACAATGGAGATCTAAGAGGCACGTTTTTCATGCAGAGGCTGTATGGAATGAGCTGCCAAAGGAAGTGGTGGAGGCTGGTACAATTACAACATTTAGATGGCATCTGGATAGATTTATGAATAGGTAGGTTTTAGAGGGATATGAGACAAATGCTGGAAAATGGGACTAGATGAATTTAGCAAATCTGGTCAGCATTAACGAGTTAGACTGAAAGGTCTGTTTCCATGCTGTACAACTCTATGAGTCTAGCAAAATAACTCAAGTGTCTTAGTTCCAATCATTCCAATTTGAACTTCTTCTTCAAAGTTGATAAGAAAGGTACCTGTTAAAAATTGTTGTGATCCCTCATTATCTTGATTAGAGTCCAATAATGCAGGCAATTTTAGCCAGAGAGAGGCCTGTGAGAGGGACATCATTATGTCTTCCTTGCCAAACCGGCAAACCTGGAAGAAAAGTCTGTGTCAGAAGAGGACACTAAGGTAAATCTGTTACATATTTTTTAAGTTTCCTTTGGGGATAGTCATGGCTATAGTCATGCCCAAATGTCCTCTGCCCTGCATGTCATGTATAAGACAAACTACACTTTGCAATGATCTAAAGTTAAAATCATAATGCAAGTAGTGATAAAAAACAGAAACTGATATATTGGAAATTTGCCTTTGATCACCTTGGGAAAATTCACAAATAAATTTAATTTTAATCTTTGCAGTATATTGTTTCAACAATTTCAAATTTGACTTAGAGATCCAATTATTTTCTCAACAAAGACTGTTCAAAGTGACTGGATCATAAGACCATAAGAAACTGGAATGGGAGGAGATCTTTCAGCCCCTCCAGCCTGCTCTGCTATTCAATAGGCTTACAGCTGATCTGACACTCCTCATGTCCAATTTCCTGCATTTCCCTGTAATCCTTGATTCCTCTACTGATCTGTCTCAGCCTTAAACGTATACAACGTAATGTTCATTGTACACTGGGTTGAAAGCTCTTGTTGATAAACTGTGGATTTCCTTGTTCAAAGTGGAGAAATGTTAAACATCTAAGTGCCTTTAGCTGTCTAATATAGGTATTACCCTATAAAAAGCTTCATTTATTTGACAGGGAAACAAAAATTGATTGTGGACAGGTTTACAATAGTCAATGTGACTGAGTCAATTGAACAGAAAAGTAACATGAAGTGAGCGTTTGCTTATCTTTTTCTAATGCCAAGGTGCACTATCCATCCAATGACACTCCCTCAACTCTTTTTCCCACACATCACGTACACTTACATGAATATATTTTGAGATAGTTCTATTCCAGTAGATTTCTTTGAGGCTGACATGTTTTATCATTAGTGACCTGTTGAACATAAAAGGCAAAGTCATTGATGCTGAGCTTGACCTGAGGGTCACCCTGCCTCAGGTGAGGCAAAAGACTGAGAAGGAGCAATCTTCATGAGGTAACCTTAACTCATGAAGGAATTGAACCCACATTAGCAGTATCACACAGACATACAAACCAGCCATCTAAGCCAACTGAGCTAACCAAGCCCCTGCTTGAATGTGGGCCACTATGTTGATTGTTAATGACGATCCATCCTGTACATTATTCCTGTTGGACAGTTCTCTTCCTTGGCAGATGTTCCCTTTTGAAGAAACAACTCCAGGGGTGTAATGCCATTGTTTTCTCAGGATTGAGTTACTATCTGCAATTTCTTACTGGAATGTAATAAAGTTGTTTCCTTTCTGTAAAAGATGAGTCATTTAAGGATATGAATTGTGTCCCATTTTTCTCATCTAACTTCTTTTTTATTTATTCATTTGTGGGATGTGTGCCTCACTGGCTGGCCAGCCTTTATTGCCCATTGCCAGTTGCCCTTGAGAAGGTGGTGGTGAGCTGCCTTCTTGAACTGCTGCAGCCCATCTGCTACGGATTGACCCACAATGCCCATAAGGAGGGACTTCCAGGATATTGACCCAACAACAGTGGCCCTATATTTTCCAAGTCAGAATGATGAGTGGCTTGGAGGGGAATGTGAAGGTGGTGGTTTTGACATAAGTTTGCTGCCCGTGCCTTTCTAGTTAGAAGTGGTTGTGAGTTTGGAAGGTGCTGTCAGAGGATGTTTCATGAAATTTCTGCAGAACATCTTGTAGATGGTACACACTGCTGCTATTGAGCATCAGTGATAGAGGGGTGGATGCTTGTGAATGTAGTGCCAATCAAGTGGGCTGCTTTGTCCTGAGTGGTGTCAAGCTTCTTGGACATTTTTGGGACTGCACTCATCCAGGCAAGTAGGGAGTATTTCATCACACTCCTGACCTGTGCCTTGTAGATGGTGGACAGGCTTTGGGGAGACAAGAGGTGTGTTGCTTGCCACAGTATTCCTAGCATCTGACTTGCTTTTGCAGCCATTGCATTTATGTGGTGAGTCCAGTTGAGTTTCTGATCAATGATAACTCCCAGGATGTTGATAGTGGAAGATTCAGTGATGGTAGCATTATTGAATGTCAAGGGGCAGTGGTTAGGTTGCCTCTTATTGATGATGGGCATAACCTGGCATTTGCGTGGCGTGAATGTTACTTGCCACTTGTCAGCCCAAGGAAGAATACCTCATCTTCTGCCTGGGGACCCACCAACCCCAAGGCATCAATGTGGATTTCAACAGTTTCCTCATTTGCCCTCCCCCCACCATATCCCAGTTCCAACCTTCCAACTCAGCACCGCCGTCATGACCTGTCCTACCTGTCCATCTTCCTTCCCACCTATCTACTCTACCTTCCTCTCCAACCTATCACCATTACCCCTTCCTATTGCACTCTCAGCTACCTTGCCCCCAACCCACCCCCCCTCCCATTTCTCTCTCCACCCCCTCGGCTCACCGCCTCATTTCTGAAGAAGGACATTTGCTTGAAACATCGATTCTCCTGCTCCCCAGATGTTGCCTGGCCTGCTGTGCTTTTCCAGCGCCACACTCATGACTCTAATCTCCAGCATCTGCAGTCCTCACTTTAGCTTACTTGTCAGTCCAAGCCTGGATATTGTCCAGATCTTGTTACATTTGGACACGGACAGCTTCAGTATCTAAGGTGTTGCAAATGGTGCTGAAAACTGTGTAATCATCAGCAAACATCCCCATCTCTGACCTTTTGATGGAGGGAAGGTCATTGATGAAGCAGCTGAGGATGGTTAGTGCAAGAACATTACGCTAAAGAATACCTGCAGAGATGTCCAGAAGCTGAGATGACTGAGGTCCAACAACCATGAGTCTACTGAGTGATTTCTTTTGGCAGATTCAACCCAGGACGCCACTCTAACCATGTCTTTAATTTGGCCATTCTGGGTCAACCATGTCCAATTAATTGACTCCTTGAATACTGAGACTGAGCAATCCAACTTGCTGTTCTGTATTTAGTTGTATTATGATCACCCTTCTTGTCGATAAACACTTTGAACAATTTCATTATGATTTAAATGGTAAACTATCCAAAACATAAACACAGAACAAGAGGTCAGGTGAAATCAAAGCAGGAATGTAAAGGGATACAAGTTCAAAAGGGCAACAAGACATTTAAAGCTTCCATCACAGTCTTTCTTTGTACAAGACTTGATAAAGCTAAAACTCTGGTCTCATGGAAAATTGTTACTGATTATAAAGCAACTGTAGCTTCTGACTGGATAGACAACCGAGGCTGCGTCCCACGACCATTGTTACCAGTGTCCAGCTCATGATCTATTAAGTTTTATGATAGCTTCCTCTGCAAATGGGCAGTTTATGTTTTACAAAAGACAGCAGCACATTCTGCCAATGAGCTTGACAACGTTTTCTCCAGAAAATTAGTGGCTGTCATTTTGTGAATAGTCTTCAGGTCAATATTGACGACAGTGCTTTAAGTCTTGTTCATATTTCTTTTACATATGTCATAAACTGCACTGCAAATGATTAATTCAATTAGAATGAATTGCTTTGAATCATAATAATGCATTAGTTGTTAAAGCACTTTCACAAATCACTGTTAGCCGTGATATACTTGTGAACTGGGTATATAAATCAAATGGCCAATTATTAGTGTGCAAATTGACCAACAGTTTCTGATATGGGGCCGATATCTTGTGAATTGTGAGTTGCTGACAATTTGTATCATTAGCCTCATGTAGATGACAATTCACCCTCAAACTATAGCTGAATCTGAGTGCTCTTGTAATGCAGCGATATAGCATCCCCACCCTGAGCTAAGTATGACACTAGGCTCAAGTTACACCTGCTGCGAAGGTTTGTAGTAACATCTCTAAAAAGGTTGATTAAAAAATGTCTATGTTAGAATTAGCAAGTTGTTTCTGTTTTTTTATGTTCCTTTATATAAGGGAAATAATAGCACAGTTGATGTGTTCCTTCACTAGTAATTCATAATGCATAAACAACTGATGTAGAGATGGGTCCTAATCACCACTGTGGAATGTAAATTTAGACCGTTAATAAAATAAATCCGGCAGGAAGTACATGCTGGTCTCAGTAACTGTGACCATAAGACAACTAGATTTTCATAAAATTCCAGATGATTCATTAATATGCTTATTATTGGAAAGAAGCCTGCCATTCTTAATCAGTCTGGTGTAAAGTGCACCTCGCGCGAAACGTGTTTGACTTGGATACAGGTTACCTAACCAATAACCTGCATCGAAAAATTGCTACAACTTTAAAGATGCGAACTACAGTGATTTAAGAGTGAGCTCACTACCAACTTCTCCAGGATTACAGAGATGAGACATTAACACTGGCTATGCCAAAACACCCCGATCTTGTGCAGAGAAAAGCAGCCTCGTTGGTTAGCCTGTTGACCCCATCATTTGCTAAGGTTCTGGTTGCTCTCACAGTGCCATTATCTCACATCTTTGTCACAGAGAACATTGCTGAGCAAATAATGAAGGAAAGAACCAAACAAATGAACTTACAAAGGTCACAAAGTCTGGAAGATAGAAGCCAGGGTCTGAAAAAGAAGTCTGTGGTCTTGGAGTATTGCTTTTCTTTTCTATTCATGTTTATTCCACAAAGCTATATGATGCTGCAGCTCAGAGATACAGAATTACTTAGAAATTACAAAGCAGAGAGTCTCATTGGCCAGCCTGTGGGAGTGTTTAGTCTTTGAAAGACTAATCCCACATGATTGCCCTATTTCAATATTTCCTTACTCCTCTTTGCTTCAAACCTCTATCTAGGTCATTCTTAAATAGCAATGTGGCCTCTGCTTAAATCACCAAATCTATTAAAGGAGTCTATTTCCCCACAACCCTGTGTGTAAAAATAAAGGTTCTCTTGCACAAGGTCCTAAATTATATTTATTAATTTGAAAAGTCCTCTCACCTTTGAACCCTCAACCACGGTCATTAATTTGTAACTAATTTTGTTGCTCTATCACCTCATAATTTTAAAGTTCTCTATCATATAACCTGATTAAAATATTCTTTGAATGAGTGATGCAATTGAAAGAGGTTAAGTAACAAAAACAAAACTGAAATAGAAATGGACATCCAGATATTAACAGGGCAATGAAACACTGTTTCAAGTAGGCAATTGTACAATCATGTTCCACATACTAATAGTCCATAAGACCATGAGTTGGTCAGAATAATGGATGGCTGAGAGGGGACTTTGCGAGCAGTGTGTTTCCATAAAACCATAAGCTATGAGCAGCACGGTGGCTCAGTGGCTAGCACTGCTGTCTGACATCGCTAGAGACCTGGTTCAATTCCCACCTCGGGTGACTGTCTGTGTGGTATTTGCACGTTCTCCTGGTGTCTGCGTGGGATTCTCCAGGTGCTCCGGCTTCTTCCCACATTCCAAAAGATGTGCAAGCCAACTGAATTGCTCATAATGTTAGGTGCATTAGTCAGGGGTATATATAGGGTAGAGGAATGGGTCAGTGAGGACTTGTTGGGCCGAAGGGCCTGTTTCCATACTGTAAGGAATCTAATCTAATCTATAGGAACAGAATTAAGCTATTCGATCCATCAAGTCTACTCTGCCTTTCAATCATGGTTGATATGTTTCTCAACTGCCTTCTCCCCGTAACCCTTGTTTCTCTTACTAATCAAGAACCTATCTATCTCTGTCCTAAATACACTCCATGATTTGGCTTTCACAGGCCTTCTGTGAAAACAAGTTCCACAGATTCACCACCCTCTGGCTGAAGAAGTTCCTCCTCATCCCTGGGGTGGGGGAGGCCAGAACTAGAGGACATAGGTTCAGGGTGAAAGGGGAAAAATATAAAAGGGACCTAAGGGGCAACTTTTTTATGCAGAGGGTGGTGCATGTATGGAATGAGCTGCCAGAGGAAGTGGTGGAGGCTGGTACAATTGCAGCATTTCAAAGGCATTTGGATGGGTATATGAGGAAGGGTTTAGAGGGATATGGACCAAGTGTTAGCAAATAGGAGTAGATTAGGTTAGGATATCTGGTCAACATGGACGAGTTAGACCAATGGGTCTGTTCCCATGTTGTATATGTCTATGACTCTAAAGTGTCATCCCTTCACTCTGAGGCTGTGCCCTCGGGTCCAGGTCTCTCCTAGTAATGGAAGCATTTTTTTCCACGTCCACTCCATCCAGGCCACTCAGTAGTCTGTATGTTTCAATCAGGTCTCTCCTTCACCTTTCCAAACTCTTCAAGTACAGGCCTAGAGTCCTCAACTGCTCCTTGTATGACAAGCCCTTCAGCCCCAGGATCACTCTTGTAAACCTCCTCTGGACCCTCTCTCAGACCAGCACCCTCTTCCTTAGATACAGGGCCCAAAACTGCACATAATATTCCAAATGTAGACTGACCTGAGCCTTATACAGCCTCAGCAGTACACAGATGCCTGCTCCTGTATGCTAGCTTTCTCAGAATGAACACTAACATTGCTCTTGCCTTCCTAACTGCCAACTAAACCTGCATGTTAATATTAAAAGAATCCTGAATGAGGGCTCAAAATTTCTTTTGTGCTTCAGATTTTTCCCCATTTGGAAAATAGTCCAAGCCTCTATTCTTCCGAATAAAGTGTGTAACACCATACTTCCCCACACTGTATTCCATCTACCACTTCTTTGCCCACTCTCCTAACCTATCCAAGTCCTTCTGCATCTTCCATGCCTTTAAACGCAACACACTAACCTGTCCCTCCACCTATCTTTATATGATCTGCAAACATAGCAACAATGCCTTCAGTTCCTTCGTCCAAATCATTCATGTATAATGTGAGCAGTTGTGGCCCCAATACTCAGCCCTGTGGGATTCCACTAGTCACTGGCTGACATCCCTTTATCCCTACTCTCTGTCTTCTGCCAGTCAGCCAATCCTCTATCCATGTCCCTATCGCCATGGTTTCTTATCTTATTTTGCAGCCTCCTGTGTAGCACCTTGTCAAAGGCTTTCTGGAAATTCAAATGGATCATGTTAACTGGCACTCTTTTGTCTTACTTGTTCATTAACTCATCAAACAATTCTAAAGGGTTTGTCAGGCATAACCTCCCTTTGACAAAGCCATGTTGAGTCAGTCCTATTTTGCTATGCACTTCCAAGTACTTGGTAATATCATCCTTAATAATGGACTCCAAAATCTTACTAATGACCAAGGTCAGGCTCACTGGCCTATACATTTCCTGTCTTCTGCCTCCCTCCCTTCTTAAACAGGTTATTTACTTTAGCCATTTTCTGGTCCTCTGGGACCCTCCATGACTCCAGTGATACCTGAATGATCACTACCAATGCCTCCGCAGTCTCCTCAGCTATCACCCTCAGAACTCTGGGCTATAGTCCATCTGGTCTGGGTGATTTATCCACCTTCAGACCTTTCACCTTCCCCAGCACCTTCTCGTCAGTGATGGCCACTGCAATCACCTTTGCCCCCTGACTGTCTTGAAGTTCTGGAGTGCTGCTGGTGTCTTCCATTGTGAAAGCTGTTGCAAGGTACCTATTCAGTCCCTCTGCCATTTCTTTGCTCCCCATTATTACTTCTCCAACCTCATTTTCTAGCAGTCCATTGTCACTCTTACCTTTTACATGCTCAAAAACAACTCTTGCATTCTTCTTTGACATTACTAGTTTACTTACCCTGATATTGCATCTTCCCCCTTCCTTACTGCTTTCCAGTTGTGCTCTGCTGGTTTTTAAAGGTATCCCAATCCTGTGGCTTTCCACTAATCTTCACCCCACTGTTTGCTTTTCCTTTGTTTTTATGCTGTCTTAGACTTCCCTTGTCAGCCATGTTTGCCTCACCTTCCCCTTAGTATGTTTCTTTTTCTTTGGGATGAATTTTTGTTGTGCCTCCTGGATTACCACCAGAAACTCCAGCCATTGCTGCTCCATTATCTTGCTGGAAAAGCGCAGCAGGTCAGCCAGCATCCAGGGAACAGGAGAATCGACGTTTTGGGCATAAGCCCTTCTTCCTGAAGAAGAGCTTATGCCCGAAATGTCGATTCTCCTGTTCCCTGGATGCTGCCTGACCTGCTGCGCTTTTCCAGCAACACATTTTCAGCTCTGATCTCCAGCATCTGCAGACCTCACTTTCTCCTGCTCCATTATCTTCCCTGATAAGCCCCCATTCCAATCAACTGTGGCCAACTCCTCCCTCATGTCTTTGTAATTACCTTTACTCAATTGTAATACTGTTACATCTGATTCTAGCTTCTTCCTCTCAAACTTCAAGGTGAATTATATCATAGCATGGTCACCGCCTCCTAAGGATCACACCAGAGAAACTGCTTCATCAATGAGCTTCCCTCCATCACAAAATCAGTAATGGGGATGTTCATCACCATTTGTACTCCTCAGATAATGAAGCAGTCCATGTTCCTTGCAAGACTTGGAAAACACCCAGACATGGGCAAGGCAATGTCATCTCCAACAAAAGGAAACAAAAACAATTACTCTTGAGATTCAATGACATTAACTGGACCAGCCATATAAACTCTTTGGCTAGAAGAGCAAGTCAGAGACTAAGGATTCTTCAGTGGGTTACTCAACTCCTAACTTCCCAAAGTCTGTTCACCATCGACATGACGTAAGTCAGGAGTGAGATAGAATAATCTTTACTTGCCGAGGTGCTGACCCAACCACAAAAGATTTTGAAGACCATCAGGGCAAATCAATCCAATTGATTAACACCATGTCCATCACCTTAAATGGCAGCTGCATGTAAGATCTATAAGGCATGTTGTAGCAAGTCATCAAACCTCCTTCAACAGCATCTTCCAAACCTGTGACATCCACCACATAGCAGAAGCATGGAAATACCACTTCTTGCAATTCTACCTCCAAGCCACACAGCACCCTATGTTGGAACTATACCCAATTCCCTCAATGTCATTGAGCCAAATCCTGGAACTCCCCAACCCCCCCCCCCCCCCCCCCCCAAAAGCTGTACATATGTATCTATACCAAATGGTTTGCAGCAGGTCAAGAAGGCAGTTCCTCATCACCAGGGCAATTCACCATGGGCTAAAAATGCTAGATTTTGGAATTGCCCTCCAATGAGGCAACGTACTAAAAGGTGATGATGCCTGATCATTGCATGGTAAACAGAAAAATTTGAAGAATAAGGCAAAAGAAATAAAAGACTGAGTTAATCTGGACTAGCAGGACTTGGTGACCAATATTGTGGTGACTTTCTTTCAGTTAGGAATTCTGCAGAAAGCCATACTGGACATACACAGAGGAAATTGTAGCTGCATATGTCCTTGGTTTAACTATCAAAAGGATTGCAATCCAGAAATGATATCTTTCTACACAGGACTCACAGACAATATATCGAGACTTTGGCTGTGATTGTACAAATTGTTCTAAGCCACAATGAAACAGGTAAAATGAAAGGAAAAAAAGAAGAGATCGAATAATAGATGTGAAGCTACATGATCACATCTGCTAATCAATGCTTAGAATTCACCAACTTCACTACATCGTTCTTTTAAATGCCATGTAACAGTCATGTTGTGAAATACAGCCTCAATTCTCTGTGAAGAGCACAGAGAATCTATTGCAGTAAATTCTCCCTCTAAAAGAGCTTTATTATTAATTTAAAGCCTGATGCTATCTCCTGCTGCATGTATTGTATTTCTTTAAAAGCTGTCACAACCACTGTCATCTCTTAAAAGTCAAACAGTTATATTAAAAGAATTCTTTCATTTGTATCTTTCAGTGTGTGTTTTGATGTTCCTTACTTAAGCAGCAGGAGTCAGTTTTTAAGTTTGCTCCGCTGGCGATGAATCTTACCTGCTGGCAGCACGTTTGTGATTTCCTGATATCCATAGTTGGTGGCCTCCCAGCACCAGTGCAAAGTCAGAAAATTACTTCCCGTAAGTGCTGTGAAATTGTCCTGATTTAGTCTATGAAGAATTGATCTCAATTGCTTTGTGGAGCATTGGAGGCGGATTTATGAAGACTTCCTTTGCTCGTTATTTCTTCAAATGGAAAGAGTTTGTAACTTTGGCAAGATTTCATGACTGCACATATAAAATTGCATTAGCAAGAACTAAGACATATCCTTCCTGAACAGAATAAGGCGTACAACTCAAACAGCCAAAGAGCTTGAAGGCATTTCTAGGACAAAAGTAATAAGGTTCCACTTCAGTGTCAAATTTCTTTTGCTGATAATGTAAGGAGTTGAATTAATACTAAATGAAATAGCGGTGTTAATAACTGAATGTCTTCTGATGGAAATTCAATTCCCCATATGATCTGGTTCAGTAACTCTTCATGGACAGTAAGTGCAGCTAATAGTTCAGAGATCTTGCCATTTCTTTTACGATAAAATAGGCATTTTGCTGGAGCCATCGTACTTTTTTAAAATCGTGCACTCGGGAAGGAAGAACTGGTACATTAGATTGATCACACGTTTGACTACACCCTGGAACAAGATCTATTTGACAGTCGGAGGAAGAATAGACAAAGTTATGTAAAAATGAAAAAGCACATGATCCTGGGTGCTACAAATAGAGGTGAAAGGTCTAAAGAGATTACAGAGGAACCTCGATTATCCAAAGGACATGGGCAGGGAGTATTTCATTCAGTTAATCGAATCCCAGATAATCAAGCATCAGAACCTTCTGATCTTGCCGGATAATCCAGTATTTGGGTAACCGAATGCCAGATAACTGAGGTTCCTCTGTCTAAATCTATACGAGTAACCAAGTGGACTCTTGACTTGAAACATTAGCTTGCTATCTCTCCGTGGTGCTGCCTGAGCTGCAGTGATCTTCAGGATTTGTTGTTTTCAGTACAGGTTCCATCATCTACAGTAATTTGCTCCCACAGCCCACCTTTGCTTGCAGTTAAGAGTGCCTTATTGTGGTCACAGTAAGTTTGCAGCACAGGTTCATTGAACTGACAGCAAGAAAATTTAAATCTGAAGACGAGAGAAATTGGTGGTTTCATCATCACCATGAGAAAGAGAGAGATTACAAAGAATATCGTTATCACAGAGGACCACTGAGGTACTTTTGAAGTAACTTTTAAAAGCACACCCAATGATATTTTTATCTTAGAAGCTCTTATTCTCCAGTATGCTTTTATGAATAAAAACCATTCAATTTTCCATGTGTTTTACATAGATTGCTCAGGGTGCACTTTTGGAATATGTTTGGGGCAGCTCAGCTGTCTGAAGATGTAAGTTCAATTGCAATATTAAAGGCACAAAGAGAGATTTCAGATCTGGGATTTAAATTCAGTTTTTATTGTCACGTGTGCTCAAGAATGGGATACAAGTGTACAGTGAAAAGTGTACAATATTGCCATTCTTAAATATAAAGTACTTAAGTACAAAATCTTAGTAACAGAAACAGAAAAATGAAGAAATAAGTTAGAAGGTTCAGCACTACAGTCCTTTCTTGAACTATAAAGTAACAATGACAAAATAGATGGATATAAATGTTCTCATGGAGTTGGGCTAAATGTCTCAAGATATTGTACCTCCTCAGTTCCTGCGTATATTCTCCATCGAGATATGCATAGTAGTGGTATGACGGATACTGGTGATGTCACTAAACAAGTAATCCAAAGACCCAAGGCAGATGTGCTGGACATATGAGCTCAAATCCCACAACTGCAGCTCATCGAATTTAAATTCAATTAATTTATAAACCTGATACTAGTTAATTAATTACAGAAAAACTCTTTGAATTAATTCTTCAAGTCTAAACATTCCAATCCCCTTGCAATGAGAATGCATCTAAAGGAACAGAGAGTGATAAGGTCCAGTTCATGAGCCAAGTGACCATCTAAGACACCTAGTGGTCAAACGTGAGTAACATTATAAATAGAAACATAGTTCACCATTCATACAACAATATGGGAAATTGTGACCGCTCAGGAACAAATGGATTCCATTAAAAGTGTGTTCCAAACCATAGTGCAGTAGCTGCAACACCGACAGACTTACTGAATAAAAAAGGCAAAGGTAGCATGGATTGAGAAATACCAGACTGATTTTTGAAAAGCTAATTATTCATATCCCCTTGGAAACTACACAGAAACTGAGGAGAAACAAGAACATTTATACCCATTTATTTTGTTATAAGCTTTTGTTTTAGTTTAAGGAAGTGAACATCTCTGAATTGGCCAGCATTTATTGCTCAGAGAGCAGCTAAGAGACAATCACATGGCTATAGGTCTGGATTCACATGTTGACCAGACTAGGTAAGGATGGCAACTTCCTTCCCTAAACAGCATTAATAAACCAAATATATTTTCCAACAATTAAAGATATTTCATGGTTATCATTAGATACTTAGTTCCAGATTCTTTTTGTTGGATTCAAATTGCACCACCTGCCACAGCAGAACTTGAACCTTGCTCCTGAGAACTTTAGCTGCCATTCTAGATTAATAGTCCAGCAATAATACCACTAGGCCATTGCTGTCTTGGTACCTGTGGCATTTTAACAAGGGATACTGTGTTTGCAGCTCTAAATTTAAAAATACATATCAAGTAACCATTAATGTGAGTGACATTGGAGTCCGGGCTCCTTCAGGGAGATCAATCCAGAATAGAGGTACTGATAGTTGGGTACCTGTCCAAAATATGAAGCAACATCAGGGAAAGTACACCACAAGAGAAAGAACTTTCAGTTTATCACTGGGTCTCAACTACTTTGGCACTGATTACAACCATTTGTGGTTAAAGGTAAGATCCAGAACCCCAAGTAATTCCATTGGAGTTTATCCTTTCAACCATACCATCTGAAAAGCTTCCATATGGCCTGGAAATCAAATGTAATTACAGATGCCCCGTCCAGAACTTAGAGAGACTCAGTTAGAACTGAAAAGATGACATTCGCCAAGGGTAAAAGAATGAACATGAGAACATCTGTTGTTTTATTATATGGCTAATTCTTTCTCACCTTGTGTCATGAATTTAGAATGAGCCTCATTCCATTCACCATCCTGGTGAAGAATGGACCAACAGTCAGAACTCCAGTGTACTGTGAACGCTTTCAACTTGCAATTCCAAAATGTGATGTTCGCAGCCCTAAATTTAAAAATACATATGAAATAATCATTGATGCAAGTGATACAGCCAAAAAACAACCGAAAGAACTGTGGATGCTAAAAATCTGAAACACAGGCAGAAATTGCTGGGAAATCTCAGCAGGTCTGGCAGCATCCATGGAGAGAAATCAAAGTTAATTTCTGAAGTTCTGAAGAAGGATCACCAGACCTGAAATATTAACTCTGTCTTTTTATTTCACAGATAATGCCAGAACTGCTGAGATTTTCCAGCAATTTCCATCTCTGATATAGTCAAAAATGCTGCAGGTATAAATGAAGAGTCTGCCGGGAGAGATACACACATGGAATGTCAACTCTACAGATAAGAAGGGAACTTTAAACAACAGCTTTTTGCGAAAGGCGGGTGAGGGGGCTGGGAAGACAGAGGAAGCCAGTCAAAAGAGACTGGACTGTGATCTCCTATGACTACAAAGACAATAACCCCCTGTTGAACAGCAAGTCCACCACTGCTCAAGATATACTTGTACATTAATAGTCATCTAGCTGAAACCTGCTAGATGATTGGCAAACTGTTAACAACAGGACACTGATGTAACAAGCTAAAGTGCCTTAACTGGTTCGTTATGGTTTGATCAAAATGAATTTTGAATATAAAGCAAATTTATTAGCTTAAACTACTTTAGATACATGCAAGCTAATACATGAGTTTATTAGCCTAAACTACGTCAGACCTATATAACAGGTGAGTGTCACCTGCAGACACTCACTGAGGACCCCTCAGCAATGGCAGAACTTGGAGACTGATCTTAATTTTCACAGCACCATTACCAAACTATGTCCAATGGACTATGAAAAGTCCCTGATATCAACAATATACTGGATTTGATGCTATGTCTTGAACTATCTTTTCTGAGTACATTTCCCAAACATTACATTGTGCTTGGTGGTCAAAGAACAAGTCAGTGTATCGCTGCAATACAGCCTGTTCTCATGTACTTTCCATTCTCCATCAATTGCCATGTCCAATTAACACTTAATGATTCTGTTTTGGGGGTATCATTTTTGGTTTCATATTCTTCATCTGAATGGTTTTGGATGAGACTCCTTGAGTTTTAAAAAAACTGTGACGCAGAGGTGCCGGTGTTGGATTAGGGAGGATAGTGTTAAAGATCACACAACACCAAGTTATAGTCCAACAGGTTTATTTGGAAGCACTAGCTTTCAGAGCGCTGCTCCTTCATCAGGCAACTAGTGAGGCAGGATCATAGGATACAGAATGTATAGCAAAAGATTATAGTGCCATATAACTGACACTTAACAGCAATCTAGGTTTGTTTAATACATCGCACCAGTTGTATTACATTCTAATCTTTTACTATAAATTCTGTGTCCCATGATCCTGCCCCACTAGCTACCTGATGAAGGAGTAGTGCCCCGAAGGCCTGTACTTTAAAATAAACCTGGAGGACTATAACCTGGTGTTGTGTGATTTTTAACTAAAACAATGTGAGCAAATTTGACCATAATTTGTTTATGAGCAGAAATACTCCCAGATGAATTTGCCACCCAGAAATTGCCAGGAATTGACTATTTGTGATTTTCACCTTCTCAACCTAACAAGTAACAACAGAACCAAACAAAGCTGGAAGCTGCAGGGGGTTTGACCCCAGGTCACCACAAATGGAATGAGGAGGAAAGTCTCCTCCAGAGTGCACAGGGCAGGGTACTGTTCAGATTTTGGCATCTAACCCCTAACCTGTGATCCCTTTCCATCGTCACTCACCTGTGACCTGGGATCTAGCTCAAGTACATGTCAAACCTGCAGTAGCCACTGCCTCATGGATAGCGCTATTGTGCAATTGAGTTGACAGCTTTTGATCAGCAGGACCTCGACTCCCTCATGCTCGATCCTCGGGACATTCCACCATTATCTTGTTCAGTGATGGAGTAATTTAGTGGATATTCTTTTAAAAAGATGGTACAGAACTCTTGCCATGTCCTGAAATGACACATGAAATTCCAACTGCATTCATTAAATATCTCCACTGTCTTTAATTGGGTCCTGGAAGGTAGAAGGTCCTCATTTCCAACTCACAATACTGCTCAACCACTGAGTGCAGATGTAATGTTAAAGTCAAATGTACCCAGAAATACATAAGGTGCATACCCGAAAACAACATTTTGAAATTACTGCTACCTTTCTCCCCTACTTTGGTGCATCTGATGTGCAATTAAAATTAAAGCAATTAAAATTTTACTTGTGTACTTTTTCAGGAGTCAGAGCAAGAAATTATAACATAAAGCAAACAAACTGAAGCTCTAAAACAAAAATAAAGTGTTAGAGATGCTCAAAATAAAAGGAAACAATAATAGATGCTGGAGATCTGAAACGCTGGAGAAAATCAGCAGGTCTGGCAGCATCTGTGGGAAGAAAGCAGAGACAACATTTTGAGTCTGGTGACTCTTCATAAGAACCATGAGTAACTAGGAATAACTGGTACTTACAGGAAGCTGAATTGGGGTGATGTGTGGAAGGGAAAGGCCTGAACTGATTTTTGTCTTTTTTTCTGTTTGCCTGCTGTCCATTATCTTCTTGTATACCTGCATTTCTCTCTCTCTCTCTCTCTCTCTCTCTCTCTCTCTCCCTCTCTCTCTGGGCTCCGTCTCCACCTATCTGCTTACCTACCCCTCCCCACCAGCTCCCCCACTTCTGCTTCAGCGTAAATATCAAAATTTTCTCGCTACCATCATAGAGTCATAGAGATGTACAGCATGGAAACAGACCCTTCGGTCCAACCCATCCATGCCAACCAGATATCCCAACCCAATTTAGTTCAACCTGCCAGCACCCGACCCATACCCCTCTAAACCCTTCCTATTCATATACCCATCCAGATGCCTTTTAAAGGTTTCAATTGACTAGCTTCCACCACTTTCTCTGGCAGCTCATTCCATACATGTACCACCCTCTGCATGAAAAAGCTGCCCCTCAAGTCTCTTTTATATCTTTCCCCTCTCACCCTAAACCTATGTCCTTTAGTTTTGGACTCGCCCTCCCCAGGGAAAAGACTTTGTCTATTTATCCTATCCATGCCTCTCATGGTTTTGTAAACCTCAGCCTCTGATGCTCCAGGGGAAACAGCCCTAGCTTATTCAACCTCTCCATATAGCTCAAATCCACCAACCGTAACAACATCCTTGTAAATCTTTTCTGAACCCTTTCAAGTTTCACACTATCCTTCCGATAGGAAGGAGACCAGAAGTGCATGCAATATTCCAACAGTGGCCTAACCAATGTCCGCCGCAACTAGGAATAACTGGTACTTACAGGAAGCTGAATGCCGCAACATGACCTCCCAACTCCTGTACTCAATACTCTGACCAATAAAGGAAAGCATACCAAATACCTTCTTCACTATCCTATCTACCTGCAACTCCACTTTCAAGGAGTTATGAACCTGCACTCCAAGGTCTGTTTGTTCAGCAACACTCTCTAGGACCTTACCATTAAGTGTATAAGTCCTGCTAAGATTTGCTTTCCCAAAATGCAGCACCTCGTATTTATCTAAATAAAACTCCATTTGCCACTTCTCAGCCCATTGGCCCATCTGATCAAGATTCCGTTTAATCCAAGGTAACCTTCTTCGCTGTTCACTACACCTCTAATTTTGGTGTCATCTGCAAACTTACTAACTATACCTCTTATGCTTACATCCAAATCATTTATATAAATGATGAAAAGTGGTGGACCCAGCACCGATCCTTGTGGCACTCCACTAGTCACAGACCTCCAGTCTGAAAAACAACCCTCCACCACCACTCTCTGTCTTCTACCTTTGAGCCAATTCTGTATCCAAATGGCTAGTTCTCCCTGTATTCCATTAGATCTAACCTTGCTAACCAGTGTCCCATGGGGAACCTTGTCGAGCGCCTTACTGAAGTCCATATAGATCACACCTACTGCTTTCTTCTTCAAAAAACATAATCAAGTTTGTGAGACATGATTTCTCACGCACAAAGCCATGTTGACTATCCCTGATCAGTCCTTGCCTTTCCAAATACAAGTGCATCCTGTCCCTTAGGTTTCCTTTCAACAACTTGCCAAACACCGATGTCAGGTTCACTGGTCTATAGTTCCCTGGCTTGTCCTTGCCACCCTTCTTAAACAGTGGCACCACGTTTTCCAGCCTTCAGTCTTCTGGCACCTCACCTGTGATTATTGATGACACAAATATCTCAGCAAGAGGCCCTGCAATCACTTCTCTAGCTTCTCACAGAGTTCTCGGGTACACCTGATCAGGTCCTGGGGATTTATCCACTGTTATGCATTTCAAGACATCCAGTACTTCCTCATCTGTAAAAAGGACATTTTGCCAAGATGTCATCATCTATTTCCCTACATTCTACATCTTCCATGTCCTTTTCTATAGTAAATACTTATGCAAAGCACTCATTTAGTATTCCCCCATCTCCTTCAGCTCCACACTAAGGCCGCCTTGCTGATCTTTGAGGGGCGCTATTCCCTCCCTAGTTACCTTTTTATCCTTAATGTGTTTGTAAAAACCCTTTGGATTCTCCTTAACTCTATTTACCAAAACTATCTCGTGTCTTCTTTATGCCCTCCTGATTTCTCTCTTAAGTATATTCCTACTGCCTTTATACTCTTCTGAGGATTCATTCGATCCGACTTGTCTATACCTGACATATACTTCCTTCTCTTTCTTAACCAAAGGCTCAATGTCTTTAGTTATCCAGCATTGCTTATAGCTACCAGCCTTTCCTTTCACCCTGACAGGAATATACTTTCTCTGGACTCTCATTATCTCATTTCTGAAGGCTTCCCATTTACCTGCGAACATCTGCCCCCAATCAGCTTTTGAAAGCTCTTGCCTAATACCGTCAAAATTGGCCTTTCTCCAATTTAGAATTTCAACTTTTAGATCTGGTCCATCCTTTTCCATCACTATTTCAAAACAAATATAATTATGGTTGCTGGCCCCAGAGTGTTCCCCCACTGACATCTCACTGTGAAGAGAAAAACAGAGCTATTCTTTTGATTCCAATTACCCTTCATCGGAATGGTTCTGAGAAAGGGTCACTGGACTCAGAACGGTGACTCTGTTTCTGTCTCCACAGATGCTGTCAGAGTGGCTGAGTTTGTTCAGCAAATTTCTGTTTTTGCACGAGAATATAATTATTGCCACATTCCTTTACTACAATCTGCCTGGTGTTCAGCTTTGAACTGGGCAAACGCCAAAAGCCCTTTATAATTGCATAAATCAGTAAGTAACTATGCATGACTAGTGTTACAACACCCACAATATCTTAATGGACATATGATTCATGGAATTATACTGCTAGACTACCTGAATTAAAATAATAGTGCAATAAATTATCCATAAAACCATGAGTGTTGGGATGCTCTAATGATGTACCAAATATTCTAATTGGATCTCATTTTTCTATGCAATTTGTTCACTTATACAGTAGCTTTCCTCTACAATTTAGATGTGGTGCATGTGTACGATTAGGTTTATACAGATAATTGAGCTCTCATTATACTCTGCTAATGGAGGCTGAGAGGCAGACAGTTATTGAAAGTTTCAGCACTAATCCTCTTCCATGGCTGTCAAGGTGAAAGATGTACAGGCTGTAAAGAAGGATATTTACAGATGTTATCCCATCACTGAAAACACTTAGAGAAGAAAAGTGAACTGACTCAGAATAGAAATCGCATTCTGAAATATTAAACTTTATCCTTCATGAAAAGCATTGAAATTCAGGATTAATTTTCTTCCAAACTTTTAGAAAGTTAAAGTAAGGGCTGCAGAATGAATTCTTACATTATCATTAATTACCCATTTAAGGTTCTCAATTGGTAGCAAGGCAGGAAGGGCAACGACATGCCTTCTCAGGAAGACTTAACAAGGACAGAGGGGGGAAGAAAGTGTCATTTGCCTTGCATTAGGCAATAAATTCCACTAAGGACATGGATAATGTGTATTTGAGGTAATGAGTTTTTTTTCTATTTGGATTCAATTATTCGTGTTCTGTACAGTAGCATTATGATCATAGAATTATGGCACATGAACATCGATGCATTACACAACCATTTAATACTCACTTACATAAGCTGAAAAAGTCAGAAAACTGGAGCTTGAATTTCTTCTCAAGGTGCACCATTTAGCGTATAGTTAAGTATATTTTAACGTGCAAAATTTTAACCCGGCGTTAAATAACACGCTGTTCACATAGATGCCAAAGACTGTTTCTTTCCTTTTAGAAAAGGGGGTGACATGGTGGCTCAGTGCCTCACAGCACCAGGGACCAGGGTTCGATTCCAGCCTCAGGTGACTGTCTGTGTGGAGTTTACACATTCTCTGTATGTCTGGGTGGGTTTCCTCCCATAGTCCAAAGATGTGCAGGTTAGGTGAATTGGCCATGCTAAATTGCCCATAGTGTTCAGGGATGTGTAGGTTAGGTGCATTAGTCAGGGGTAAGTGTAGGATTATAGGGTAGGAGCATGGGTCTGGGTGAGTTACACTTCAGAGGGTTGGTGTGGACTTGTTGGCCTGTTTCCACATTGTAGCGATTCTATTCTATGAAAGATTTACACTGTCAATGTTTGCGAATCAGAATCAGAGTAGACCATCATTCTGTTACAAAACTGCCAGCAATCTTGCTCAAAAACATCTGTGGAATGAACTTCTGATAAAGGCAGTATTTATTGGTCTTCATTAAATCACCTAGACAAGATAATAATGGGCGACCTTCTGAACCATTGCACTCTGTGTGATCTAAGTATTCCTGCTGTGCTGTTGGTAGAGTCTTCTGGTATTCTGACAGTGTTAATGGAAGAATTATGTTTATAACTCAGGATGGGTTGTAATTTGGAGGGGAACTTTGAAAGTGGCGGTGCTCCCATGCACTGATAGTGTTTCCTTCTATATGGTAGAGGTTGCAGGTTTGGAAAGTGTTCTTTGAAGAAGTCTTGGCAGTGTGTTACGACTCACTTGGGAAAGTACATGGATTCATGTGCTCCATTACTCCTGAGGTCCCCACAAAAGTTAACAATTTAATCAAAGTGGGATCCCTGATTTATTTGTTCTATTGGATTCAAGTTCACAGGAAACACCAACCAGGTTCCCATACAAAACAAGAACTACTGGTTATTATAAATAAATTAGTTCCAGCCACAGGTAAAGAAAACTGCGAGCTATTTTCTAAAATCCCTCTACACAGCTACAGACAGACACAGATAAGCAAAAAACATTGACATTATGTGTTGAGGGAAAAATAGAAGGCAAACACAGTTCAGTAGTACCAATTCACAGAGTTTCCTTTGTTTCCCAAGATGTTTTGTTCTTCAGTATTCTTTTTCAGGTTACTTCAGTTCACAGGATGCACTGGAACATCACTACGCTAATCACAAAGTCCCTTAGTTACACTTTCCTCACAGAAAGTGATTGAGGAAAATAACTGTCTTTCTTCAGGCTTCCAAGTAATTTTACTGCAGAGATAGAGAGAGATAAACAGAATCTGCTCCTTCAGCTGTCTAAAGACTTTTTATCCTATACAGTAAACACCCAAGCTCTTCAATTGCCCAATCAGAATGCTGTTGTCAGGCTGAAGATTCCCAAGGTCCACATCTCGTTGCATCTGCACAACCAATCAACAATCTGTTCCCGACTGCATCACTCTGCACACTCATGCCATGCTGTGTATCTCCCTTTCCCCCTCTGTTCGTAAAACAGCAGTGCAAACACAACTCACTGTGAGCTCCAATATATTACATTCAAAAGTGCAGTAATTCCTTCCACAGTCCTTTGTTTTAAAACAGATTTGTTTTCCAATTCAGACCACAATCAAAAATAAAGGAAGATAAAAGATGTGATCTCTATGAGCATACCTTGTAGATAGTACATGTTACAAACAGTGCAACAATATGGAAAGACTGAAGGTTTCAGTTGGCGGATAAGGTGCCAATCAAGTAGACAACTTTATCCTGGATAATGTCAAACTGCTTGAGTTCTCTTGCAGCCATCCAAGGTAAGTGCAGTATTCTATCACATACTTATACATCTGTATGTCTTGTGCATGGTAGAAATGCTTTTAAGAGTCAGAATCTGAGGGAGAGGCTGTAGAATTCCCAACTTTTGCATTGCATCTGTAACAACAATATTCCCACAGCAGGTTCAATAGTAGCAGCCAAACCCCTTCCCTCATTATCCACTTCACTCTCCCGCCAAAGAAGATACATCAGTTTCCAGCATCATCAGTAGCACAAAATTCAGAAAGGCAGAAAGTTGATTTTGTGGTGATTGTAATGAGGTCAGCCAGTTGGACCTCATAGAACACGATTTCTCTGAGTGGGTCTGTTAACCCTAGTTCAATCAGGGAGCCCTGGCTGACAGACATAAAGAGGTTGGTAAAATGTTCTGTTCATTCTGAGAGCCCGCCTCTGAGGGAGCTGGATTAGTGTCAAAGACTTTCCATGTAAGCAAAGGGTGACTTGATGATGGGATATCAGCCTCTGTGGAGTTATTTCAGATTTCACATGACTATGGGCAGGGCATATTACAAATATCTGATTTTTTATTGTCCATTTCATTCTACTACCCTTGAATGTTTCTATCTCTAAACAGCTTTAGTCGTTCAAGACCCTAGTCAACTACCTTCAAGTAAAAATCTGCATCTAAGAATCATCGTAAATTAAGTTAACAATGGATTGTAAACTGAATGGCATCATTAGTGTTGAATACTATGAATATTGCAATCTTCTAGCTATATTAAAAATGAGTTTAAAAAAACTTGAATTTTGATAAATGTGTTCTTTAACTTTGAAAGAAATAAAGACAGATTGTGTTGATTGTTTCAACAATTTTGAGGGAATCTGGAATCCATTAGGCTGTGTTCATTAATTTGTGAAGAAAGTTTCAACAATCAAATGCCTGAATGAGGTTTAATTTTTTGATTTTTCAGATTATTTTCTCATTGAAGAAGAAAGTAAGTTATCATTCGCACAGCAAAGAGGCAAGACAAATGCATGCACAATATGGGATTACAGACATCCCACACTCCCGATTCAACCAAATAATGAGGGGGATAGAATGGATAGTAGAATAATGGCAGACACAGAATTTTTTTTTAATTTTCACAATCCATTTGATCTATCTCAGGCCATTCATGGATAAAAATGTTTATCAAAAAGGAGGAAACAGCAACTTCAAATGGCTCCTGTGGTCATCTGACCACAGGTTGAGACAAACTTCATGCAACCAATGTGGGATGAAGACTTTGTAGATGAGTCATACCAGTCTGGAAATTTTAACTCTATTCCTTTCTCCACAGTTGCTGCCAGGGCAATTGAATATCTCCAGCATTGTCCAAGTATGTGTGGGATAAATGAAACTGACTGCACTGAGCTTGTGCTGTACCTAAAGGTGTTGAAACCAATTCGCTGCACATAATTTGCATCTCTTGCTTTATTTGCGCATGTATATTAATTTCATATATAGATTAAAGATTTGCCTACCAGATAGTCAGCTTGCAAAGACGTCATAGTTACACACTGGAATAAACACTGAACAGCATTTCAATAGTTGCTTTTGAGGAGCAAGGCGACAGAAGGAAAAATACATCTGTGCGACAAGAATTGAAACTTGCCCTCCCTGCCTGCTTTTTCTCTTCACCTCAAAAAACAGCATCCAGCAGAAAAGTAATTCGGTAAAACAAAACATTTAGTGAGAACTCAGAATTCTTATAGATTTATTTTTACCTTTGTGGAAATAAGTCAGGAATTAATCAGATTTAAAATTACCTAAAATGATCTTTAAAACTCTAAGGACTTCTAAACCATATAGGCTTATTTTTTCCTGTTTGTGTCAGTCTTCCTTTTAAATTATTCCCGTTGGTTATGCATTTGGTTGATATCAAAAAGTCACATAGCAGGGAAACAGGCCCTTTGGTCCATGCTAAACATAACCCCAAACTAAACTAGTCCCACCAGCCTGCTTCTGGCCCATATGCCTCCAAACCTTTCCTATTTATGTACTTATCCAAACATCTTTTAAACGTTGTAACCACTTCCTCAGGAAGCTCATTCCACATGCAAACCATCCTCTGTGTCAGAAAATTGCCCCACATGTCTTTTTTAAATCTCTCTCCTCTCACCTTAAAAATGTGCCCCTAGTCTTGAAATCCCCCATCCTAGGGAAAGATGGCTACTATTAACTCTGTCGATACCCCTCATTATTTTATAAACTTCTATAAAATCATCTCACGGGCGCCGGTGAAAACAATTGTCCTGACCTATCCAGCTTTTCTCGATAACTCAAACCTTCCATACCCAGGAACATCCAGGTAAAACTCTTCAGCACCTTCTCCCGCTTAATAATATCCTTCCTATAAATGGGTGACCAGGCGTGGACACAGTACTCCAGAAGAGGCCTCACCAATATCCTATGTTTCTATCCCCTTCCTTAGGATTAATAATAACGTTCCTCTCTCTTTCAAACAAGAAAATTTGGTAATTGGTATCTTTACATTCCAGGCAAATATGAAGCGTGATAGCTGTATATGAAAAGAAAATTATAAATGACCAAGATGTGGTTTGCAAGAGGGGAGCCAACTCCACTTCTTCACACGCTTGTAATAATGGAAATGGACAAAACCAGATCTCATGAAGAATCTGATGGTGGCAGCCTCTGCCATATACGTCAGGAAGTTCAAAGATACAACTTCAGGTTTAGCAATGAGAACATCAATCAGTATTAAGGAAGTTAAATGTCAATCAGTGTAGTTCTCCGAGACTCACTGTTGATATTGGGGGAGTATAAGTTGCAATACGTAGAGTCATACAGCACGGAAACAGACTCTTTGGTCTATCCCATCCATGCTGACCCAACTGTGACAATAACCAAAAAGAAAACCTCCAACAATCACTATCCAGTCTTGCACAGAAAATACAGCCATGTGTGTGACACAATGGATACATGTGACTGACCATGGAAAAAATGGGTAAAGTTGCCACAATCCCATAGGAACATAAGTCTGCTCTCTCATCAGAGGAAAAGGTGACCAGTAAGGGGCTTAACTTGCCTCAGGTGAGGGCAAGCTTGAAAAGGTGAGACCTTCAAGTTAACCTGAGTTGATGCAGAAATTGAACCCACACTGATGGCCTCACTCTGCATTGCAAACCAGGTAACTGATTGAACCAAGCCCCTGTGGAGATATACTGCAGTAGGAGATGTATCAAAAAGCAACATCTCTCCCTGTTCAATAAACTTATATGATTATGAATACCAGCTCCATGTCTGCTTCGAAATACACCTATAACATGTTGAGACAGCTGTAAAGCAACAGGATTGGCAATTTGTTGTGCCCAATAGCGGAACAACGATTTACAATAGGAAGAGGTGGCCACACTCTCGCAGTAAATGGGACTGGTAGAGCATGAGCAACAGGCTGGAGCGATCAGAGCAATCAGTCAAACAAGGGGCAGACATACCTCAGCAAGAGCAAAATGTCATGGCCGGCAAACTCCAGGGTTACGTAAAACCCACAGAACTCAGAGTGGACCTTCCTACCTGACAGGCTGAACATTTCAGCAGGACTGAAATGGCATGAATTGTGAAAAGTAGCACATGCTACAGGGCAACTACAAATTTGAACTGTCTCTAGAAATGATGCACTGTAAAATTAATCCTGGGTTGTGGACAACTTGGGCCATAAGACCATATCGAGGGCCTGAACATTGATTGGACAAGGGTGCTACAGCAGCGTCACACTTCAATCTCTGGGGATAGAACGTCTTCAGAGCCTCCCAGGACCAATGGCTTTTAGGTAGATCATAAAATCATACAGTGTGGAAACCGACCATTCAGCCCATCGAGTCCATACTGACCCTCCAAAAAGCATCCCACCCAGAACCACTCCCCTATTCTAAAACCCTGAATTGCCCATGGCTAATCCACCTAGCCTGTACACCTTTGGACTTTGGGAGGAAACCGGAGGACCGAGCGGAAAACCTACGCAGACATGGGGAGAATGTGTAAACTCCAGACAGACAATTGCCCGAGGCTGGACACAAACCTGGGTCCTTGGTGCTGCCCATAACAATATTGTATAATGACTATAGGTCAAAATGGCAGTGCTGTTTACCTTGACCTGCTGCATAACTTTCTCTAAGTGCACTTAAAATCAGTTACTTGTTTTTCGATTAAGAAGGTTGGCTGGGAATGAAGTCTCAATAGGTAGTTCACATTCCCCATTTGGAAGAACACTGCAGTGCGTTTGTTTTTTTTCATAATATGAAACATGTTCAGTCTGTTACAACATCATAGAGTAACCTTACTGTAACCGTGTGGTAATACAGAAAGTGAAAGCCCAATAGTGCTATGAAAATGAATTTAGGTTCTTCAAAGAGATCTTTAATTGAAAAACAAAGATAGCCTCCATGCCTACCATAATGGAAAAATAATCTCCAACTGAGACAGTGCAGCTTAACCTGCAGATAATGTGACTTTCTTAATAATGTGCTGTGGTTCCATTGGTGCTGATGGACAGATCCAAACATTTCTATTGATTTCTCAATTGCAGAGACTTATGACCAGACCAGTCAAAAGAAAACAACTTCAGAAAGCAACTGTTGATAACATTGGGACAAGCAAGAAAAAAGCGGGTTTGATCTTTCTCAACAAATTTCTGAATAGATGCACAACTGAATGCTTATACATCAAGCATTTTGCATATGTCTAAAAATGGGGAAATTAGTGTAACACTGTTTTACAGATACACAATTTTAAAATTATAAATGAAAACAGAAAACAGAGCAGCCATCTCTCGCAATTGCTTCTGTTCTGACAAAAGCAGAAACTGACCAGTTAGTGACAAAAACGTCAACCTGCTCAGAGATATTATTAAATACCACTGAAACAGGTCGGACTTGAACCCAGACTAAATAAAACCTGAAAGAACTGCGGATGCTGTAAATCAGAAACAAAAACAGAAATTGCAGGAAAAGTTCAGCAGGTCTGGCAGCATCTGTGGAAAGAAATCTGAGTTAGTATTACAAGTCAAGTGACCCTTCCTCAGAACTGAGGCTTCCTGGCTCAAAGCTAAGGACACTACCAGTGCACCACTAGAACTCCTTGATGTTTTCCAAGCAACCTGTCCAGTAATATTATTGCATATTTCTGAAACAGAGAGGACCACACCTGCCATTGTGCCACAAAAGAGCCCCTACTTATTTTAAATCAGCCTGTTGTACGCTTCTGGACCAGATAGAACTTGAAACCAGGCCTCCTGGCTCAGAGATCAGATCACTACCATTGCACCACAAGAGCCCTCACAAGAGCTCCTAGTAAGTAATTGCTAATTAACTTCAGAAGGTCCTTAAAAAGAGTTGTCATACCTTATGGCCTTTAAGAGTTAGGCCAGTTAACACACCAAGATCCGTCCTGACAGATTAATGTATCACAAGCTACTCGGTCTAATGTTCCTGTCTTAAAAAACTAAAATATCCTCTGACTGAACATAAGCAATGCTGCAGGAGATCTGCTAATGATTAATTAGACAAAACACAACCATATTGTGGGACACTTCATTAGTCAGGCTTTAATTAGATGGTGCCAAAGCAGCAGCAGGTGGTATAATTAATTGTTTATCCTGTACTTGCAATTAATTTTTGCAATCTCTCCATCAGCAATTAATGGGATTGATTGTAGAGCAATGCTGTCTTCATGTCCAAGGTCTTACAAATAAATTGGACACTTGAGCAAACGAGCAAAAATGTAAGAAAACACAGTAATGAGTAGAATATCATCGAACCTGACTTTAACATAGCATCATAATAATGCAACTGTCACCATTGCAGTTTCTCTCTCTTTCTGGGAAAACTTATTCACAAAAAAAAGATGCAAAAGACTGAAGAAACTTAGTTGGCTCAGTTTGACAATGGCCATATTTCTCCAGTGGGACGGTCAAAATCCAACATTATTGGGTGCTGCTTGTTTCAGTGAACTCCCAGAAAGCTTCATCCAAATTGGTTCTTTGTAATTGGTGGATTTGCACACTAATTCTAAATCCAAGTCAATGTATTATCCCTCATTTTTGTTCTTTATTCCCACACACTTACATCATATATGGGACTTTACCAAAAGATCTTTGAAAATCCAAATACACCATATTCACTTGTTGTCCCTTGTCTATGCTTTGAGTTACAGCCTTAAAAACAAATCCAGCAAACATAATACCTCTTGCATAAATTCTTGGTGACTTTAGAAGATGGTGACCAATGCATCCATTATCTCCCTGACAACCTCCTTTGGTTTAGTACCCTGTGATGTAAATCATCAGGCTCTGGGTAATTGTCAGCTTTCAATCCTATTCATTTCTCCAACATTATTTTTTCACTGCCACTTAAGAACATTGAAATGTTGAAATCATAATCTCCTTCATCAGCTTTGTTCATAACATTTCAAAAAACTCCAACAACTTCTTCAAACACAATTTCCTATTCACAAATCCATGCTGACTATGCTCAATCAGATCATTTTCAAACCAGTGTCTATTTATCCCATGCATTCTAAGAGATTATGCCATGTTCCCAGCTACAGACATGAGACTGGCAGTCTGTAGTACCCAGTCTTTTTATCTATTGCTCCCTTCTTAAATAGTGGTGAACCATTTGTTCCCTTCCAATCTGCCGGAATATTCCAGAATTGAAAGAATTTTAGAAATTAATTGACAATACATTATCTATCTCAATATGTACCTTCATGCACATTCAAAACTAATTTCCTTCAATTCTTCCGACGCAGTACACTCTTGCTTCCTCAGCATTTCTGAGAAATTATTTACATATTCTCTTGTGAAGATATGATTGCTGTGTAATTTCCTTGCTCTCTATTATCAATTCTCCCATTTCAAACTGTAATTGACTTATATTTGTCTTTACTGATCTTTTGTCTTTTTATATACCTACAGAAGCTCTTACAGTCCACTTTTATGTTCCTTCCAAATTTGCTCTCATACTTTATTTTTTTCACATTTCCACACCTAAGAATGGAATTAGAATTAAATTTTATTGTCACGTGCAGTCAAGTATAGGAATGCAGGTGTAGAGTGGAAGTATCCAAAGTCACCATTCTCCAGTGCTATCTTTGTTACACACTTCGTTACAAAAACAACAGAAATAAAAGAAACAAAACCAAAAGGAATGAGAAACATCCAAATATTAAGGACTTCATTAAATCTTATCTCCATGTCGGCATTCGGGCTAACCCAGAGGCTGGAACCTTGGCAGGAGAAACAGCCTCCGGTCTCCTCCTGCTGTTATAGCCTCCGATCTCCTCCTGTCATTACAGCCTCCGATCTCCTCCTGCCATTACAGCCTCCGATCTCCTCCTGCCATTACAGCCTCCGATCTCCTCCTGCCATTACAGCCTCCGATCTCCTCCTGTCATTACAGCCTCCGATCTCCTCCTGTCGTTACAGCCTCCGATCTCCTCCTGTCGTTACAGCCTCCGATCTCCTCCTGTCATTACAGCCTCCGATCTCCTCCTGCCATTACAGCCTCCGATCTCCTCCTGTCGTTACAGCCTCCGATCTCCTCCTGCCATTACAGCCTCCGATCTCCTCCTGTCGTTACAGCCTCCGATCTCCTCCTGCCATTACAGCCTCCGATCTCCTCCTGCCATTACAGCCTCCGATCTCCTCCTGTCATTACAGCCTCCGATCTCCTCCTGCCATTACAGCCTCCGATCTCCTCCTGTCGTTACAGCCTCCGATCTCCTCCTGCCATTACAGCCTCCGATCTCCTCCTGTCGTTACAGCCTCCGATCTCCTCCTGCCATTACAGCCTCCGATCTCCTCCTGCCATTACAGCCTCCGATCTCCTCCTGCCATTACAGCCTCCAATCTCCTCCTGCCATTACAGCCTCCGATCTCCTCCTGTCGTTACAGCCTCTGAACTCCTCCAGGCCAGCCAGGGGTATGGGTCAATGACGGAGGTCAGCGCACGAGGCACACGGGGCACAGCATGGCGTCATGTTCTGAAGCCTGGTGGGCACAGACTCAGTGTTAAAGGACTAAGTGATAAAAGTGCTTTAAAGACAAGTTTATTCTCATTCTGGAATTTTTAAACTCTGTATAATCAGGTTAGTTTTTTTTTTACGTTTCCATTCTGTAACAACACTTAAAGTATCTGTACCTGGGTACCCTATACCTAAGATGGCACCAAGGGGTGTCATTACAAACTTTTTCACTGCACTCATTCAAATGCACATGAAAATAAAGGCTATTCTAATACAGACTACTCTTCAATGCTACCTACTGAGTAACCGTGCTACACTCTCTTGCTTTTTTTTATATTATCTTTGTCCCCAAATTTCATCTATTTCCTCCCAATCAATGTCTGCTATCTTTTTTTGCATGTGGTGAAATGATCTGATAAGATTCGTCATAAATATAATTTTTTGCGCACTATATTGATCCACAGACATGCCTGGTCTCATTATTTATCCTCCTATGCCAACTCGTGAGGGAGATAGAATTAAAATAAGATCTATGTAGAAACCACTGGAGATCGGGCCATATAAAAGTGATAATTTTACACTCTGTCACTAACTAGTCACAATTAATTTCCTCTTTCCAGATCATTATCATCACTTAAGAGTATTTTAGCCTGGGTTGGGCATGAATTAAGTTTGAGCCGACATTCTAGTCACATTACTACTTGTGGGTAATGATATCATTAAAAGAAGTCAGAGAACACTTGAATAACGGATAGATTTTCCTTTTTTTTATTAATGAAGTCTATTACCAACAAAAAACAACTTAAGAATAGCGCTCCAACATTTGTTCAGACATGTGTCTGACTTTCCCCATTCCAGTGATTGCAGTTTTCTTGTCAGTGAATATTCCAAGAAACTCTTTTTTTTTTGCATTACTACATCGTACATCTAATCAACATTTATGGCCAAGATTTATGAAGCTATTAAACCCTGGGAAGAGTGTTGATTGCACAAAATTAATTCAGAATGCTGTCGGTACACCGGCGGAATATCTTTTCTTTTTGGGTGTTTTGCAACATTAAAGGGCAACTCCCGAAATGCACATGGATGGCACACAGATCCACCCCCAAAATCCTAAGACAATCCAGGAACATTCGCTCTGGAGATGGCCAGTCAGAGAAAAGACATTCCTGTAAATAGAATGGAAGGAAATGATGAGAAGCTGCTCCCCCAATTACAGGCTGGTCCACTTTTGTGCTCACCAAAAGAGAAAATGCTGGAAAATCTCAGCAGGTCTGGCAGCATCTGTAAGGAGAGAAAAGAGCTGACGTTCCGAGTTTAACTGACCCTTTGTCAAAGCTGTCAGTTAGACTTGAAACGTCAGCTCTTATCTCTTCTTACAGATGCTGCCAGACCTGCTGAGATTTTCCAGCATTTTCTCTTTTGGTTTCAGATTCCAGCATCCGCAGTAATTTGCTATTATCCACTTTTGTGCTTGCTGCTGATTGATTCAGCAACAAACGTGGTGTGGGGGGGGGGGGAGGTGAACCAACCTGTCATTGGACAAACGGTGAGGGCTGGATAAGAAAGGAGCAGGAATGAGGGGAAGCTGGTGGGCAAGGAGGCTAAAGGGAGTAGAGTGGAGGTCAGGATGTGAGCTGGGGTCCTGGAGGCCAAGGTGCGTGTGTGCGTGCATGTACATGTGCGTGTGATCAGGAGGGAAGCTAGGACCACAAGCAGGCATGGTTATAGATGCAGGGAGAAGGAATGCTTTCCGTAAAGACCATTCCCTCCTCAACTCACTTGTCAGGTCCACCCCCACCTCCCACACCCCACCCTCCCATTCCCCCCCCCACTAACCCACCCTCCCCTCCCAGCACCTTTCCTTGTCACCATAGGCATTGCAAAACCTATGCCCTTACCTCCCCCCTCACCTCAATCCACATCCCAAAGGAGCCTTTCACATCCATCAGAGTGTTACCTGCACTTCTACACACATCATTTACTGTATCCGTTGTTCCCGATGTGGTCTCCTCTACATTGGGGAGACAGGATGCCTACTCACAGAGGACTTCAGAGAACATCTCCGGGACACCTCTACCAACCAATCCCACTGGCCTGTGGCCGAAAACTTCAACTCCCCCTCCCACTTTGCCAAGGACATGCAGGTCCTGGGTCCCCTCCACAGCCAAACCCTAAGCACTCAATACCTGGAGGAAAAACGTCTCATCTTCCGTCTTGGGACCCTCCAACCACACGGCATCAATGTGGATTTCAACAGTTTCCTCATTTCCCTGCATCCCCCACCTTATCCCAGTTTTAACCTTCCAACTCGGCACCGCCCTCATGACCTGTCCTGCCTGTCCATCTTCCTTCCCACCTATCCACTCCACCCTCCTCTCTGACCTATCACCATTACCACCACCTCTGTCTATCTATTGCATTCCCAGCTACCCACCCGCCAACCCCATACCCCTTCCATTTATCTTTCCACTCCTCGATTCACAAGCCTCATTCCTGATGAAGGGCTTATGCCCGAAACATCGATTCTCCTGCTCCTCGGATGCTGCCTGACCTGCTATGCTTTTCCAGCACCATCCTCTTGACTCTGATTAGATTAGATTAGATTAGATTACATTACATTACAGTGTGGAAACAGGCCCTTCGGCCTAACAAGTCCACACCGACCCGCCGAAGCGCAACCCACCCATACCCCTACGTTTACCCCTTACCTAAGGCTACGGGGAATTTAGCATGGCCAATTCACCTGACCTGCACATCTTTGGACTGTGGAAGGAAACCGGAGCACCCGGAGGAAACCCACGCAGACACGGGGAGAACGTGCAAACTCCACACAGAGAGTCGCCTGAGGCGGGAATTGAACCTGGGTCTCTGGCGCTGTGAGGCAGCAGTGCTAACCACTGTGCCACCATGCTGCCCGTGATCTCCAGCATCTGCAGCCTTCATTTTCTCCCAGCTACCTTTTTACTATCTGTCAGCTGGGTCCAGGAGCAGAAAGCTGAAAGACCGCTGGGGACAGACAGGTAGGCTCCAATGGATTGGGAAAACAGGGTTGGGGGCAGTATGAGGAGGCTGGGGAGTTGCTAAGGTAACAACTGAGACTATAAGGTGGTTAAGAGGGAGAAAGGTTGCAATGGCAGGAAAAAGAGAGAGAGGGATGTTGTGAGGAAGAGAAAACAGTTTCTTCTCGGTCAACCATGACTCTAAGACACACTCAGCTAATTAGCATATAGGAAAATTTGGGATCATTAAGGTAATGAATTGCTAACAATGATTCTAGTTTTAATAAGACAAAACTGTGGATACAAAAATGTATTCATAGTATGCGCAAGAGACACTTAGCAGGTCTGGCAGCATCTGTTGAGAGAAAACAGAAATGTTTCGAATCCAGTGCCCCTTCTTCAGAATGACTCTGGTTTCCCTAAGGTATATGTTCAGGTATTGTACAGGGAAGCTTGCAATATATGCTATATTTTGTTTTATTCACTCTTGGGCCATGAGTATCACTGGCTGGCTCACATCTATTGCCTATCCCTAATTGTCTTTGAACTGGGTGGCTTGCAGAGGGTAATTAATAGGCAACTTCATTGATTTGTGTCTGGAATCACATGTAGACCAGACCAGGTGTGGATGGCAGATTTTCTTCCCTGAAGAGCATTAATGAACCAGCTGGTGTTTTCCTGGCAATTGTTTCATGGTCATGAGTAGATTTTCAATTCCAGATTATTATTGTCATGGTGGGATTTGAACCCAGATTGCCAGAAAATTAGCTGACTTGCTAGATTAATACTACTCGGCCATCACTCCCCACTGGTAATGTACAGTGTTAACTGTTAATTTTAAAACTGAGATTCAGACCTGTGTGGCAGTACAATGTGCAGTAAATGCCTAGTTATAATACTGCAGCTTGATGAATGTGCAATGGCTTTATAGTGTCTGTGTTGAAACTTTATTGCTGGAACAGCACAGCAGGTCAGGCAGCATCCAGGGAACAGGAGATTCGACGTTTCGGGCACAGGCCCTTCTTCAGGAATGAGCAGAGAGTGTTCAGCAGGAGAAGATAAAAGGTAGGGAGGAGGGACTTGGAGGAGGGGCGTTGGAAATGTGATAGGTGGAAAGAGGTCAAGGTGAGGGTGATAGGTCGGAGTAGGGTGGAGGCGGAGAGGTCAAGAAGAAGACTGCAGGTCAGGAAGGCGGTGCCGGGCTGGAGGGATTCGGCTGAGACAAGGTGGGGGGAGGGGGGATGAAGAAACTGGTGAGCTAGAAAGAACTGTTCACTCCACCGAGGATATGCAGGTCATTGGACTCATCCACCGCCAAACCACAACAACGCGACGGTCGGAGGAGGAGCGTCTTATCTTCCGACTGGGAACCCTCCAACCACAGGGGATGAACTTGGACTTCACCAGTTTCTTCATCCCCCCTCCCCCCACCTTGTCTCAGCCGAATCCCTCCAGCCCGGCACCGCCTTCCTGACCTGCAGTCTTCTTCTTGACCTCTCCGCCTCCATCCTACTCCGACCTATCACCCTCACCTTGACCTCTTTCCACCTATCACATTTCCAACGCCCCTCCTCCAAGTCCCTCCTCCCTACCTTTTATCTTCTCCTGCTGAACACTCTCTGCTCATTCCTGAAGAAGGGCCTGTGCCCGAAACGTCGAATCTCCTGTTCCCTGGATGCTGCCTGACCTGCTGTGCTGTTCCAGCAATAAAGTTTCAACTTTGATCTCCAGCATCTGCAGACCTTACTTTCTCCTTATAGTGTCTGTGACCTCATCAGTCTGTGGAAGGTGTGTTTTGGGCGATGGGTCTTTGTGAGCTGAAGTGTCTGCCAATTATTTTGAAAACATCTTTTTCTAACGTAAGCCTGTTCTCTTGTGGCAAATTAAGTAATGTGGTAGTTGGCAAATTCATGCGCTTTTTTGAGTGCTGTGGTTTTAAGTTGAATGGAGTTGATCACTATTGAGATATTGATAATTCTGCTTCTGTCTAAATGCCAGCACAAATATTGAAGATATTATTATGATGTGACTGCATCCCATAATGAATGAATGAAAGAAAATGAAACTAGGCTCTGAACATCAAAAGGTAGCCCCCATGAGGATGTCTTAAATATATTTTTTGCCTTGTTTAGGGTATCATTTCCTACACTTGTTTAGTTGTATTGTTAGTGTCAGAAGATCTGTTGACAGCATTAACTGAACAAGTTAGCTTGATACAGACTAACGACAGAATTCAGATTATGCATTTTTATTTCTTTATAGTACTTAACTAATTGTAAGTTCTTCTATCTTGAATCCATTTCACCCTTGAGTACCATTTGAGTGGCTCTCAATCAGCTATGTGAAGTTTATTCCATCGTGATCCAAATTTATGATAAATCAATGTTAAACAGGCTTTTGACAGACAATGAATGAGTTAACCACCTCAGAATTCTGAGTTTCCAACCTACTTATGTTGCCACAGTATCTATGTGATTGTTCCAGCTCAGTTTCTAATCTTGGGTATCCCAAGATGTTAAGAGTGGGAGATTAAGCTAGGTCATGCCACTGAATGTCAAGAGAAGATGGTTAGATTCTTTCTTGTTGGAGATGGTCATTAAATGGAAGTTGTGTGGTGCAAATGTGACTTGTTACTTACAGTCCCAAGACTGAACATTGTTTACGGCTTTCTTTATTTGAAGAGAGGCTAATGATGCTGAATAATGTGCAATCATCAATGTATCATCATTTCTGGTCATATTGTTGTGGAGAAAAGGGAGAGGTGGATTGCATTTTTTTTTACATTCTGACTAAGAGTTGGATTTTAATTTATTTTTTATTCCCTGTTTAAAAATAGGATGTAGTGCATTTCCCCAAACCATATTTGTCAAGTCCAATTTTAAAAATGACCCCACAGAAAATTCTTCTGGGGTAGAAACGAAGTAGAGTTTGCTAATTGCATTTAAACAGCAGAATGATTTACAGACAGACACAAGCAAGAAATAAAGAAAGGAAAGGAGAGAATTTACAAAGTACAAATGGCTTAAAATTGAAAATGTTGACATTAATTCAAATTAATTAGAATATAGTAATTCAATGTCTCCTGGAAGTCCTTTCAGTTGATTCTACACAGAAGTCCCATTCATAGGAATACAGGTGTAGTTGAATTGCAGTGGAAGGTGTAATATTTGGAAACTGGGAATTGGTTCACTTTGCAAACAAATTACACTATCTGGTTAGAAATCAGACTTCGAGCGACCATGGGATCTGTGACAAGTGTCAGCAAGACCTACTTGTGTGTTGATGTGTTCTGATGCTAAAAGCAGACTAATGAAATACATCAAAACTGCATAATTTAAAGGAGCTCAATCGACTAGAGGGTAGATGAATGAGGCAGCAATTGGCCAATTGGATTTGTCCTGCTTTTTTGGCACAATTCATATCTGTACAATTCTCCACAGAGCCAGGCTAATGATAACGTTGCAGCTTTACAGGAAAACTTGGTTATGGGCATGGTTAATTCTGGAGCACCAGTCTTCAGCACTATTGCCAGAATGTTGTCAGGGCTCAGAACCTTGGCAATAATCAGTGCCTTCAGCTGTCTCGTGATTTCACATGGAATGAATTAAATTGGATAAAGAGTGATATCTGTGGTGCTGGGGGCCTCAAGAGTCAGCTAAAATGAGTCATCTACTCAGCACTTAGCTCAAAAGGTGGTTGAAAATGCTTCAACCTTGACCTTTGGGTTCTCCTATTATTGCACATTGACATATTTGTAGAGCTTTTTTTCTTCTAGTTTCTTATTTTATTGTCCACCACTGTTTATGGCTGAAAAACTGTTGAACTTAGATCTGAATCACTGGTTGTGGAATTGCTTGGCTTCGTTGACCACTGCAGATAATCCTGTGTTGTAACTTCACCAGAGTGACATCATATTTATAGGAATGCCTGCTGCTACTCATGTCATGCCTTCCTATACTCTTCACTGAACTAGGGTTGGACTCTCAGTGCAATGTCAACATTAGTGGAATGCTGATTTACCGACTGTGGATGTATACAGTTCTGTTGTGGCTGATGGTCCACAGCTCCTGACAGATGCACAGTTTTGAGTTGCTAGATCTACTTTAAATCTATTCCATTCCATACAGTGATGGAAGCACACAACATGATCGATGGCATTCTCAATGTGAAGGTGGATCATCTTCTCCACAGGGTTCTGCAGCAATCACTCAGACCAATGCTGTCATAGGCAAATGCACCTAATGTGAATGAATGATGGTTAGGTGGTCCAAACCTTACATTTATAAACTGAGAGTGGTGGGACACTGTGTTAATTTATTGCTTTCCTTGGACCCCTACATTGATGTGCATTTGTTTTTGCTGAGTGTTCGGTTCTAATGTGATTAGTAGGAAGTTCAAGGCGAATTTGGCAAAATGGGCTTGCTCGCTGCAGTAATTTTAGAAGTAACTTCCCAATTAGGTCTTTGCAAGTCATTCAGTTCAAAGGCCAATTAGGGACAGGAAATTAACTAGGCAATGAATCCCACATCCCATTAACGAATAACTTTTTAAATTTTTCCCTCCAGAAAATTTGACCCCACAATGTAGATGCAATTTCCCTTTTAAAAAGTTATTTCCGTTTGGATAGGGCTGCTCTATAATTTTCAAGATTAGAGTGGTGCTGGAAAAGCACAGCAGGTCAGACAGCATCTGAGGAGCAGGAAAACCAATGTTTTGGACAAAAGCCCTTCATCAGGATTCCTGATGATGTTTCGGGCAAAAGCCCTTCATCAGGATTCCTGATGAAGGGCTTTTGCCCGAAACATCGTTATTCCTGGTCCTCTGATGCTGTGCTTTTCCAGCACCACTCTAATCTTGACTCTAATCTCCACTTCCACCCTGCTGCATAATTTTGTCATCTGAATTCTGGTGGCTAGGCAATTTATGGTATCCATATTCTATGATACAGTTTAAATTGCAGTTCGATGTGATATTCCTCCACTGCAAATCCGATTTGATTTTTCTACAATACTTGGATCAGCACCTTGAAGGCTCTCGAGGCAGTCATTATGATAAACAAAACTCTCTCCACCTTCACCCTATTAGATCAGCCTCCATGGGCCTTTGACCTCATGTACACCATAGCGACCTGAAGCTGTCAGTTGTGAGTTTTAAAACTCATAATAAAAGCAGAATTTGTACCACAAGATTAGCCTGCAGCAAGCTGCAAAGAACACAACAGAAACTGTTTCCCAGAGGAAATAAGGTTCAACCCCAAAACAGTAATATTCCAAAACACAGTAATCGCTTTCACAGACTGAAAACATTACGAACAATGCTATTTTCAACTTGGTCCTTTATCAGAACAACAATAAAGAGGTCATAAATTGATTATGAAACATCCTCACATACATCACGCAATATTGCTAAATGTATTGTGAATTAATGCAACTCCACTGAAATTTGATCACTTTTTAATTCAGTTTAGAACATTGATGCAGTGATACGTAAAAGAAAGGATATTTTCTAACCTGAAAGTTCAGACGAACAAAATTAACAAGCAATTGACTTGAATGTGCATCAATCAGAAATCCCAGGCTCTGTATAATATTCTCCACATCATCCTGAAATGAATAAAGCAGGGTGTGTTTCATTCTTGACAATCTATTTGGTAAAATGGAACAAGGAGCAGGAATAACCCTTCGACATTCAATAGGATTGTGGTGCGTACTCTACCACAATGCAGCATGGTGGCTCAGTGGTCAGCACTGCTGCCTCACAGCACCAGGGACCACGGTTTGATTCCACCCTCGGGTGACTATCTGCATGAAGTTTGCATGTTCTCCCTGTGTCTGTGCGGGTTTCCTCTCACAGTCCAAAGATGTGCAGGCGTGTTGCCTAGTCCATGGTGCAAGGTTAGAGGGATAACTTTGGGGTGTATGCTTTTCAGAGGGTCAGTGAAAACTCAATGGGCCGAATGGATTGCTTCCGCACTGTAAGGATCCTATAAAATGTTCCTGCTTTGTCCTGATGCCTTCAATATAGGTTTTTTATATTTTTTTTAAATCAGTCTCTTTCTTGAATATAGTCAATGACTTGGCCACCTCAGCCGTCTATGGTAGAGAATTCCACAGGTTCACTACCCTTTGAATGAATGTTTCCTCATCTCAGTCCTAAATGTCTATCCCATATCATGAAGCTGTGCACCCACATTCTCAGCTCTATAATCAAGGAAAACATCTTCCCTAAATCTAATGTGTTAGAACTTTATACTAAAATTACAGAACTTCCTGATGACGTGGTGGATGTGGGCACAATTACAACTTTTAAAAGACATTTGGATAAGTTCATGAATAAGAAAGGTTTGGAGGAATATGAGCCAGGAGCAGGCAGGTGGGACTAGTTAAGTTTGTGATTATGTTCAGTAGGGACTGGTTGGACCAAAGGGTCTGTTTGTGATGACAGGGCCTGGGACATGGAGGTGGGTAAAGGACAGAGGAAGGTGTCCGGGCTTTAAAATAATGGAGCTGATATTGAGTCCTTAAGGCTGCAGGGTCCTCAAGCAGAAAATGACGCTGTTCTTCCAGCATGCATTGAGTCTCACTGGAGCAGAGTGAGCAAAGCCTGAGACAAGGTCTGGCCAGGGAACATGGTGGTGTGCTGAAGTGGCAGGCTTTGGAAACTTCCCATGTCCCCACCATCATTCTCAACCTGACCGAGCTCATCCTCACTTTGAACAACTTCTCTCACTTTGTTCAGGTCAGAGATATGACCATGGGTACCCACATTATGCCTGTCTCTTTGTGGGGTATATGGAACATACCTTGTTCCAGGCCTACTCTGGCCTTTGCCCACATCTCTTTCTCTGGTACATCATTGGTGTTGCTTCTCTCTCCAGAATTGGAAAAATTTATTAATTTTGCTTCTGATTTCTACCCCACTCTCACCTTCACCTGATCCTTCTCTGACTCCTCCTTTCCCTTCCTCGACATCTGTTTCCATTTCTGGGAATAGGCTGGCCACCAAATGACTGTCCCATCCATCCCACCAAATATAGTGGTCTCTTTCTCCCTCCAATCCTTAGGCCCCAATCCCTGACTTTCCACCACTCCCATTGCTGTCAGAAGGGACTGAGGGCAATCTCCTATGAATGGCTTCTCCCCACAAGCCCCTAACCAGTCTGTCAACTTTGCCCTTGACAACTCCTTAGCTATTTTCAACCTCCCTGTATCATGCTGTCTCCCTATAAATATTGGAGCTATTAATTCAGGAAGCAGATGTTTAATTATTGATTCGGACTGATTTAGATCAAGCGCTCAAAGACGAAAGAACTGATCTGAGAAGAGAATTGACAGGAGTTATATTAATATATATGGATACTCATCTGAATTTGTTTTTCAACAAAGGAAAAATCTGAATCGTGATATTTTTTCTATCTAAAAGATACAACCTCAATAATGAATGTGGGACTGGCAATGCATTTATATTTGTTGATAATTATTTTCATGGCATCAGCAGAATATTTCTTGAGATAGTTAACTATTTTATTCATTGTGAAAAAAAGGTTTTCATTTCAGTGCTCAAAGTACCATCACTGCTCTGTAAAAGTAAGGTCAAAAGCTGCATGAGAGAAAGAGCTAAGTGAAGGTAAAGTTTTCAAACTAAATGATGCATCATATTAAAACAGATTGCTTCACGCTGTCCGAGGCTAGTTGATTAAAGCAGCAAGTTACTGAGTCAGAAATTCCCACGTGACCTTGCATTTGATTCCCAGTCTAAGCAGAATTGGTTCATTGCTTCCAAGCAGATTGTTATAATCCGACAACTGAGTTTGGCAGGAAAAAGAAGAGAAGTTAGCCAGTCTTCACTCTCCAGAGTATGACGTAATAAACCCCTGCAAGAAAACAAATGGGCACGAGTTTGAGACCTCTGACCACTAGACGGGCCCTGACACACATTTGGTAGCTTGTTGGAAACCCATAGAACGACATCCAACAATTTTCAGTCCGTTGAAATTCTCACAATGATGGCCATAGCTTTCCAGTAAACTGCATAAAGGAGCCTGGCCAGGGATCTCAGGAATGGCAGGTGACCAACAATCATGGGACACTGATTGTTTCAGAATGACTTAAAGAATAGATTTTATTACATTTGAATACAGAGAGAAATCATAATTGGTCTTTTAAACAAAAAACACGTTCTGAATGTTTTTGTCTGTTCTTGGCCTACTGCAGTGTTCCAAAAGTTTGATACTTTTGTTCAAAGAAAACCATCTCACCTTTCGACTGTACATTACAACCTTCTGTCAACTCAGCTTCTCAGCAGTCAGTTCCTGTGGACACTTTGCTCAGGGAATGTGATGTTCTGCCCATCACTCCTTCAAAAGCACAAATAGGTCTCACCCTGAACTGAAGCAGAAGTTTTGCTTTTAGAAATGGGGAAGTCAGATGGGCAGCTTGTTCATCACAAGCTTTCCTTGAATTTAGTTGCTTCGTAGGTTTTCCTCCAACTGAACCAGATAAAGTAAGAACCTCTCTAAGCTGGTCACTGTTCAAACAGCCCTAGTAGGGTCCACAGCTAAGTAAACAGCTATTGCTAGTCATGTATCTTCCAGGAAGCCTTATTAAAAAGAATCACCAATGTCCACAGCAAACTTTGAATGTTCTGTTTCAAAGAAAGCACTCTACAAAACTTGAAATACAAACCTTTTTCCATAATCCTTCAAAGCCTAATTAATTTTAAATAAAAAAAACTCGATAATAGTACTTTGTCACTTCTCTCCATCCAATCATAGACCGTCCCTTTGATCTTCTTCCCACTATTCTCCCAATTAATTTTCTAATCTTTCTCCTTGCAATGAAAGATCATGGAGCTGAAATGTTAATTTTGTTTCTGTCTTTACAGATGCTAACCAACCTGCCTTGGTTTTCCAGCATTTGTCTTCTTATTTTGCCCATTACTGCACTCAACATATTTCTGACCCAGTAAGTTAAAAGTAAAAGAGAAAAATAAATACATAATCCTTCCAGCACAATTGTCATTCTTTTACCCTCCAAACCCAGGAAGAGGATTAGCAGGTCATCTTATTGTGATACATGAACCCAATAATTCATATTTCTTGGTTAGAACACTTCCTAAATCTCTAGATATGAAAGGTGTGGAATTTACTCTGTGTTCCAACTACAACAATGTTAGCCACAACATTTGGTAAGGTGGTTACATTGGCTTAAAGAATATCTGTAGGCACCATTCAAAGAAAAACCATTTCTTCATATTCAGTTCCGTGCATCTTGTAGAAAGTTAGAAATTTCATAATACCAGTTTATAGTCTAACCTGGTGGTGTGTGATTTTTAACTTTGTCCACCCCAGTCCAACACCAGCACCTCCACATCATCTTATAGAACCCATTGCAGATGTTCAAGCATCCAATGCTTCATTAGTGAGCTACTAAATACTGCTCATTGTCAGTATTAGCAAGGTGACTGCAAAAACAGTAGTATTTAACAAGGGAGCACTTAGCATTACAAGAGGACAAATGAGTGGGAGATGAAATGAAACCTATTTTCCCTCATGCTTACCAGTGCTGGAGTCGTTTGTATGTTTGTTTTGATTACTCAAAATAATTTCCACTCGAATAGCTGGGTGCTTTTGTAGCGAGTCAAAAAAATCCCAATGAGTTTGAAGGGATCCAGCACTTCTTGTATTTCAAAGATCCATTAATACTTCTTGTCACCTTCTTTCATTGATCACATGCAAATTTAGAAAATGTTACTTCAAATGTATCTGAGGGTCCTTTTAATCTCCTGGGTACCTGGCCCACCCGCTGTGAGCCTCAGGTTTTGTTTAATTGTAGCTAATTTATCTTGGGTAATTGATTCACATTAGAATACCACATGCTGTGTTGTATTCAGGTTCCCTTCATCTCAGATGTTACACTTGAAATGCAGACATCTCACCTTCCAACCCTAAGTACTCCTTTAACCTGAAGAATGTCAGCCTTTTTTTAATATTTAAATTTTTTCTTGATATTTGCAGATCTTTAATGTCACTATAGTACAGGTGTACAGAGGAGAAACAGCAAACAAGTAAAATATCCACACTCATGTGTGATGCTGCATGGAGATTTAAAATTGCATGCAGTGTGAGAAACCTTGCACTCCTAATGCCAGTGATACAAGATAATCACCTCTGATTTCCCTTTACCAGCTCTCTGATAGGATTCTAGAATAATACAGTTCAAAGCAGGCCTTTCACCCCTTCGAGTCTAAACCTGCAAAAGTACAATAAATCTAGGCTAAGTCCCACCTTCCTATCCTTGCTTCATAGCTTTAACTGTTATGACACTTTAAGAGCTCACCCAAGTACTTTTTAAAGGTTGTGAGGTTACCCACCTCAACTACCCTCCAGGCACAGAATTCCAGACCGAAATCCTCCTTCTAGATGAGAAACCTACTGACAGGGTGGTTAAGGTGTTTAACATGCCTGCCTTCATTGCTCAGTCCTTTTGAGTGTAAGAGTTGGGAAGTCATTTTGAGGACATTGGTGAGGACTCTTCTGGACTACTGTGTCCAGTTCTGGTTGCCCAGTTATAGAAAGGATATTGTGAAGCAAGAGAAGATTAAGTTCAGAAGAGATTTATCAGGATGTTGCCGGGTTTGGAAGGCATGAGTTATAAAGAAAGGTTGGATAGTCTGGGACCACTTTTCACTGAAACATAGGAGGTGAGCTAGTGGAGGTTTATAAAATCATGAGGGGTATATACAGAGTTAACGCTCGGTGTCATTTCCCTAGGATGGGGGATTTCAAGATTAGAGAGCATATTTTTATGGAGAGAGGAGAGATTTACAAAAGATATGAAGGGCAAATTTTTTAGACAGTGTAGTTCACATGCGTAATGAACTCCCCGAGGAGTTACAATGTTTAAAAGATATTTAGATTAGTCCATGAATGAGTAATGTTTGGAGGGATATCAGCCAGGAGCAAGCAGGTGGGATTAATTAAGTTTGAGATTATGTTCGGCATGGACTGGTTGGACCGAATGGTCTGTTTCCATGCTATATCACTCTATAATGATCCCTCTCAAACTCCTGCTTAAAATTAGGCCCCTTGTTATTGACCCTTCAACTAAGGGGAACTGCTGCTTTCTGTCCAACCCACTCATGCCCCTCATAATCTTATACACCTCAAGAAAGTACCCTCTTAATTATCTCTTTCCAAAAACATCTACCCCACATTATCTAGCCTCTTCTTATAGCTGAGATTCTCCACTCCAAGCAATAACCTGATGAATCTCCTCCACACCCTGTCCAGTGCAATCACATCCTTCCTATAGAGTGGTGCCTTAAATGTTAGTTATTTCTGTAAAAGGCCTGCCCAGTAATGCCAGTAGGCTGTTCAATTGTGATGGCTTCATGAGCAGAACCCAATTCCCTCCATGGAGTCACTTTCCAGCTTGTGGGATGTGAGGGTCATAGCCGAGCAATCAGAGCTGGGAACCCTGGGTAATATTTCCTCTCCCCTAGCTGAACCTCCACAAAACTGAACCGCTACTCTCCCCGAGATCAGATAAATCAACCCAGACCAAAGATTACATCTGCAAACTACTTGCAATGTCTAACTAAACAAATTCCTCAATGGGTAATTGGCAAAGCTGAATTTTCATTCACGTTTCATCAGCCGTTTCATTGCAATACCAATATATTTAACTAAGGTTTTCTGATCCATGAATCCAATCTATTTGACATGGCTTCGGACCAATCAGGTTGTTATCCTATCTTAGATCTGAACTACATCTTCTAACTTACAATGACCTTCAATCCATTTATTGATTCGAAGGAACATATCAAACTACCCCTTGAAAACATTTATCCTGATCTTGTTATCCTTGATTTCACATGGTTCAATTGGTCTTGTTTGAATGAAGACCAGCTGTCAATCCTTTTATTTAAAAGATCATCAGTATAACAAAGGAGATCAATCAGATCTCCTTTGTTATAAACCAGGCTGCTCCTTCATTAGTTTAGCTCTGAAATCCCTTTTCTCAAGTCACTTTCTCAGGCAATGACACATAAAAAACCCCTCTTTAATAAATTTGCGTAACAATTAGTTATGTCGAAATAGATCACTCCTGGATTTGCTCACAGTGAGGTAGAGTATATGGTATAAGCTGTGTGTACAATATACACAGAAATACTGAGGATGAAGTGGTTAACAGCTGCAAGAGATGCCCAGAAATAACAACATGATAAAATATTTTTTCACGTGGTTCCCCAGCAAGATTAGAAAACCATAGTAGATATTTTATGTAAAAGCATTATAACATGTACTGTAAACAAGAGTCTTAATAATTGACTCGCTCATTCCCTGCATGCAATTATAACCTACTCACCCTTTAGAAAACTGATAGTGTTTTGTGTAGCCTGTCCAACCATTCTCTATTAAAGTTAATAAAATACATTAGGCATGGAATTTAAAACCAGTATTCCACTTCTTGCCCCATGATTTACATTAAAGTCATTCTACTATCTCCATTGCAATTGCTCCAAGACAAATTGTGGTCTGAAATGCAGCTGTAATGGTTAACTGCAGAGAAGGGGCACTGGGTAAGGATCTTGTTCAGTGATTACCTGTGAGACATGGTCAATAGCCTTACATCTGGAGATAAGTAACTTCTGATGACATGACAATGAAACCATCACTCCTGTACCTGTGTGGACTAGGGTAGCAGAAGGAAGGGATGGTGGTGGGGAAAGACAGGGATCTCCAGAACAGAAAAACAATCTGGACCTAAAATGGCTTCCATTCTCCCTCCTGCAATACTTTTGACATGTGAAGGTAGATTTAAATTTTATTGTCACATGTACTCAAATACAGGAGTGCACTGAAAAGTGTCTCATGCCACATGGCATCACCTTAGGTACCAAGGTACAAAAAACTCAGCTACAAAATAGTAAAAGCAAAGTTTTAAAAAATAAACATTACAGACCTTCATAGAATAAGTAGAAGGATAAAGAAATAAGATAACAGTCAACATTAAAGACCTTCTTAACATAAATCAGAAAACTAAATGAATAAAGTTAATATTTCAATAGCCTTTGAGTAAAACTTATACAACACGCAGTACTATTATGATCCCTGATAAAATTTCAAAATAACTTTTAACTTCCAATTAATACTGAAAGAATGACATAACATGAAACCATATTTTAAGAATTTTGTTGTAACAGACTAAAAGCATTAATGACTAAATCCTATTTTTGTACAGAACATATAGTTCAAACAAAAAGATTTGTCTTCTTACTATTCACACAAGTGAAACCCCATTTCACAGGTATACATCACACTGTCTACATTGTATTAAAACATCCATACAAAGTCTTATCCCATCAATGTTGGGATTAATCAAGCAGCAAGAGGGAATGGCTTGCCATTTAGGAAGGGTGAAACATAAATCCTAATGGTGGTTGCTTGCAGTCTCCCAGGAGGACACACTTGTTCAAAGGCATTTGATTCAGGGACCTGGCAACAGAAAGGGGAAGAGCAGCTGAGAACCACCCCCTGCCCTTGCTGCAATGCTCCTTTCTCCCAGATACATAGCTGGGTGCAAAGTTTTGGGTGGGTATGTTACCCAATGGCACTGCTCAATACAGAAGAGCTACTAGCTGTAGATTAAATATCATCTCTCAAAAGGTAGTTTGATTTTGTTTTTCTTGTTTTTTTCCTTCTTTTTCTGAGGAGATTTTCATCTCCTTGTTTTTTTTATATATATAAGCCCCCAAACCACCACCAAACAGCAGTAGTGCTTATTTTCCCCAGCACGCATGCCATGTGTGTGTAGGTGTCGGACACAGTGAAGAAATGAGTGCAGAAAACTTTATTCATATTCCAGCACCAGGAAGAAAAGAAACACCCAGGTGGCCAGTGACAAGCAGTGCCCTTCTCATCAATAGGTGGTTTGATGTGGAGAATTACTTGGCTAATTAGTAATAGAAATCAGTCATGCACTCAACAAGACTTTTGGACTTAATGGTCCTAATTTCATACTTAATATCTTACTCTTTGCATTGTCTGTGGTGCTAAGTATCAGAGGGTAATAGATATTGACTCCTACTGATTAAGCATATATTTGAACTCAGTAAGCTAATAGTGATTGTACCAGAATCAATTTATTAATATGTATCACAATGCAGAAAGAGAGAGAGAGAGCAGGAATTCAGTGTCCATCACATCTGTTACTGGGATACAATAGAATCAGTTGAACCAGATAACCTCAATATATGGCTAAATGTTTTACACTCATTTTCTTTTGTTCAAATTCGGGAGATAAGCTGCAAAAATCAAGGAAAGCAATGTATGAATATTGTTCCTCAGGCATTTTGACAGTTACCACTCAGAAGGAATCCTAAAAGGGGCTGGATTACTCCTTATTGAAAATCATTTCAATCTTCGGCTTTAAAGGTTACAACCTGATGCTTAGATTAGATTAGATTACTTACAGTGTGGAAACAGGCCCTTCGGCCCAACAATTCACACCGACCCGCCGAAGCGCAACCCACCCATACCCCTACATTTACCCCTTACCTAACACTACGGGCAATTTAGCATGGCCAATTCACCTGACCTGCACATCTTTGGACTGTGGGAGGAAACCGGAGCACCCGGAGGAAACCCACGCAGACACGGGGAGAACGTGCAAACTCCACACAGTCAGTCACCTGAGGTGGGAATTGAACCCAGGTCTCTGGCGCCGTGAGGCAGCAGTGCTAACCACTGTGCCACCATGCCGCTTGAGGTAAATAGAGACTAAAATTCTGGGGTTCTATTTTAATCTCCAAACTTCAGCTTTGTATTTTTTCCTATTTTCAATAGTATTGCATAGACAAAAGTAAAGGCTATGGCACCGAAATTAAGCCCAAATGGTGCATGTTTGCATTTACCATCCATACAAACAAATCGTCCGAAATGTATTACCTTCCTATCATTGTTTTTAATTTAATAAACATTTGCTAAAGTTACATGTTAATTTTTAACAAAAATGAAATACTTTGGAATCTGCAAATCTGAAACAAAGGCAGAGAATGCCGGAGAAACTCAGCAGGTCTCTCAGCATTTGTGGAGAGAGAAACAGAACTAATGTTTCAAATCGAATATGACTCTTCTTCAGAACTCAGGGTTCCACAACAGACTGGAAATGTTAAATGTGGCTCTCTCACTGCCTGCTGCAGCACTTTCTCCAACACTTTAAATGTTAGTTTTTAACGTATCTTGGTTTTAGCTTTTTGCTGAAATAGAGTCACAGGGTCATAGAGATGTGCAGCATGGAAACAGACCCTTTGGTTCAACCCGTCCATGCCGACCAGATATCCCAACTTAATCTAGTCCCACCTGCCAGCACCTGGCCCATATCCCTCCAAACCCTTCCTATTCATATATCCATCCAAATGCCTCTGAAATGTTGCAATTGTACCAGCCTCCACCACATCCTCTGACAGCTCATTCCATACACGTACCACCCTCTGTGTGAAAACGTTGCCCCTTAGGTCTCTTTTATATCTTTCCCCTCTCACCCTAAATCTTGAAATAGTCACAGCTCACATTAAGAAAGGATGTCGGTTTTCAGTCTTGCAACAAAGCAATGGCATAATCAAAGCAATCATCTCTCCATTCATGCAAGTCAAAATTTATGCTTTCTGGAGGATTTTTAAAGAAATTTGGTGCAATTGAAGATCGTTTACTAGGAAACGAAAAGGGAAGTCAATGGCGATGCACCACTGTGGGACAAACCCTTTCATTGTGATGGATGCAGTAGTTCTTTTTATTTCCATTACTTTTGAATGGCATTACTCAGATTGTAGATGTTCAAACAGATTTGTGCTCACCAAAAAATATGATGAGGTTGAAGAAAATTAACATTAATGTCAGCGATGTATAGTTTATCAAAGTACTGGAATTGCATATTGATCTCTCTTTGAACTTAAAAAACCGTTTTTCCCTTGATTATGCTGTCTGTTCAGGAGATTTAAGCTCCCCTCTTTCAATTGCTAAGCCAGCAACGCTCTGTCACTCGCTCTATTTAATGGTGTCTGTCAGATTCTAAATATATTTCATATTTTGGCTTTCAAACTTTTCAATTGCCGAAGCAAATTACCTGTCTTTTGTAGACATATTTATTTTTGTTAAGTGATGCATACATCAGGATAAGTATTAGGGTATGCACCCTTGCAAACGGTGCAGCTCATTAAATATAACCTGCTATCCATGATTTTCTATTAATTTTCAACATTAAATTTCACAGAAGCACATTATCATCACAGGGCCCTGTCTGCCCAGTGGACTCTTAGGTAAAATGTACCCCTCAAAAAATCTTACATTTTTGCTTTCTTTGTTCCCTTTGAAATTTCATTTATTTTTAAAATTTTCTTCTTCAATTTCTCTCCAGAAGATGAGATTTTAATGTTTTACATCCAGTGGGGATGGGGAAATTATTAACCCTAAAATCAAAACCTTACCTGAAAAGGCAAGTGTTTTTACCAGCGACTGATACTCCAAAAATTACCAAGTGTTGGCACATGTTGGCACTGTCACAGTTTTTAAAGCTTCAGGCTCTTCGAACTATCACTGCCCTGACAGAGACAAAATTTTGTTCTGCTAACAAGAATGAACCAATGGTATTTTTCTTCCTGAGGCTGTATGTCAAGACACATATAAGATCACCTATCCCGGGTAAGACAAGTGGCCAGTTTACCAAGCAATTATTACCTCACTGCATTACTTACAGGAGCTCACCAAGGGATCGAGGATATTGGTGACGAATTGACATATGTTGACACATTGAACACAAGGAAGTTAGAGGATGTAATCAACCATGTGAAAGGTCAAACATCCTCACTTGCTGAACAAACAAATGTTGGATTCCAATGAGTTCTAACCTCCAATTATCTGCTGGACTGGCGTTATTTTATAGCACTAAGTGAGTAGTTGGTGTACTCCCTCAGAAATGACTTGATCGCATCGAAGAAGGCTTCACCTTTGTAGAACCAGGCTGCCAAGGAGCTGAGGGTAGAAAAGAAGTCAGCAGCCTGGAAATTAACAGTTGTCTAAGTATCCAACCTTACCATCTGTGCTGGAAGTGAACCACCTACAATATTGGCAAAAGGTTCTGCATTGGCATTCATGGCCTATGCCTGTTAAATAATAAATAAATAATTTATAAATAGGGGCCTAATTGTTTCAGGCCCCCTACCCAAAATTCACATCACATAACTTACTGTTGGCAATCAATTCATGGTGTCTGCTTCCCTTTGCTACTTATCTTTCTGTCCAGCAGGGTGGGGTAGGATGCTTCCTTCCCAGATCCACATTAATTTCATGGGGCTGCTCTCCTTCTGATTGGTCCTTTCTCCTGCTCTGAACTATTCTCACACTTGGCATGCGTTCCTGTAGCTGGACCTTATTCGGCACTTACAGTGCCATAGAATTTGACAACTCTGACTCCTATCCCACAATACCCATGGTATTTATTGATTGGAACAGCTAGCTCATGGTGCTCTATGAGCTGCTATCTGTGATGAGGATTGCTGCCACCATGAAAGAGCAGTATAGCTCGTCGTCCAGACAAAAACTACTTCCTGGTCTAACTACAGGAGTCTCTTGATGATTTCTCGCATGCCAGCAACAATTTACAAATTACGTCAATGCAACTGACGTTGTTACAGAGACCTGGGGCAGAATTGTACTGGGGTGCGAATGATGTGTGCTACACGTGTCACAATCAGAGGAGAAGCCTAGAGAGGCCTATCCTGATGCTCAACAAAAGCAAAAAAAGATAGTGAGCTGATTTTCTCATTAGGCAGAGGTGAGTTGCCAATTCAGTGGGATTGTAACTTGTTAAATACTTTCTAAATGCCACAGCTTATCTGACTAATATTCATCTTTCTGTCTTAGCGAGTTTGGAAAGTTTGCTAGACATCGAGAAAGCTCAAGCAGGTACCTCCTCTTATCGTTAAAACCTAACCCATTCAAAATATATTAAGGAGATAGACTAGACCCTGAAGTTTTCTTATTTTAATGGTAAGTGTTGCATTCTAAATGCAATTCAATTGGTCAAACTATTCAACTTTATGCAAAACACATTATTTTTATAGTACAATTAAAATACAAATAAAAACAATAAAATGCTTAACAAAATAATAGATTTATTAACTTCTACGAATTAACTATTCTAGTACAGTAACATCCCATAAACACACCCTTGACAAAGGCAAGTTCAGTAAAATAGATTGTCACATGGGCAATTCTTCAGTCCTGGATGAAAAACAGCAAGCAAAAATTCCGAGAGAAAGAGAGTAGTAAGGAGAGATATACTGTAGCTCCCAAAATCAGCTTCAAGACCCCAGCAACTGCTACTGAAAAACTAAAACTAAATATCTCGGCTTTGTGGGAGCTCACCCCACCCAGTCAGGCTGCTTCTATTGTTCCAAACTTTGGAAAGGAAACCAAAGGCCTCATAAGTTGTTCATTTTATGGGCTTTGAAGCAGACCAATCGGTACCTCTAATCTTAACTTCTCTTCATTTCAAAAAAAAGGACAAATATACCTCTTAAAGCCACAGTCTTGTCACCCTGGCAATTTTGGCTTGCTGCTGGCTGTGAGGCACTTCCATGTTGATCGGCACCAAACACCATCTCAGGGTATGATCTGTGGGCACCAACCAGCCACCCATGGCTTGACCTTCTCGACTGGAGCTATGAAGCCTTGGGACTGAGCATGACCCACTCCCTGGACTGCAGGAGCATGGAGTCCCTGACCGACCGAGTGCACTCCAACTGGACCCAGGCGTCTGGGGCGGTTTGGTTGATTGGTGCGGGTCCAAACCACCCCATGGCCCAACATTTCAACTCCCCCTCCCACTCTGCCAAGGACATGGAGGTCCTGGGCCTCCTTCACCGCCGCTCCCTCACCACCAGACGCCTGGAGGAAGAACGCCTCATCTTCCGCCTCGGAACACTTCAACCCCAGGGCATCTATGTGGACTTCAACAGCTTCCTCATTTCCCCTTCCCCAACCTCACCCTAGTTCCAAACTTCCAGCTCCGCAATGTCCCCTTGACTTGTCCGGACTTGTCCGATCTGCCTAGCTCCTTTTCATCCACTCCACCCTCTTCTCCCTGACTATCACCTTCATCTCCTCCCCCACTCACCTATTGTACTCTATGCTACTTTCTCCCCACCCCCACCCTCCTCTAGCTTATCTCTCCACGCTTCAGGCTCTCTGCCTTTATTCCTGATGAAGGGCTTTTGCCCGAAACGTCGATTTTGCTGCTCATCGGATGCTGCCTGAATTGCTGTGCTCTTCCAGCACCACTGATCCTGAATCTGGTTTCCAGCATCTGCAGTCATTGTTTTTCACTCTGTCTCAAAGACTGACGGGAATCATCCTCACTGAAGGAGGTAGCCATGGGGCAGCAAGTCAAGGGCAGCTTCCGATATCATTCCAGGGGTTGGCCAAGGTCAGGGGTCCAGTTGGAGTGCACTCGGTCGGTCAGGGACTCCATGCCCCTGCAGTCCAGGGAGTGGGTCATGCTCAGTCCCAAGGCTTCATAGCTCCAGTCGGGAAGGTCAAGCGAATGTGCTTGAAGAGATGTGTAGCCACCAATCAGGGATCTGGGTGCTTCTCATTCAAACTGTCCCCTGGAGTGGGTTCCAATCAGCCCATCGGTGCTGTGCATAGAAACAAAAGGAGAAAGGAGGTTGGTCTGTGGGATGAAGAGTGAAGAAAGGGGGCCATTTCCACGGATGGAAGACTTAGGAACCTATCACTCCAAATCGAAGGCTGAAGGCTGGGGGAAGTGGGGATTTGTTTTTGATTCACTTGTGAAATGTGGGCATTGCTGTCTGACCAGCATTTACTGCCTGTCCCTAGTTGCCCTTGAGAAGGTGGTGATGAGCTGCCTTATTGAACCACTGCAGTCCACCTGCTATGGGTTGACCCATAATACCATAAGGAGGGAGTTCCAGGATTTTGACCAAGTCAGGATGGTAAGTGGATTGGAGGGGAATTTGCAGGTGGTGGTATTCCCATGTGTCTGCTGCCCTTGTCCTTCTAGATGGAAGTGGTTGTGGGTTTTGAAGGTGTTGTCTAAGAATCTTTGATGAATATTTGCAGTGCATCTTGTAGTTGGTACATACTGATGCTCCTGAGCGTTGGTGGCGGAGGGAGTGGATATTGGTGGATGCGGTGCAAATCAAGAAAGCTGCTTTGTCCTGGATGATGTCAAACTTCTTGAGTGTTGTTGGGGCTGCACCCATCCAGGCAAGTGGGGAGTACTCCAGCTTTCCTTGCCTCTGACCTGTTCTTGTAGCCATTGTATTGATGTGGCAAGTCCAATTTTCTGAAAACTGTGAAGGAATGCAATTGTATCTGTAGGGGGTGGGGGGGGAATGGAATGCGCGTTGCATTTTATGGTAAAGGAGCTCATGTGGGTTGGTCATTCCTTCACAGTCAGAGATCCCCTGGCTTCAATAGTGTATGACTATACCTGGCATGGTCATCTCGTGTGCCAGGGGCTGGGGAGTGGTGGGTACAAAGTAAGCAAGTGCAGATTCAAATAGGTGGGTTGTGTAGGGCCCTAGGGAGCTGGAAAGCTAATGGTGTTTCCTGGAAGGACTAACAGGAAAGGGATTTAGATGTCCCCTCAGTAACATGTAGGGACGATTGTGGGAAGCCACTAGCTAAGGAGTGCTCACAGTCACCTCCCATTGTCCTGGAAATGGAAAGTGCACGATAGGAAAGAAAAAAGGCTGTGGGCACAGCCAGAGCAGGCAGAGTAAATGATTCAGTCTGTGAGGATGGACTGCAGAACACACTGATGTGAAGATCTTTGAAAGGAAAGAACATCATACACATAGACCGACGCACTGTACAGGACATAAACCTGCAAGGTCCCCAATCCCTGGCCACCTTCATACCCTGACCCCCTGCGTAATGCACATCTCCTTGCCCTCGACATCTCTTACCATCTCATTCGCACTGGAACTTTGACTAGGGATAGGTTGGGATGGTTGTAGAATGAAAGGGCAATGCAGTCAGTTGGGCCCATTGCCCTGTATCCACCTTGTTCCTCTAGCTGCTACATTTCAAACTAGGCATCAATCCATGGAAAAATCTTTTGTGACAAAATGTTAGGCATCATGCTAGCATGGTTATGCCAGGGCTGTACCCGTGCTGCCATAGTACTCTCAATAAGTTTGTTTCTTGCTTTCCTTCCCACTACATCTCTGTGTAATTCCACGTTCCACAAACTGAGTGGAGGAAGTCTGTCAAGTAGTGGAGCCTTTTGGCCAATCTAGTCCCACCAGCCAGCACCCGGCCCATATCCCTCCAAACCCTTCCTATTCATATACCCATCCAGATGCCTTTTAAATGTTGCAATTGTACACCCTCCACCACTTCCTCTGGCAGTTCATTCCATACATGTACCACCCTCTGCATGAAAAAGCTGCCCCTCAAGTCTCTTTTATATCTTTCCCCTCTCACCCTAAATTTATGCCCTCTAGTTCTGGACTCCCCCACCCCAGAGAAAAGACTTTTTCCATTTATTCCATCCATGCCTCTCATGATTTTATAAACCTCTATAAGGTCAACCATCAGCCACCAAAGAAAACAGCTCCAGCCGGGTCAACCTCTCCCTATAGCTCAAATCCTCCAACCCTGGCAACATCCTTGTAAATCTTTTCTGAGCCCTTTCAAGTTTCACAACATCTTTCTGATAGGAAGGAGACCAGAATTACATGCAATATTCCAACAGTGGCCTAACCAATGTCCTCTACAGCCGCAACATTATCTCCCAACTCCTGTACTCAATACTCTGACCAATAAAGGAAAGCATACCAAACGCCTTCTTCACTATCCTATCTACCTGCGACTCCATTTTCAAAGAACTATGAACCTGCACTCCAAGGTCTCTTTGTTCAGCAACACTCCCTAGGACCTTACCATTAAGTGTATAAGTCCTGCTAAGATTTGCTTTCCCAAAATGCAGCACCTCGTATTTATCGGAATTAAACTCCAGCTGCCACTCCTCAGTTCATTGGCCTATCTGATCAAGATCCTGTTGTAATCTGAGGTAACCCTCTTCGCTGTCCACTACACCTCCAATTTTGGTGTCATCTGCAAACTTACTAACTATACCTCTTATGCTCACATCCGAATCATTTATTTAAATGATGAAAAGTAGTGGACCCAGCACCGATCCTTGTGGCACTCCACTGGTCACAGGCCTCCAGTCTGAAAAACAACCCTCCACCACCACCACCCACTGTCTTCTACCTTTGAGCCAGTTCTGTATCCAAATGGCTAGTTCTCCCTGTATTCCACGAGATCTAACTTTGCTAACCAGTCTCCCATGGGGAACCTTGTCGAATGCCTTACTGAAGTCCATATAGATCACCTATTGCTCTGCCCTCATCAATCTTCTTTGTTACTTCTTCAAAAAACTCAATCAACTTTGTGAGACATGATTTCCCATTCACAAAGCCATGTTGACTATCCCTGATCAGTCCTTGCCTTTCCAAATACAAGTACATCCTGTCCCTTAGGTTTCCTTTCAACAATTTGCCCACCACCGAGGTCAGGCTCACCGGTCTATAGATCCCTTGTCCTTACCACCTTTCTTAAACAGTGGCACCACGTTTGCCAACCTCCAGTCTTCCAGTACCTCACCTGTGACTATCGATGATACAAATATTTCAGTAAGAGGCCCAGTAATCACTTCCCGAGCTTCCCACAGATTTCTAGGGTACACCTGATCAGGTCCTGGGGATTTATCCAACTTTATGCGTTTCAAGACATCCAGCACTTCCTCTTCTGTAATATGGACATTTTTCAAGATGTCACCATCTACTTCCCTACATTCTATATCTTCTGTGTCCTTTTCCACAGTAAATACTGATGCAAAATACTCATTTAGTATCTCCCCCATTTTCTGCGGCTCCACAGAAAGGCAGCCTTGCTGATCTTTGAGGGACCCTATTCTCTCCCTTGTTACTCTTTTGTCCTTAATTTATTTGTAAAAACCCTTTGGATTCTCCTTAACTCTATTTGCCAAAGCTATCTCATGTCCCCTTTTTGCCCTCCTGATTTCCCTCTTAAGTATACTCCTACTGCCTTTATACTCTTCTAAAGATTGACTCGATCTCTCCTGTCTATCACCGAAATATGCTTCCTTCTTTTTCTTCACCAAACTCTCAATTTCTTTAGTCATCCAGCATTCCCCTTACCTACCAGCTAGGAATTATAATTGTATTGCATCAGTTGTAAAAATATTGCCCCTTTTACCAGTTCATAAAACTGTCACAAATGCAGTCAAGTATACCCACATTGATAAAAGCTTTAACCTGTTGGCATTGCCTAATCCTGTCTAAACACGCATTGAAAAACCACAGCAAAATCAGCCGACCTACGGGTGGATAAAACATACCAGAATTAATCAGCAAGATGGTGACAAATATTCTGACCTGTAGATCATTGTTGCTGAAGTATAGATACAGTTGTGTCAGGCACATGCTTTGATCTTTACTCAGATTATATATTCTGAAAACTGTTTATCTTTTCAAGCTTTCTTTCAATATCAATGAGCTACAGAGCCAATAATTCCTATAACTGCATTAGAAAAGCTTTGAAATACTCAGGAACTTTTTTCAAAAACACAGCTTTTTAAAATCTTCAGGCAAAATATTGTCACTTTTACCAGTTCATAAAATCATCAAAAATGTAGTCATCTGTCCCCACATTGATCGAAGCTCGAACCAGTTGACATCTCCTAATCATGTCTAAATAAACAAACAGGCATTGAAAAACCACTTAGAGAGGCAGAGGAACATACTAAAGGCTAGCAATCCCCTTCACGACTATGTAAGCATATCCCAGAGGGCTGAATCCATCAGTGAGTCTTGGAACAAAGTTTGTTTAATCAGTGATTTCCCTACTGATCAGATGCTTTATAGCTCTCATTATTTGGAGGCTCATAACATATTCCCAGTAGCACAATCAAATCATATTCACTTCATATTAGCAAGACCCAAAATAAGTGTGTGAGAAATACATATTTAAACAAGCAGTTGATGTCTTGGGGCGGCACGGTGGCACAGTGGTTAGCACTGCTGTCTCACAGTGCCAGACACCCAGGTCCAATTCTCACCTCGGGTATTGTCTGTGTGGAGTTTGCACATTCTCCCTGTGTCTGCATGGGTTTCCTCCAGGTTCTCCGGTTTCCTCTCACAGTCCAAAGATGTGCAGGTTAGGTGAATTGGCCATGCTAAGTTGCCCGTAGTGTTCGGTGAAGGGGTAAATGTAGGGGAATGGGTCTGGGTGGGTTGCTCTTCGGAGGATCGGTGTGGACTTGTTGGGCCGAAGGGCCTGCTTCCACACTGTAAGTAATCTAATCTAGTCTAGGAACTTAAGCCTAGAAACAAGATGGGGAAGAAACATTTATCACTATAACAATTGCTGTATAATGGGTGCAAATAGAATTTCCTGAAGAGTGACATTAGTAAATGGAACTTAAGTTGGTGAAATAGTCAAGTATTTAGGGCAGAATGGTGGCTCAGTGGTTAGCACTGCTGCCTTACAATACCAGGGACCCAGGTTCAATTTCCACCTCGGGCAACTGTCTGTGTGGAGTTTGCACATTCTCCCCGTGTCTGCGTGGGTTTCCTCTGGGCGCTCTGGTTTCCTCCCATTGTCCAAAGATGTGCAGGTCAGGTGGATTGGCCATACTAAATTGCCCATAGTGTTAGTCACATTAGTCAGGGGTAAATATAGGTTAGGGGAATGGGTCTGGGTGGGTTACTGTTCGGAGAGTCAGTGTGGACTTGTTGGGCCAAATGGCCTGTTTCCATACTGTAGGGAATCTAATCTATTTGTTCATCTCATAGCCTGAATGTTACAAAGTCAAAAATGTTGTTATTGAAAATATGGAGTCCCTAGTTTACCAACAATACATAAAACAGGTAATTCTCAAACTCCAGTCTTCCAGCAAGGAATCTGCACACACAGATAATATCAGCTGGAGAATCAAAGCTACAGCGCAGAAGCTCTCACTATGATCAGACCATTATCAAGTCGCTACCTTCTTTACCTTTCTGGTACTGACCCAAATCAACAGAATTAGCTATTTAACCAAACGTAAATCATAATTTTCCCCTCTTACATTAAAGTTTCCAACTTGTGAGTGGTTCTTCTGGTGCTGTGGTGGCACCCTACCTATCAGCCAGGAGTCCTGGATTCAAGGCCCATCTGCTTCAGAGGTCTGTCTTAATGTTTCTGAATGGGTTGATCGAAAATATCCACAACTTGTGGATTGCTTACCCAATACATTAGCCTTTAACAGAAACAGAAATTGCTGGAAAACCTCAGAAGGTCTGGCAGCATCTGTGGAGAGAAATCGTGTTCTGGGAAAGCATCAACGGGCCCGAAACATTACCTCAGATTCTCTCTCCACAGACGCCACCAGACCTGCTGAGCGTTTCCAGCAATTGCTGTTATAGTTTCTGATTCCCAATATCCGTAGTTATTTCAGTTGTTACCTTAGCCTCTAGGCTGCTGAGGATGAAGTAAAACCAGAGAGCAAAGAGTTCTGCAATTGGCCACAAAATCTTTTTGTGTGGGATGTTATGATTTAGTGGTATTATTACTCCATTTTTAGATTAATCTTAGGCACAGGCTCTCATTGTTTTAGGGGATAAGTCACTTTTTTTCACGAAATCCATACCTGCAACACACACATCTTTGCTCTATAATAACATTTAGAATTATCAGAACATAAAACTCCACAAAGCTTACCACCAGAAGGTAGCCCACAGGGAGTAAAGATTATTCTAAAATATCTGGGAGATATCTGGAAGACATTTCAAGTTTAATTATTGGAAATGAATATCAGTCACGTAATTAACAAGCAGGTATCAGAAATGTGCTGTTTGCAGACTGTCAGGCAACTAAATATTGGCAAGACCACTATGTAGACAAAACCTAAACTCTGCAGTTCCCAATGAGAAGATTATTCAACCACCAGTGGTGATTCTACATGTGTCAAGATCCAGCTCAGTGTTATCCGCATCCTGTCTGGCCAACAGCCAACAGTACAGACTCAAGTTTTGATGTGAATGCATCTCTCAACCTCTTAACTTGCTCTCTTGCCTTATTTCCTCATAAACCTGTTGAGTCCTTAATTGCTTTCTGTCTTCCTAATGGCACTGTAAATCATAACAGAATGAATAATGTCAGCACGTGCCATGATGTGATAGCACAGCCTGGTTTGCAAAGACAATTAAATAAGGAAAAGAATCTGTTTCACCCCAGCAGCTGAAATATACATTGAAATGGAAGTCAAAATGTTGTTTGGCTTCAATTGTTTCATTTGATTTTACAGTCGATTTGCTACATGCAAAACAGAGTTTATTACAATCTCGGAGCTTGCTTTTTATTAAACCTCTGCCCTATTTAGGAATGCGAAGGGAATTAGGTTGTATCCATGCTCTGAGAGCACAGGTTTCTGTTACATACTCATTATTGAACTTTCAATGATTAGATTATCCAGACCATCAGGCAGTTGGAAGCTGTAATCATCAAGAGACCAGGAGTTAATGGGTTTGTCTATACTAATCCATCACAATTAAAGCACTAAAACCTCCACTGAAATGTACACAGTTCCCTCTGCAATCTCTGTGATCCAACAAGTTAGTTCAAAATGGAGAATTGTTTTGCTATCACCAACAAAATGTCCCCATTTGTGCACTAAATGAGATTGTGCTGTAATGTATTTTGCCCAAAGCCTCCTTAAAGAGGCATCTCCAGGTCCTTCAGAATTGAGCCAAATTTGACTCTTCTCTCGAACTATGTTTATTCCAAATTGTGGAATGTGGGAATAAAGGTAGGCCCTTTAGCCACGGTGGCACAGTGGTTAGCACTGCTGCCTCGCAGCGCCAGAGACCCGGGTTCAATTCCCGACTCAGGCGACTGACTGTGTGGAGTTTGCACGTTCTCCCCGTGTCTGCGTGGGTTTCCTCCGGGGGCTCCGGTTTCCTCCCACAGTCCAAAGATGTGCAAGTCAGGTGAATTGGCCATGCTAAATTGCCCGTAGTGTTAGGTAAAAGGGGTAAATGTAGGGGTATGGGTGGGTTACGCTTCGGCGGGTCGGTGTGGACTTGTTGGGCCGAAGGGCCTGTTTCCACACTGTAAGTAATCTAATCTAATCTAAAAAAAAACTCTATTCCGTCATTCAGTGAGATCGTAGTTGATCTGTGAGCCAACTCTATTATATCAGCATTTATCCAATCTTTGGTCAACAGTAATCTATCAATATCAAATGTAACAGAAGAACATAAAACATAGGAGCAGAAATTAGGCCATTCAGCCCATTGAGTTTGCTCCACCATTCAGTCATGGTTGATAACTTTCTCAACCCCATTCTTCCGCTTTCTCCCCGTAACCCTTGAACCCCTTGACAATCAAGAACCTATCTACCTCCATCTTAAATATAATCAATGACCTGGCCTCCACAGCCTTGTGTGACAGTGAACTCCACAGATTCACCAGTCTCCAGCTGAAGAAGTTTCTCTTTATCTCCATCCTGAAAGACCTTCCCTTTCCTGTAAGGCCAGCATTCACTCTGTCCAGGCCTTTCGGTATTCTGTAAGTTTCACTTCTCGTCTTTCTCAGCTCCATCAAGTATAGACCCAGAGTCCTCAAAGGTTCCTCGTATATTAAGCTTTTAATCCCTGGGACCATTCTGGTGAACCTCCTCTGATCCCACTCCAGGGCCCAAAACTGTGCTCAATACTCCAAATGTGGCCCAAGCTCAACTTTAGAGTCTCAGAACTACATTCCTCTTTTTATATTCAATGCCAAAACTGCACTTGCCTTTCTAACTACTAACTCGACCTACAAGTTTACATTGTGAAATTCCTGGACTAGAACTCCCAAGTCTCTTTGCACTTCAGACTTCTGAGTTTTCTCCCATTTTAGAAAATAGTCTATATCTCCATTCTGCCTACCAAAGTGCATGACCTCACACTTTCCCATGTTCTCACACTTTCCATCTGTTATTTCTTTGCCTACTCTCCTAACCTGTCCAAATCCTTCTGCAGCCTCCCTGCCTTCACAATACTATCTATCCCACTGTCTATCTTTGTATCATTTGCAAACTTAGTCAAAATGCCCTTAGTTCCTTCAACTAGATCGTTAATGTATAAAGTGAAAAGTTGTGGTCCCGACATTGAGCCTTGTGGAACACCACTTGTCACCGGCTGCCATCCTGAGAATGACCCTTTTATCCCCACTCTCTGTTTTCTGCCAGACAACCAAGCTTCTATCCAACCTTGCCTCTAACACCATGGAGCCTTATCTTATTCAGCAACCTCCTGTGTGGCACCTTGTCAAAGGCCTTCTTGAAGTCCGGGTAGATAACCTCCATTGGCTCTCCTTGGTCTAACCTCTGTGTTACTTTCTCAAAGAATTTGTCAGGCAAGATCTCCCCTTAATGAAACCATGCTGACTTTGCCCTAACAATAGACAATAGATAAAGTATATTCTGTTCAGAAACAAAGATAGCATCGGTAGGAAGAGCCAGCCTTTGATAACCAAGGAAATGAAGGAAGGCGTCCAATTAAAAGCTCAGGCTTACAAAGTAGCCAAGAGTAGTGGAAAACAGGAAGACTGGGAAAACTTTAAAAAGCAACAAAGAACCATGAAGCAAGCAATAAAGAAAGGAAAGTTAGAATATGAATGCAAACTAGCACAGAATATAAAAACGGGTTGGACAAGTTTTTATAAGTATATGAAGCGGAAAAGGGTGGCTAAAGTAGATATAGGCCCCCTGCAGAATGAGAAACAGAAGTTAATGGGTAATGCTGAAACAACTGAGGCCTTGAATAACTAATTTGTGTCAGTATTCACAGTGGATGTTGTGTACAATATGCCAAAGAATGATGTTAAGGATACAATGGGAGTTGAAGACCTCGATCCAATTATTATCACTAAAGGGATAGTATTGAGCAAACTTGAGGATTTAAAGGTAGATGAGTCCCCTGGTCCTGAAGGAATGCATCCCAGGGTGCTGAAAGAAATAGTGGAAGTTATAGTAGATGTCTTAGTGGTAATTTAGAGCTGAAAAATGTATTGCTGGAAAAGCGCAGCAGGTCAGGCAGCTCCCAAGGAGCAGGAGAATCAATGTTTTGGGCATAAGCCCCTCTTCAGGAATGAGGAGGGTGTGCCAAGTAGGCTAGGATAAAAGGGAGGGAGGAGGGACTTGGGGGAGGGGCGTTGGGAATGCAATAGGTGGAAGGAGGTTAAGGTGAGGGTGATAGGCCAGAGAGGGGGTGGGGGCAGAGAGGCCGGGAAGAAGATTGCAGGTCAAGAAGGCGGTGCTGAGTCCGAGGGTTGGGACTGAGATAAGGTGGGGGGAGGGGAAATGAGGAAGCTGGAGAAATCTGCATTCATCCCTTGTGGTTGGAGGGTTCCTCGGTGGAAGATGAGGTGCTCTTCCTCCAGGTGTCGTGTTGCCATGGTCTGGCGATGGAGGAAGCCAAGGACCTGCATGTCTTTGGCGGAGTGGGAGGGGGAGTTAAAGTGTTCAACCATGGGGCGGTTGGGTTGGTTGGTGCGGGTGTCCCAGAGGTGTTCTCTGAAACGTTCCGCAAGTAGGCGGCCTGTCTCCCAAATGTAGAGGAGGCCACATCGGGTGCAGCAGATACCGTAAATGATGTGTGTGGAGGTGCAGGTGAATTTGTGATGGATATGGAAGGATCCCTTGTGGCCTTGGAGGGAAGTGAGGGGGGAGGTGTGGGCGCAAGTTTTGCATTTCTTGCGGTTGCAGGGGAAGGTGCCGGGAGTGGAGGTTGGGTTGGTGGGGAGTGTGGACCTGACGAGGGAGTCGCGGAGGAAGTGGTCTTTCCGGAATGCTGATAGGGGAGGAGAGGGAAATTAATCCTTGGTGGTGGGGTCTGTTTGGAGGTGGCGGAAATGACGACGGATGATATGATGTATCTGGAGGTTGGTGAGGTGGTAGGTGAGGACCAGTGGGGTTCTGTCCTGGTGGCAATTGGAGGGGCGGGGTTACGGGCGGAGGAGCAGGAAGTGGAGGAGATGCGGTGGAGAGCATCGTCAACCATGTCTGAGGGGAAATTGCGGTCTTTGAAGAAGGAGGCCATCTGGGTTGTTCGGTATTGGAATTGGTCCTCCTGGGAGCAGATACGGCGGAGGTGAAGGAATTGGGAATGTGGGATGGCGTTTTTACAGGGGCAGGGTGGGAGGAGGTGTAATCCAGGTAGCTGTGGGAATCGGTCGGTTTATAGTAAATGTCCGTGTTTCATTCCTGAAGAAGGGCTTATGCCCGAAACGTCCATTCTCCTGCTCCTTGGATGCTGCCTGACCTGCTGCGCTTTTCCAGCAACACATTTTTCACCTCTGATCTCCAACATCTGCAGTCCTCACTTTCTCTTAGTGGTAATTTACCAAACTCCACTGGACTCCGGGCAGGTCCAGGCAGACTGGAAGGCAGCAAATGTCATGTCATTGTTTATAAAAAGGTGTAGGCAAAAGGCAGGTAACTATAGGCCAGTTAGCTTAACATCTGTAGTCGGGGAAATGCTGGAGGCTATCATTAAAGAAGAAATAGATATCTGGATGGAAAGTGTTCCATCAGGCAGATGCAGCATGGACTCAGGAAGGGAAGGTTGTGTTTGACTAACTTCCAAGAGCTCTTTGAGGATGTAAGAAGCGCGGTGGACAGAGGGGAACATGTGGATGTTGTTTACTTGGATTTCAAGAAGGCATTCAATAAGGTGCTGCATAAAATACTCATCAATAAGATAAGAATGCTTGCAGTTGCAGGGAATGTACTAGCATGGATAGAGGACTGGTTAACCAATACAAATCAGAGAGTCGGGATAAATGGGTGTTGCTCTGGTTGGAGATCAGTGGTGAGTGGGGTGCCACAGTTGGACCTGCAACTGTTCATAATATATAAATGATTTGGAAGAGGAGACCGAGTGTAACATATCCAAGTTTGCTGATGACGCTAAATTGAGTGGAAAGGCTAACTGCGCAGAGGATGTGGAGGGTCTGCCACAGTTGGACCTGCAACTGTTCATAATATATAAATGATTTGGAAGAGGAGACCGAGTGTAACATATCCAAGTTTGCTGATGACACTAAATTGAGTGGAAAGGCTAACTGCGCAGAGGATGTGGAGGGTCTGCAGAGAGATTTAGATGGGTTAAATGAATGGGCAAGGGTCTGGCAGATAGAGTATAATGTTGGTAAAGGTGAGATTATCCACTTGGGAAGTTAAGAAAAAGTAGGTCAGAATATTGCTTAAGTGGTGAAAGATTGTAGCATGCTGTTGTGCAGTGGGACCTAGGGGTGGTCATACATGAATCGCTGAAAGCTGATGAATTGAATTGAATTGAATTTATTGTCATGGGTACCTAGGCACATTGAAAAGCTTTGTCTTGCGAGCAATACAGGCAGATCACATAGTTAAATAGCATAGATAGTAAATAATAGGCAAACAGCAGCAAAACCCACAACACAGGTACAGGCAAATGTTAAGAGTTTGTGAGGCCATTCAGTATTCTAACAACAGTTAGAACTGTTTCGAAACCAGCTGGTGCATGTGTTCAGGCTTCTATACCTTCTCCCCGATGGTAGAGGTTGTAGAAAAACATTGCCAGGGTGGGATGGATCTTTGAGAATGCTGGCGGCCTTTCCTTGACAGCTGGCCTGACAGATGGATTCTGTAGATTGGAGGTTGGCCTTTGTGATTGTCCGGGCTGAGTTCACCACTCTCTGTAACCGTCTCTGATCTTGAATGGTACAGTTGCCATACCAGGTAGTGATACATCCAGACAGAATGCTCTCGATGGAGCACCTATAAGGGTTGGCAAGGGTATTCGCCATCATGCCAAATTTCCTCAGCTGCTTGTGGAAGAAGAGACGTTGTTGGACCTTTGTAGCCAATACATCCAAGAAAGCTTGTTGTTGATGATTTGCAGGTAATCCGGAACTAGGTAATCCGGAAGGCAAATGGAATATTGGCTTTCATTGTTAGAGGGATTGAATTTAAGAGTAAGGAGGTTCTACTGCAATTGTACAATGTGTTGGTGAGGCCACACCTAAAGTATTGTGTGCAGTTCTTGTCTCTGTACTTGAGGAAGAATACACTGGCTTTGGAGGTGATGCAGAGGAGGTTCACTAGGTTGATTCTGGAGATGGGCGGGGTTTCCCAATGAGGAGAGGTTGAGTCACCTGGGATTGCACTCGCTAGAATTTAGAAGAATGAGAGGGAATCTATTTATTTATATTATCTTCTTATCCCTCTTGCAGCTTTTGCAATGTTATGTAGGGTCACCACAATGCTGATTAATCATTATCCATTTTGGTCTGAGGAACAGAAAGGCAACTTAGTATCTAAATGGAAAGAAATCTCAAGGTGCTTCAGCGCAGAGGGATCTGGGTACCCTTGTGCACAGATCATAGAAAACTAGCACAGGTGCACAATCCTTTATCCAAAATGCTTGAGATCAGCTGGTTTTTGGAATTCGGAACTTTTCGAATTTCAGAATAAGTGACAGTTTGATGGTGAAGTTTTAAAAAAATCTTACGGGAGGAGCAGACGCACTGAGTAAAACAGGCCCTGAAATGGAATTGAAGCCTGCCAGTGCTGGGCCACGCCCCCCCCCACCCCCCCCCCCCCCCCATCGCATCTGAGTGAAACGCATCGAGTGGGTGTCGACTTGGGTTAACTGTTTGCATGCCAAACAATCTTGTTAATGAGAAGAAAACTTCACATAAAAAAACTTTGGACTTAGGAGCTTTTCAGATTCTGGGATTTTGGATAAAGGGTTGTCTACCTGTATTTAGGTCCGGCAAGTAATAAGGAATGCAAATGGAAATGTTCACATTTACTGATAAAGAAGTAAAATATAAAAGTAAGGAAGTATTGCTGCAAATATAGAAGGCATTAGTGTAACTACCCCTGGAGCATTGTACATAATTTTGGTCCCCTCACTTGAGGAGGGATAAAGTTGTATTGAAGGCAGTTCAGAGATTCACTCAATTAATTCTAGAGCTGAGAGAGTTGTCTTATAAAGAGAGATTGAGCACCATACTCTCCAGAGTTTAGAAGAATGAGGAAAGATCTAATTGAGTTATGTAAGACTTTATTTGATTTATTTTTGTCACATACTGAGATACAGTAAAAAGTATTGTTTTGCATTCTACCCAGACAAGTCATATCTTACTCAAGTGCATCAGGGTAATAGAACAGAATGCAGAATATAGAGCTACAGCTAGAGAGAAGGAGCAAAGAAGCATCAACTGTAATACATGAGAGGTCCATTCATAAGTCTGATAACAGCAGGGAAGAAGCTGATCTTGAATCTGTTGGTTTGTGTTTTCAAATTTTTGTATCTTTGTCTGATAGAAGAGGTGGGAGGAATCCTTGACTATATTGGCGGAGTTATAGAAAGGATGTTTTTTTACATGTTGGCAATCCAGAATGAAAAGTTATAGGTTTAGGATAAGGGATAACAGGTTTAAAACAGAGATGAGGAAGAATTACATTTCTGAAAAGGTCATGAATCTGTGGAATTCACTACCCCAGAGTGCAACAGATACTGGGACACTGAGTCAATGTAAGGAGAAGGTAGAAAGATTGTGTTTTGATGGGGGTTGAAGGTTTACAGACAATCATTTGAATGCAACATAACAGGGAAGAAAAAAACCAAGATAAAACCAGTGTAGCACGGCTTTGGAAAGGATTTATATACTTTGAAACATGGTCACACTCACAGACAAGGAAAGATCAACTTAAAAAGGATAAAGTGATTATTCAATTTGCAACAACTCAACTACAAAACAATTCAGGGATACCATTTTGTCATTTCAAAATGGAGTCCAAAAGTCCAAAGCTGGAATTAGCAGTCTGGAATTCATTTAAAGGGTGATTGATTGATTAGCTAGCAACTCAATAGTAGCAGACAGTTTCTTCTCTTTAAAATTTATTTAAAGGTCTTCTGTGGGATATTGTTTTGAATGTAGTTTCTGTTTTACTGATTCAATGAAGAAGGTTAATTATATAGTGTTTGAATGTACAGCACAGAAGCAAACCCTTCAGTCCAACTTGTCCTTGCCGACCAGATATCCTAAATGAATCTAGTCCTATTTGCCAACATTTGGCCCATATCCTCTAAACCCTTCCTATTCATGTATCCATTCAGATGTTTTTTTTAAATTACTTGCAGAGAGTACAATTACAGGTTGTTGGCTTCATTTTACAAGCTGGGGGCTTTTCCTCTGCAGTCTGAAAAGCAGGGTTTCGATTCTGACAACAGAAGTTGTATTGAGCAGTGTTTACTCTTCAACTGGCTTCTCTTTTATAATAGTATCCTTAAAAGACAGTTGGCTCAGCACTGGTGACAGTAAGGACTGGATGCTGGAGATCGGAGTTGAAAAGTGTGGCGCTGGAAAAGCACAGCAGGTCAGGCAGCATCCGAGGAGCAGGAGAACTAACATTTCCAAGCATAAGGTCTTCATCAGGAATATCCTGTTGAAGAGCTCATGCTCAAAATGTCGACTCTCCTGTTCTCCGGATGCTGCCTGACTGGCTGTGCTGTGCCTGACTGGCTGTGCTTTTCCAGTGCCACACATTTTGACTGAGTTCTGGTGATGCCATTTGACTAAACCTTCTGGGGTTGGGAACCAATTAGCAATGAGACCAGGTCTGGCATTGCAGAAAAACAACAATCTCTGGCTCATCCCAGGGCTTATGTGGAAAGTCATCAAAACGCCTTCCTAAATAAAAACCAAAAGAACTGCAGATGCTGTGAATCAGAAACAAAAGCAGAGCTTTGCTGGAAAAGCTCAGCAGCTCTGGCAGCATCTGTGAAGAGATGTCAAAGTTAACGTTTCAGGTCTGGCGACTCTTCCTCACAACTGACATCTTCCTGCAATGCAGCAGTGCTTTGAACTTCCATTGTAGTGAATGGGCCAGATATTCTGATGGTTGGGGATTCATTGGAGCGGTGTCGTCTGGAGTGCACGTCGGGGCTGTCTGGAACCCCTCACTTGCGGAAATTGTGGGAAATTCCAATCAGCAATTCCCCCGCATCTGGAACCCACTGAAAGAGTCCATTAAAGTCAAATAATTTGGTGGGTTCTGATATACCTTACAGTAAAATAGTTATGCAGGAAATGTTGGAGGATTTCAATCCTACAGTAACGCCTTGGTAACAAGTCAATTGAGCCCATGATTCACCAGTGATCCCACCCAAGCTCCTACATGACTCACACTGCCATCTAAATCTCCATCCAGCCAAATCCACCCACCAATCCTCCCTTGCTGGACGATGACAAGCCTCTACTCACCCTGGAATTGAAAGAAAACCCACTTCTCTATTACCTAGAATGCCCTGGAACAAACACCGTCTCCCACCTTTAAGATCAAATAATTCCCTCACCATCATCCAGACCCAAGCCTCACATTTCTCCATGCCACTAGACCTCAAAGCTTCCTGACTCATAACACCATGGAACCATCCTTCCCCAAACAGCCTCCTCTTCCTCAGTGCAATCACTATTCCCCACCAGTCTTTTACCTTGCACATGCCCAGAAACCAACACGCTCTCCTCCAGTCTGACAGCTCCCAGATCCACCAATCTTACCAACTTTCAGACCGAACATCACACAATGGGAACTGACATTCCACACTGCTGGACTGATACCTCACCTCGACATAACTTCTCATCCCACCACCAGCTTGACACCTCCATCCCCGAACACACTCTTCCCCACCAGCAAACCTGACATCCTTCTACCCTAACCATTCATTCGCTGCCCTGGCATCTTTCCCATCTTACATCCTACCAACTTCACTCACCTGGCACTTTACCTACCTAGCACTCTAAACAAATCACCCACCTGGAAATCTATGCACCTTAACTCTGACAACCACCCATCCAATCTGTCTCTCATACTATCCATCTCACTGATCTGACTCCCAAAGCCCTCAAGCCACTCTCACTTAACTCCAGACTTAATTTAAATAATTGCCCTTTCACAGGCAGTGTCAAAGTTACTGGCTGTTTTGCTGAGTATGTACATCAAAGAAACTAAAAATCACACAACACCAGGTTACAGTCCAACAGATTTATTTCGAAGCACTAGCGTTCAGAGCGCTGCTCTTGATGAAAGAACAATGCTCCAAAAGCTAGTGCTTACAAATAAACCTGTTGAACTATAACCTGGTGTTGTGTGATTTTTAACTTTATCTACCCCCAGTCCAACGCTGGCTCCTCCACATCATGTACATCAAAGAACACAGCTCACTGGCTGCTGAAATTTATGGTGTGACTTTTAGTAAGATTTTGTTATGCTGGATGTAAAGATTCCTGAATATTCCTGTAATGGGCTTTCCAAAAATAGCAATACTGTATCTCTGTACTGATTGCTGGGATTTCCCCACAATTTTATCATCAACATAGTGTTTGTCCATCTCTTACAAACAAAACACTGCCTTTTCCACCTTTTCCAGCCCAGATAGAGTTTTTCTTTCACACATTAAATGGATATTTTCCCACCTTCCATGTCACTGTCCTTGATTTTCTAAGTACACCCCTGTGGCCAAAGTCTTAGAGAACTCAGATTTCTCCAGTTTCCTCATTTCCCCTCCCCCCACCTTGTCTCAGTCAAATCCCTCGAACTCAGCACCGCCTTCCTAACCTGCAATCTTCTTCCTGACCTCTCCGCCCCCACCCCACTCCGGCCTATCACCCTCACCTTGACCTCCCTCCACCTATTGCATTTCCAACGCCCCTCCCCCAAGTCCCTCCTCCATACCTTTTATGTCAGCCTGCTGGGCACACTTTCCTCATTCCTGAAGAAGGGCTTATGCCCGAAACGTCGATTCTCCTGCTCCTTGGATGCTGCCTGACCTGCTGCGCTTTTCCAGCAACACATTTTCAGCTCTGATCTCCAGCATCTGCAGTCCTCACTTTCTCCTCATAAATTAATTTACAGCCCATTGACTGTGATACTGCCTTGTGGAGTGCATTGCTATGGTGGTAACATTGATCAGTAATTATTTCTTTTTATTTCCCTCCTTCCCAACCTGGTCCTTTTCTTCATTAACATTTTTTTCTTTCCTACAAGGATTTTTAACTATCTTGTCAGAGTTCCTAAATAGTTGTTTCCTAATTCATATAGGGACTGCCCCTTCAGACCCTTTTTCTCTGAGGATTGTATACCTGCCAAACATGACAGGACATTTTACTCCATTGCTTCTTGTCTTTCCAATGTCTGATACGAGCTTGAGGTGAAAGCTTGCCCTGGAGTATTACACTTACCCTGCTCTTCCTGCCATGAGTTCTGCTGATATTTTTCCCACCCAACCATTTCCAGCTGCTGTCTGACTGAATATTCTTCAAGGGTTAATGCTCTTAAAGTAGTAAACTCACTTGTCTTGTGAAAACTGTTTCTCCTGGATCAAATGGGTTTATCTCATCATTGTTTCTCGAAGGCAACTTAGCAATGATCATTCTGGATCACCATGCCATATGTTTGTAGAACCAATCATTGGCAGCTTGTGCTTTTGGTAAAGCATTGGTACCAGTCACCTTTTCTCTCTCGTTCTTTGTCTCTTCAGTTAACGGTAGTGCAGGATGAAAGACTAATGAGTCTGAACAAGAAGCACTTGTCTTCACAACAGATATAGTTGACTGCATAATGGCAATAGGTTCAAGGTACATTAGCTAAATCAATATATGAACAAAGGATATCAGGAGTCAGAGATGACATCTATGACCCTACTGCAATCCACTGCTGTACTCCTTGAATATGTACTAAGGTCTATGTGACATCATCAGATTGGGTTGAATCTAATGGAATCTGCAACATTAACTCTTTGAGACCCATTGCCTTATGCACCATATGTCAAAATGAGTAAAACAAAAGATGTTTGAATTGAGTCAGAATAAAGCTATTGACCAGAATCAGAAAGATAAGAGTCTTGGGGCTGTAGCAAAAGTGTTCAAAGGACAAACAAGCACAAGTGTTAGGCACTAAGCAATGAAACAGGCTTGGAGCATTTTGTAGGGGAATCTGGACATGTTGTGTGTCTCTAATTGTTGGCTGGAGAGTTTAGAGTGCAGCTTATTAACTGTAATTCACTGTGGAGAATTAGTACACTAGAAGACAGTGGTTGTCTGGCAGGAGAACGATGTGGAGGTAGGAAAACACAAATCAAAATTGGCTGACAGAGGAACATGACATGGGTTGATTCATAGTGCACAACAAAGAGCAATTGGCCATCAAGGACATTGAACTGAGGGAGCAACCGAGGTACAAAAGTGCAAGAGATAGGGAAAGATTGCCTCACCAGTTGATGACAGAAAAAAAGATAAGTGATTTCATATGGATTATTTAATAGAAAAATAGAGGTGGATTTACAAAGAAGACCAGAAGGAGACAGACAGCAAGAATGATTAACAGAATATTCGAGAGGGAAAAGGAAAGGTTGATCCATGAATGGTGTCACGCAAAATGATTGATTTATATAGCTAGCTCAAACCAGAAGAGCTAAAAACTCATGTACAGATGATGTCAGGGGAGCCAAACAGATCAAATCACAGAGAGAAAGGAACAGATTGGCAGAATCTTGTAACATTTCAACACTGTAGCTGGACTGATTTATAGAAAATACCAGAGCTGGCTGAAAATAAGAGGTGCACTGACATGAATGACAGGTCAGAGAGAAGGACTGACAAATGGAGTGATTCTGAAAGGATATCTTTAACCGACTCACAGAGGATATTAAGTAGAGATGCTGAGATAAATAGAGACGGAAATTACCTGATACACAGAGAAGGCCAATGATGCGGAAAGTTGTTGGCTAATGTGTTCACACAGCAAAGAAACAGAAAGAAAGGGAGTGATGAACTGTATTAGAGACCAACAGCAACGGAAGAAAATAATTTGATCAAGACCTTTAACAAAAATTAGAAAAAAAGATGAGGCCTTCCAAACCTAACCAAAGAATAATTACAATTGGCTCCAATGGTCAGAAAGTTTGCATTTATACAATGTCTCATAGATTCTTCCAGAAACACTTCACATGTACAAGTTATTTGTGTCAATTTGGTAGTACTTTCATTCCTGAGGCAGCAAATTGTGGCTTTGACCCCACTTCTGGCGTTAAATGTATAATAATCTAAACAAACATTTCAAAAGCAATACTGAATCAGAAACCCGACAGTGCAGGAAGAGACCATTTGATCCTTCAAGTCTGCATCAGCATTTCAAAGGGATTGCACCCAGACTCATCTCATCCCACAAACTCTGAATTTCCCATGGCTCATCCACCTAGCCTACACATCTGAGAACAATGGAAGGAAACTAGAACATCCAGAGGAAATCCCCACAGACACAGGGAGAATGTGAAAACTCCTTAATGGGTGGCATGGTGGCACAGTGGTTAGCACTGCTGCCTCACAGCGCCAGAGACCCGGGTTCAATTCCCGCCTCAGGCAACTGACTGTGTGGAGTTTGCACGGCCTCCCCCTGTCTGCGTGGGTTTCCTCCGGGTGCTCCAGTTTCCTCCCACAGTCCAAAGATGTGCAGCTCAGGTGAATTGGTCATGCTAAATTGCCCGTAGTGTTAGGTAAGGGGTAAATGTAGGGGTATGGGTGGGTTTCGCTTCGGCAGGTCGGTATGGGCTTGTTGGGCTGAAGGGCCTGTTTCCACACTGTAATGTAATGTAATGTAATGTAATCTAATCTAATCCTTACAGGTAGTCATCCAAGGCTGGAATTGAACCCAGTTCCCTGGTGCTATGAGGCAGCAGTGCTAGCCACTGTGCTTCATTGTCACAGGTACGATCTTCAGCTGATACATTAAACTCCATCCCAAATTATCACATCATCAATAACCTTCCCTCCATCATAAAGTGAATAGTGCTGATGATTGAACAATGTGCAGCACCATGTGCAACTCCTCAGATACTGAAACAGTCTATTATAACAAGATCTAGACAATGTCAAGGCTTGGGCTGACAAATGGTAAATAACATTACACTACACTCCAATAAGAGACAATCTAATTACCTCCACTTGACATTTAATGGTTTTACCATTACTAAATCCCCTGCTTTCAATATGCTTGGAGTTATCATTGACCAGAAACCCAACAGGACTCGCCACATAAACACACTGGCTATTATAATAGGTCAGTGACTGAAACACTGTAGTGAGTAACTCAACTCCCGACTCCCCAAAGCCTGTTCACTATCTACAAAGTGCACAAGTCAGGGGTGTGATGAAATACTCCCCACTTGCCTAGATGGTGCAAACTCCAACAACACTCGAGAAGCTTGACACCATCCAGTACAAAGAAGCCCGCTTGATTGCAACCACATCCACTAGCATCCACTCCCTTCAACAATGACACACAAGCAACAATGTGTACCAAGCACAATATACACAGCAGACATTCATGAGAAACCCTCAGACAGCACTTTCCAAACCGATGACCACTACATCTAGAAGGACAGGGATAGCCGATACACGTGAACACCATCACCTGCAAGTTCTCCTCCAAGCCACTCACCATCCTGACTTGGAAATATATCGCCGTTCCTTCACCTTCACTGGGTCAAAATCCTGGAATTCCCTCCCTAAGGGATTTGCGGGCCAACACAGCAGGTGGACTATAGAGGTTCAGGAAGGCAGCTCACCACCTTCACAGGGTGATTCCCACACCCAAGAGTGAATTCAAAAAGACAGATTAAATCGAGACAGTATTGAAGCACAGCGAAGATGCCTTTACAGTAATCTAAATATGATGTTGACATTTATTTAGGACATTGAGTATCAAGTCATGTGCCAGGAGTTTTACTGTGAATCTGCAACATGACTTGCCCTAGAAATACATTACATTCTAACTTGGACGATAAGTGGGAACATAAGTTTGATTCTGAAATGTATTTCAGTGGAATGATGAGCTTACATTAAAAAAGTTACTTTTCTGTTCATTTCAGAAGTGACTTATACAAGGCCTAACTTGAAAATGTTAGAAAGACCATCAGCTTGCATTGATAATGTGCTTCTCCATAAGAATATGTGGCCTTATTAGTTTGAATATTGATAATCTGGATATTAATCAAGTGAGATCAAATCACAAGCTTTTCCACATACATATAGAAAGCAGATCTGGTCAAACTGTGTTGTTAACATATTTTGACTCCATAACAGTTCCCTTTCCCCAGAAGGTGCAGAAGTGCACCAAGAACTTCATATTCCTGTGCTGTCCTGTTATGGACCATGTTACAAAACTGTGCAAATACTGAAAGAAAAATAAAGGGCTTTGATTCACATAGATCTTATCACTTTTCTTAGAAACATCTCAAAGAACTATACACGCAGTGACTTATTTTGAAGTGAAGTTACTGTATAAGCAAATGTGGGAAGTATATTCCACGTAAATGGCACCAGTGGCAGATTAGATTCCATACAGTGTGGAAACAGTCCCTTCAGCCCAACAAGTCCACATTGACCCTTTGAAGAGTAACCCACCCCCCCTGTGACTAATGCACCTAACACTATGGACAATTCACCTGACCTGCACATCTTTGGAATGTGGGAGGAAACCCACACAGACGCAGGGAGAATGTGCAAACGCCACACAGACAGTCGCCCAAGGCTGGAATTGAAACTGGGACCCTGGTGCTGTGAGGCAGCAGTGCTAACCACTGAGCCACCATACTACCCATGGAAAAGAGGTGAAGGAACAGTAAATCTGTGTTTGGTTCTGTGGGTTAGGACTGTAACCATGAACTGAATGAGACAACTTCCCACTCTTTTTCAAACAGTAACACAAGATCCTCAATGCCCAGATCAATTCGAATGGAAGGGTCTTAACTTTATGTTTCAACTGAAGGACTTAAGCACCACAAAATGGCATGTCTTCAACAGTGCACTGAAGTGTCAGGTTAAATTATAGGGGATTATTTTGCATGGTTTCAATCCCAGGAGAGAACATTTCCAAAAGAACCCAGAGTTCTGACAGAGAGTCATTCCTGACTCGAAATAACAACTCTGCTTTTCTATCCACAGATGCTGCTAAATCTACTGAGTTTCTCCAGTATTCTGTTTTTTTTTTCAGATTTCCAGCATCGGCAGTATTTTGTTTTTACCTAAAATATATGTATTAGTGCATATACTTTCACAACCATTCTAAAAGAAACAAATTCAAACTCAATTGTTCATAATGCTGCTCAATATTGAAATAAAATACTATTTTACTCAATCTAAAATCTAATCGAGTATTGAGCAACATTAGGGAACTCTCGACAATAACAGACTTTGAAAGAAATGAAATTATGTATATTGCACGACTGTGTAATTATATAAACATCAAATCAAATAGACTGGTTGATACAATTCAGTAATACTTGTGCAATCAAGCTCCTTTGCTATATGTTTCAGCTTTGATTTATTGCTATACTGAATGGTTACTCATCTCCATAGCCCCAAAAGCAGCTTTTATCATTTTGACAAGTTTTCATTATTAATTTTCAGAATAATTTCTCTGTCATTAATAATCTTCATTTAATGGATAACGACACCTTCTGCCTGTAAAATAACTTTTTCAACAATACATCAATGGCCTGCTATTTAAGTCTTTGTGATACAAACCATGCAGAATCATAAGTGGCAACTTTTAGGACCAATTTTAACTCAATACATCCAGTGGAAAACTGGCAATTAAAATTGTCCAGATTATTCACCTTCCTTAGAGTTTCCAGGAGTTGAAAATTGCCAACTTTAACCTGCATTCCTGACAAGCAGCCAGGGTATTCAGTCAAAGCAGATGGCATTCTTTCTCATGGGTTTGTGTTTGGATCCAATTATGCTGCCTGCACTCAGCTGTAATTTTATCTCCGCTACTGGAGTGGGAATCAGGATTTGAATGGTGCACACTAAAAAAGAAATGTTTTTGAACAGAATTTAAGTTCTACTTAGCGAGGCCTTTATTTTAATTAAGCACTCTCCATTAAACCCATACTCCACTGCTTACTAGCTGCTCATATTTATGCAGTAAATGCTTTATTAACTGGCCGTTATGGGACCAGGAGTGTACCATTTGATCAAGAAGTCCACATAATCAATGTGAAAACACACACTAAGTGATATAAACGTAATGCAAGGGGTAGACTCATCACTATTATACTTTATTTACAGCATAAATCACTGAAATAATAGTGCAACTTTGCATAAATAAAACTTAGAAGCAGAAAGCCTTCTCACTCACACTCAGCCGACCACTCAGATATCACGATAGATCACAATAGCTGAGAAGAAATTGACTTGAAATTGAATCAACTGTTGATATTTCATGTGGGCATTCAATTGAACAACAACTTACAATTAAAACTCAGATATTGGACAAAACAATGCAGTAAATTTTACGGTATTTGAATATTCTTCATTTATATAAATGATTTGGATGTGAGTATAAGAGGTATAGTTAGTAAGGTTTCAGATGACACCATAATTGGAGGTGAAGTGGACACTGAAGAGGGTTATCTCAGATTACAATGGGATCTTGATCAGATGGGCCAATGGGCTGGGAAGTGGCAAATGGAGTTTAATTCAGATAAATGTGAGGTGCTGCATTGTGGGAAAGCAAATCTTTGCAGGACATATACACTTAATGGTTAGGTCCTAGGGAGTGTTGCTGAACAAAGAGACCTTGGAGTGCAGGTTCATAGCTCCTTGAAAATGGAGATGCTGGTGATAGGATAGTGAAGAAGGTGTTTGGTATACCTTCCTTTATTGGTCAGAGTATTGAGTACAGGAGTGGGGAGGTCATGTAACGGCTGTACAAGACATTGATTTGGCCATTATTGGAATATTGCGTGCAATTCTGGTCTCCTTCCTATTAGAAGGATGTTGTGAAACTTGAAAGGGTTCAGAGAAGATTTAAGAGGATGTTGCCAGGGTTGGAGGATTTGAGCTATAGGGAGAGGCCGAATAGGCTGGGGCTGTTTTCCTTGGAACGTCAGAGGCTGAGGGGTGACCATATAGAGGTATATAAAATCATGAGGGGCATGGATAGGTAAACAGGCAAGGACTTTTCTCTGGGGTGGGGGAGTCCAGAACTAGAAGGCATAAGTTTAGGGTGAGAGGGGAAAAATATAAAAAAAACCTAAGAGGTAACTTTATCATGCAGACGGTGGTACGTGTATAGAATGAGCTGCCAGAGGAAGTGGTGGAGGCTGGTACAATTGCAACACTTAAAAGGCATCTGGATAGGTATATGAATAGAAGGGTTTGGAGAGTTATGGGCCAGGTGCTGGCAGGTGGGACTAGATTGGGTTGGGATATCTGGTTGGCATGGATGGGTTGGACTGAAGGGTTTGTTCCTGTGCTGTACATTTCTATGACTCTATGACTCTATGTATATGACTTTTGCTGGTTTATCAAGAGTGCAGGGTCATAAGGTGCCGGTTAAGACAAAGTTTGCTGTACAGCCAATTCATTAAATTAATAGACCTATTATACGTTCCCTTATTCCTTAATGTCTCAGCATGTGTTTCAGCTAACAGTGCAACCACCAGGTAAGCAAATCCAGGACTAGTGTTTACCTTCCTGACTCCGGGAACTTCACTGGGCAATCTTAGCAAGTGATCTCAATTTGATCTGCAGCCGATTGGTTGCCAGGGAACAGAAACATTTCTGACCATTCTTGTCCATTTCCTGCCCAAAATAGAGGACAATTAGGTGAAATGAGGAATTACAACAAACCGAGCCGCTACCAACTCCATTTTCATTTAGCCGTCTCCTCCTCTCCCTACCTCTACCTCACCTCTGCTGGTCTGCATTGCTCTTAATCAGCTCTGCATGTAAATTAATCGATTGGAGATTTAATGGTGGTGATTAATAGGTAAAAGAAGTACCATAGGTGATTTGGTGATTGTGCATAAAAGCACTTCTGGATATATCAAAAGAAAACGCAATCTGAGCTGAGTGCTTCAAGCAGTGGGTCAGATTCAAGTTTAGGCTGCTTCCCAGCCATCCCTTACTCATCTACAGTTAACATCCAACCTTCTATATTTAGCCTACCAACAACAGAACTCAGCATAGTTTTCAAAGTCCTCTTACATGTGAGGTATTCTTTGACTAGTCCACTCATAGGTCAAAAAGTGTAGCGCTGGAAAAGCACAGCCTGTCACGCAGCATCCAAGGTGCAGGAGAGTCAATGTTTCAAGCCCATTCCTGATGAAGAGCTAATGCTCGAAACATTGACTCTCCTGGTCCTAGGATGCTGCCTGAACGGCTGTACGTTTCCAGCACCATACATTTTGACACTAATCTCCAGCATGTGCAGTTCTCACTTTTTCCTCATTCACTCAACACTCCATGACCCTTATCCAAACTGTCTGTGTTCTTTCTTTTTAAAACTCTCTACAAGTAATGTACAACTGGACTTTTAAACTCCCTGTTGCCTAATCTTCTCTGTTTCATTCGCCACAACTACGCTGTTAGATGCAAACTACATTGAAATAAACGCAAGAGAAATTCTACTTCACCCAGCAGTCATGTTTGGGACCTTGGACAATGAGGAAGGAGGAGGTAAATGGGCAAGGGTTACACCTTCTGCAACTGAATGGGAAGGTGCCATTGAGAAGGGGGCAAATGTTAAGAGTGATGAAGGAATGGACATGGGTGTCACTGAGGGAATGGTTTCTTGAGAATGTTGATAGTGGAGGGGAGGGGAAAATGTGTTTGGTGGTGGCATATTGCCGAAGAACTACTATACCTGTGACCTGCTCTGATGAGGGCAGCTCCATTTGGTACATGAGTATTAGCCCAATTATACGTAGAACAGCACAATGCTATGTTGTACATTGCTCCGAAAGCTAGTGAGCTTCCAATTAAACCTGTTGGACTATAACCTGGTGTTGTGTGATTTTTAACTTAATGTTGTACATTGTTGCTCTTCTGACAACTGGAAAATGAACCCAACACATACCACATGAATGCCTCTCGAGCACACTTACCTAAAATTAAACACTTCATTTCTAACTGGTGCAACACTGTTCTCAACCTCAACTTTACAAGAATGTGATATTTTCTTATTGTTCACAGCAACGAATTTCTTTCTTGGTGTTTTGAGTTAATGTCTTTGAAATAGTGGCTCAAACCTGTCTCATGTATCACCACACAAGTTCAAAGCACAAAACGGCTGTGTCCTTATCATGATTGGTTTAACAAGGTATCATGATTAGAACCATGGCCAGGTCATTGACTATGAGATCCTTGATTAGGGTTATTAGTCTAGGCCAAACAGGGAGCCCTAGCTGACAGATATAAGCAGGAGAGGTGTCAGACATCCTGTTCACTCTAAAAGAAACAAAGAGAAAGAAATAAAAATAAACAGGAGTGTCAGAGGTTCTTAAAAAAAACAGGAGATTCAGAAGTTCTCTAGGGTTTGGCTTTGAGCTGGTTGGTCATAGCCCATATATAGTGTACTTGTTAATAAAGGGTGACTTGGTGACAGGATACCAGGCTTTGTGCAATAATTTCACAAGGCAATGATTTTGAAAACTATCTGAGCATTTTGAAATATATTTTATACAGATAATTACTTGATATCAAATTCTGAAAGAAACCACAGGTCTCGTCTTTCAGGCACGGGGAAAAGAAACTGAAAACTCCACTCTACACCTCCAATCTCCCACACCATCTGTTTTAAACTGAATGTTTGAGTCATTTGGGGGGTAGGGGGCATTTATAATGTGAGTGAAAACATATTTAGATGCATGCAAAGAGTTAAATGCCCAAAAGGAGATGTCTGGTCAAGACTTCAACATCAACCCACCCACATCCAGGTTTCACATGAGGAGGGCACCTCTTCCAGTACAAATTGAGCACTACCTGCAGTTCCATCCAGCCATTCTGATTATAACAGCCATTACACCTACCTATCAAGCTGCTGTGATGCATTTTCATGATATATATTCTTCTTATTATTCAGAATCTTGTGTTCATAGATGGGTATAGAATAGCGTTGATTTGTTTATGTTCAGAAGTTTAAGTTTGATTTTAAATTTCTGAGAGTGGGGTCAGGGTGTCAGAAGTTTTGTTTAGTAGCATCTTGAGCAAAATAGTTTGTGTGTTTCTTTTTCCTTTTGTGTGTAATTAACTTTTTAGTTTTTGTTAAAAGTACACTGGCAGTCTCTTGCAGATACATTCAGTGACTGGCCATCAAAGTAAACAAACAGCAAAAGCAAAAGTTTATGATCTATCAAGACGAGTTTCACCCTGCAGTCTGACTTGTCCAGTATTATCATCAGCTAAGACCAAACACTGTCAACAGCTTACAAGGGAAATCAGCTGACGGCAGAGCAGGGAGGGCTTCTTCAGTGAAATTGGCAGGCTGGAAAGACATTGAGTGGTGAAACTGATGAGCTTTAAGCAAGCCCATAGGAGGGACTGTGCTTAAATTATTTATTCTAAGAGTGCACCTTCACTGCTTGGCAAGCGATTACCAACTTTGTGGAAGTGCGATCAGCTGTCCAAAATGTCCCCTGGATCTACATTTCCTTATTTTGTCAGCTTTCACTGAACAGGGGCAGCTGTATCTCTAAAAACACACAGCAGGAATAATAATAACAATCCCAGCAGCATCAGCCACCTTCTTTACGTACAAACATAGGAATCAGTGCACTCAGCCCCTTGGAGCCTGCTCCACCAAACCATGGTGGATCAGATTGTAATCTCAAAAACATGTTCTGCTAACCCAGAATAATCCCTTTCTTAGCAAGAATCTATCCACTTCGGTCTTAAAAATATTTGATAACTCTGCTATTTCAGGAAGAGAGTTCCAAAGATTCATGACACTGAAAGGAATTTGTCTAATGTTTTAACCAGCTGATGACAGATGGGTAAACAGTGACTCCTTGATCGAGACTCTCCCACAAGACGGAACATCCTCTTCACATTCACCATGTCAAGATCCTTCAGGATCTGATGTGTTCCAATCATTTCGATGTTTACTCTTCAACACACTAACAGATACAAGCCTAATCTGACCAAGCTCTCCTCATAAGACAACCTGCCCCCATTCCAGATGGTCACTTCTCCTGATGAAGGAACAGCACTCCAAAAGCTGTTGGATTATAAACAGGTGTCATGTGACTCCAGATATTAGTCTCCAGATAGTCACTGAACTCCCTCCAACCCATTTAGATCCTTCCTTTAACAAGCTGACCAATTCAATTTACAGTATTCCAGATATAATTAGGAGAAAGTGAGGACTGCAGGTGCTGGAGATCAGAGCTGAAAAATGTGTTGCTGGAAAAGTGCAGCAGGTCAGGCAGCATCCAATGAGCAGGAGAATTGACGTTTCGGGCATAAGCCCTTCTTCAGGAATGAGGAGGATGTGCCAAGCAGGCTAAGATAAAAGGTAGGGAGGAGGGACTTGGGGGAGGGGTGTTGGGAATGCGATGGGTGGAAGGAGGTTAAGGTGAGGGTGATAGGCCAGAGAGGGGGTGGGGGCAGAGAGGACAGGAAGAAGATTGCAGGTCAAGAAGGTGGTGCTGAGTCCGAGGGTTGGAACTGAGACAAGATACGGGGCGGGGGGGGGGGGGAATGAGGAAGCTGGAGAAATCTGCATTCATCCCTTGTGGTTGGAGGGTTCCTAGGCGGAAGATGAGGCGCTCTCCCTCCAGGCGTCGTGTTGCCATTGTCTGGCGATGGAGGAAGCCAAGGACCAGATATGATTACACTGGTGCCCTGTGTTATTCAACATATTCTTCCAAATTTTGTGGAGAGAGTCAGAGTTAATGTTTTGAGCCTGGTGACTTTTTCTCAAAACTGATGATAGCCAGGAAAAATTTGTTTTTTAAGCAGGAGGTAGGGTGCAGGGAAGGGGGGGGGAGGAGTAAATGATACGTGGAGATAGAGCCCAAAGATAGAGAAAAACAGTTGGAAAGGCAAAGGAGTCGCTAACGGTCAGCCTAGGGGAATGAACAGCTAAGAATGGACTCTATTAGCTGACAATGGGTTGTGTGTATTTGCAACCCATGCGATGACCAGGCCTGGTGTGCGCAGGTTGGGGAAAGCATGAAGAAAGATAATGAAGCCCTAAAATTGTTGAGCTCAATCTCAACAGAAGGCTGCAGGGTCCCCAGGTGGAAAATGAAGTGTTGTTCGTCCAGCTTATGTTGAGTTTCGCTGGAGCACTGCAGCAAGCCTGAGACATAGACATTGGCCAGTGAACAGGGTGGTGTGTTGAAGTGGCAAACGTTATTTTGTATCCAATTCCCTTCATGGTAAATGACAAAATTTTATGAGGTTTTGGGACTGTTTAGAATCAATGGACTGGACCATATTCGATTACTGAGTGGGAAACCTAGAGGAGAACACTACCGTCATCACGGACTTCATTGGCTAATGTGTGGAGGACTGTGTACCAAAGAAATCAATCCATGTGTTCCCCAGTTGGAAATCTTAGATGAACCAGGAAATCCACTCCCTTTTGAAGACCAGGAGTGCAGCATTTAATTTGGATGAGTCAGACCTATACAGAAAATCCAGACATCACCACAAAATAGAAAGTGGGGACTGCAGGTGCTGGAGATCATAGTCGAGAGTGTGGTGCTGGAAAAGCACAGCAGATCAGGCAGCATCTGAGGAACAAGATCTCAGCCATCAGAGATGCCAAGATGTAGCACCGTACCAAGTGAGAGGCCTAAACCAACCATACAGATTCCCACTGCCTGTGGCAAGGCCTAAACAACATTACAGGATACAAAATGAACCAGAGCAAGATAGCGGACAAAGACATGCTCCTCCCTGATGCACTCAGTACTTTCTATGCTCAGTTTGAGCAGAATACCAGCGGCATCTTCCTCAACAGCCCTGCAGCACCAGTGCAGACATCAGATCGGTCTGCCTGAGAGTCAACCCAAGGAGAGCGACGGGCTCGGACAGAATCTCTGGCCCAGCAGTTAGATCCTGTGTGGTCCTGCTGACGGAGGCAATCACCAACATCTTCATCCTCTCCCTCCTACAAGCCATAGTCCCCACCTGCTTCAACAAGACTACCATCATCCCCATACCTAAGAAAGCACACGCAACATGCCTTAATGACTACCGCCCAGTGACTCTGACCTCCATAATCATGAAGTGCTTTGAGAAGCTGGTCGTGGCCCACATCAACTCCAGCCTCCCAGCCTGCCTTGATCCTCTACTATTTGCCTACCGAAGTAACAGGTCCACAGTGGACATCATTTCCCTAGCCCTACACCGATCCCGGGAACATCTGGATAACAAGGACACCTATGTCAGACTCCTACTTATTGACTATAGCTCCACCTTCTATACCATAATCCCCTCCAGACAAATCTCAAACTCCAAGACATTGGTCTCGCCTCTGCCTAGTGTAACAGGCTCCTCAGCTTCCTGACCCCCAGACCACAATCAGTGAAGATCGATGACTGTACCTCCTCCACAATAACACTCAACACAGGAGCAACCCAAGGATGTGTCCTCAGCCCCCCTACTGCACTCCCTGTACGCCCACGACTGTATTGCCAAAATCCAAATGAATGCCATCTACAAGTTCGCTGGTGACATTACCCATCCAGTACATCCACTGATTCCCTTGTGCATCACTTGTGCAAAGCACTCCAACAGATTAGACAAACCTGACTCTCCTTTCACACAAGCATACTGCTTCTACCTGATTGCCTTGAAATGATCTAACAACAACAAGTCAGAATATAGAATGGAGATAGAGGAGTTGGTGACAGGTTGCAATGTGAACAACCTTTCTCGCAATGTTGGCAAAACTAAAGAACTGATTATTAACTTCAGAAAGAAAGGAGGGGAACACCCCTCCATCTATATCAATGGATCTGTAATTTAAAGGGTGGAGACCATCAAGTTCCTGGGAGTGACGATAACCTACAAGCTGTCTTGGACAGCCCACGTAGATGCAATGATCAAGAAGGCACAGCAACACCTCTTCTTCCTCAGGAAATTTGGCCTGTCCATAAGGACCCTCATCAATGTCTACAGATGCATCATTGAAAGCAAACTGCCCTGTTGCTAGATGGCCTGGTATAGCAACTGCTCTGCCCAGGACCGTAAGAAACCGCAGAAGGTGGTGTGCACAGCTCGGGACATCACAGAAGCCAACCATCCATCCATGGACTCCATTTACATGGCTCCATTTTGAGGAAAGGCTGTGAACATCATCAAAGACCCATCGCACCACGCTAATGCTCTCCTACACCCTCTTCTATCAGGCAGAAAATACAGAAGATTGAATACACGCACCAGCAGGTTCAGGGACAGCTTCTTTCCAGCCTTTATTACATTGATAAATGGACTCTCTAACTTCAAATACTGCTAATCTTGTTAATGTTGAACTTGCTTCATGCACGTCCTGTGCAGTTTAACCTGTGTACCTCTGTCAAAGTTGTTTTTTACTCTAGGATCGGTATGCTCTTGCTTTCTATGATCTGCCTGTACTGCTTGGAAACAAAGCTTTTCACTGTACCTCAGTATATGTGACAATGAATCACATCAAATATCTGCACGCTGATCTTTGTGACTCCTGCATAAACAAACTCGGGTCCCTCTCCAACCTGGAGCTCTGCAAACACTTGCCATTTCGATAATATGTTTCCTTTATATTTTTCCTGCCAAAATGGACAATTTCACATTTTGACGCAGTGTACTCCATTTATTACATCTTTATCCATTGACTGAATCTATCAATACCTTGTTGCAACTCTGCATATCCGCGTCAATTTTGGCAACTGTGCTTTCTGTCGTTTCAGCTGAGTCATTTATACAGATTGCAAGTACTGGAGGTCCCAGGACCAATCTATATGGCACACCACTCATTAAATATTGCCAATCAGAAAAAGACCCATTTATGCTATTGCTCATATCAGTACATTACCCCCAAACCAGACTTTATTTTTCACAATAGCCTTTCATGCGATCCCATATCAAATATCTTCTGGATCTAAATCCAGTACATCCACTGATTCCCTTGTACATCACTTGTGCAAAGTACTCCAACAGATTAGACAAACCTGACTCTCCTTTCACACACCCATACTGCTCCCACCTGATTGCTTTGAAATGATCTAAGTTCCTTGATTTAACCTTTCTCAATAATAGCTTCTAACATTTTCCCAACAAGATGTCAAGCAACTAGCCTGTAGTTTCCTGCTCTCTGTCCTCCTCCCTCATTTGAACAAATTGCTATATTTGTTAGTTTCAGATCCTAATGCTACAGGCAATTTAGCATGGGCCAATTCACCTAACCTGCACATCTTTGGACTGTGGGAGGAAACCAGAGCACCCAGAGGAAACCCACGCAGACACGGGGAGAATGTGCAAACTCCACACAGTCAGTCGCCTGAGGCGGGAATTGAACCACTGTGCCACAGTGCTGCCCACACCCAAGTTTTGTGTCACACCCCAAAGTTTTGTGACCTTTTCTTCTGTAGTGAGAAGAAGTAGGTTGTGCTGAATGTGAGAAATAGGTTCAGCAGAAATGATGAAAGGAGAACATGGGACTCTGTGTTACATGAGTACGTGAGGGCAGTAGATGTGTGGGTGAGTGCTGACTGCCCATTTGAAGGTGAGTTAGTGACAGGAGAGAGAGAGGAATGAGTGCAGCTGCATCACACTGAAGGAGTGCTGTGCAGGGGAACACTTGGGAAGTCAGAGATCAGTGACAGTTCTGTCACTCAGCTTTCTGTCCCTCCTAGTGTCCTTGAATCCCCCCATGTATTGTTACTAGGTTGGAGGGACCACATAGCTGCTACCAGCTTCCTCAGCCTCTTCCATGCACCACTTCTAACGTGCAAAAGCACAGCAGGTGCTGTTCGCAGGATGTGGGGTTTGGTGGTTAGGTGTGCATTTATATCCAATCCTGAATTACATTTGAGAATTTCACCATGAATTGGCTTCTTGAGCCACTGTAGTTTATGAGCGGACAGTGTCGCTTCTATTAGGAAGCAAGTTCTAGAATTTTGGCCCAGCAACAGCAATGGAACAACAACTTATTTCCAAAGCAGGATGGTGTGCTGCTTAGAGGGGAACTGGCAGATGGTAGTGCACCAATGCTCAGGTGATCTCTGTCCTTTGAGGAATGATAGGTTGGTTTGATTTATTATTCTCACATGTACCTAGGTACAGTGAAAAGTTTTGTTTTGCATGCAGTACAAGACGATCATACTATACTAAGTGCATTAAGGTAATGCAGAGCGAGGAATACAACATTAATGTAGCAGAGAAGGTGCACAAAGAATGAGATCAACATTAGATTTGAAATTTTGGAGGTCTGTTCAGAAGCCTAATAACAGTGGGGAAGAAGCTGTTATTGAATCTTACATGCATTTAAGCTTTTGTATCTTCTGCTCAATAGAAGAGGTTGTAAGAGGTTATAACCAGGGTGGGAGGGGTCTTTGATGATGTTGGCTGCCATTCTGAGGCAGTGAGAAGTGTAGATGGAGTCAACAGATGGAAGGTTGGCTTGTATGATGGAGTGGGCTATGTTCACAACTCTCAATAGTTTCTTTGGTCCTGAGCAGAGCAGTTGCCATAACAAACTGTGATGCATCCTGATAGAATGCTTTCTGTGGTGCATTTATAGAAGTTGCTAAGAGTCTTTACAGACATGCCAACTTTCCTTAGCCTCCTCAGGGAATAGAGATATTGGTGTGCTTTCTTGATCATCACGTCAACGTTGGTGCTGACCGTCACTCCGAGGAACTAAACACTCTTGACTACATTCAACTCTGCACTACTGATGTTGACATGGTGCAGTCTGTTGGCAGACTGTTGGAGAGTTATTATAGTGCATCTTGTAGATGCTAACACTATTGTATGTTGATGTTAGAGAGAATGACTGTTAAACTTGTTGGATTGGGTGCTGTCATATGGGCTGCTTTGTCCTGGATGATGTCAGGCTTCTTGAGTGTTGTTGGAGCTGCACCCATGCAGGTAAGTGGGGAGCATTCCTTCACACTCTTGACATGTACATTATAGATGGTGGACCGTTTTCTGGGAGTCAGGTGGTGAGTTACTCACTGTAGAATTCCGAGCCTCTAACTTGGACTTGCATTAACAGTATGTCTGTGGTGAGTCATAAAGTCCTACCGCGTGGAGCCAGGTCCTTTGGCCCAAACTGGTCCAGGCCAAACAAAACTTCCATCCAAGCTAACCCCTTTTCCCTGCACTTGGCCCATATCCTTCTAAGAGTAGGAAAAACATAACAGGTCAGGCAGCATTCGAGGAGCAGGAAAATCTACGTTTCAGGCAAAAGCCCTTCATCAAGCCTTTCCTGATGAAGGGCTTTTGCCCGAAATGTTGATTTTCCTGCTCCTTGGATGCTGCCTGACCTGCTGTGCTTTTGCAGCACCATTCCAATCTAGACTCTGATCTCCAGCATCTGCAGTCCTCACTTTTGCCATACTCTTCTAAACCTTTCTTATCCATGTATTTGTCCAAATGTCTTTCAAGTGTAGTTAATGTAACCTCAACCACTTCCCCTGGCAATTCATTCCATGTGTGTACCACCCTCTATTTTAAAAAGCTGTCCCTCAGGTTCCCTCTCATTCTTTCCCTTCTAACCTTAAACTGGTGCCCTCTAGTCCTCAATTCCCTAACCCTGGGAAAAATACTGAATACATTCACCCTATCCATGCCTCTTATGATCTTATACACTTCTATAAGATTGTGCCTCAATCTCCTACATTTTAAAGAAAACATTCCCAGCTTGTCCAACCTCTCCCTATAACTCAGACCCTTGAGTCCAGGCAACATCCTTGTAAATTTCTGCTGAAGATGGTTAGGCTGAGGACACTACCCTGAGGAACCCCCTCAGAGCTGTCCTAGAGTTGAGATTAAACTCCAATAACTACAAGCATTTTGCTTTGTGCTTGGTATGGTTCTAACCACGTGAGAGTCTTCCAGTGATTCTCATTGATTCCAATTTCAGTAGGACTCCTTAAGGATATATTTGGCCAAATGGATCCTTGGTCTTAAGGGTGGTCTCTCTCACCTTACCTCTGGAATTCAGCTGTTTTAGCCACATTTGGTCCACAGCTATAATGCAGTGGCCCTGGCAGAACTCAAACTGAGTATCAGTGAGTAGGTTATTGTGGAGCAAGAGCCATTTAATAACTCTATGGATGACCCCGTCAATCACTTTAGATCAAGAGTAGACTGATTGGGCTGAGAGGGGAATGGAACAGACTAGATTGCTCCTTGAAGAGCTAGCATGGACTTGATGGGCATAATGGCCTCCCTCTATGTTTCAAAAAGCTCTATCTCTGATTTTCTTACCCAAACCCCATTAATTCCTGCCGCAGGAATCCACATCCCAGCTGACTACTTACTTACTGTAGCTCCTTACAGTCTTCAATCTGCAGCAATCTTATGAAGAGATTCAAGACCACAAGCCTATTGTTCCCCATTCCTCCTTATTAAAACTTGTACTATTAATACTGTTCAAGCACGGAACAAAAACTCCACCTCCACCTTTCTTAGACCAGCATCAGGTCAGAGACATAAAGCAACTTCTTTACTGACACTTATTCAGTGAGATTGTGGGATACAACATGACCCGTGATTTTGCTCTGGGGGAAGAACAGGAGTTACAACTTGAAAAAAGAGACCCATCTCAGGGACTATATATGAACTAAATGATTGATAGAATTTTTTGAAATGGACAATTATCTTTTTAAGACATTTAGCTAGTGAGGAGAGATTTAAAACGTTACGCTTTATTTCCTTTGGCAGAATGGGCTTTGATGCAACCTATTTTAAGGTTTACAAATTTAAGAAAGACATAGTGTAAATTATTCTATAAAAACTACACCTGTGCAATATTGACGTCAGATTAATTCCATTCAGTTTGGTATCATGAAAGGGAATTTAAAGCAAATCTTTTTATATGAATGTTCCCATAAAACAAATTACATTGCTGATTCTGATACTTACAATGTAGACTTTCACACGAAAGAAGACAACTTGACTGAGGTATCAGTGAGCCATTAATATGTGAGAAGACTTGTTAATACAGGAGTCAACATCCACAGGACAAGAGGGGTGGATAAAGATACAAAGAAAATTTACAGCCCAGGAACAGGCCTTTCAGCCCTCCAAGCCTGAGCTGATCCAAATCTACTGTCTAAATCTGTCGCCCAATTCCTAAGCCTCTGTTCCCCACCTTCTCATGCATCTGTCCAGATGCGTCTTAAATTAATCTACCGTGCCTGCCTCTACCATCTCTGCTGGCAATGCATTCCAGACACCCACCACAATTTGGCCTCCCGGTGGCACAGCAGTTAGCACTGTTGCCTCACAGCGCCAGAGACCCGGGTTCAATTCCCGCCTCAGGCGACTGACTGTGGAGTTTGCACGTTCTACCCGTGTCTGCGTGGGTTTCTTCCGGGTGCTCCGGTTTCCTCCCACAATTCAAAAAATGTGCAGATTAGGCAAATTGGCCATAGTGTTAGGTAAATGTAGGGGAATGGGTCTGGGTGGGTTACGCTTCGGCGGGTCGGTGTGGACTTGTTGGGCCGAAGGGCCTGTTTCCACACTGTAAGTAATCTAAACGACACTCTGTGTAAAGTACTTGCCATGTGTATCCCCCTTAAACTTTCCATCTCTCACCTTGAAAGTGTGACCTCTTGTTAATGAATCCTTCACCCTGGAAAAAAGCTTATCTCTATCTCCCCTTCATGATTTTGTAAACCTCAATCAGGTCCCCCCTCAATCTCCTTTTTTCTAATGAAAACAAACCTAACCTACTCAAACTCTCTTCATAGCTAGCACCTTCCATACCAAGCAAAATCTTCGTAAACTTTCTCTGCACCCTCTCCAAAGCGTCCACATCCGTTTGGTAATGTGGCGACCAGAACTGTACACAGTATTCCAAATGCAGCCGAACCAATATCTTGTACAATTTTAACATGACCTGCCAGCTCTTATACTCAATACACTGGCCAATGAAGGTGAGCATACTTTATGCCTTCTTGACCACTCTATCCACCTGTGCAGCAACCTTCAGGGTACAATGGACCTGCACTCCCAGATGTCTCTGCTCATCAACTTTTCCCAAGGCCCTTCAGTTCATTGTATAATTCGCTCAAGAATTAGACTTTCCTAAATGCATCAACTCACATTTGTCTGGATTGAACTCCATCTGCCACTTTTCCGCCCAACTCTCCAGCCTATGTATATCCTCCTGTATTCTGTGACAGTCCCTTATGCTAACTGCTACTCCACCAATCTTCGTGTCATCTGCAAACTTGCTGATCATATCAACAGTGCCCTCTTCCAGATCATTTATGTATATCACAAACCACTGTGGCCTCAACACTGACCCTTGTGGAACACTACTGACCACTTTTCTCCATTTTGAGAAACTCCCTTCAACTACTACTCTCTGTCTCCTGTTGCTCAACCAGTTCTTTATGCACCTAGCTAGAACATCCTGCCCACCATGTGACTGCACTTTCTGTATTAGTTTACCATGGGAAACCTTATCAAATGCCTTACTAAAGTCCACGTATATGACATCAACAGCCCTTCCTTCATCTATCAACTCAAAGAACTCTATTAAGTTGGTAAGGCACGATCTCCCCCGCACAAAACATGTTGTCTATCACTGAAAAGCCCATTCTTTTC